>NC_134863.1:67958508-68320292 GCF_049852395.1 Peromyscus maniculatus bairdii | reverse complement strand
AGTAAAGACTGTTGAGGGTCACTCCTAAACAAGTCAAGCTCCAAAGAAGACTCTCAGACAAGCCAATCTGCCTTGAAGAAACAAAGCCACCCAACCACCCTGAAGATAGAAAAGACAAGACAAGTAGCCTGAAAAAAGCAGAGAGCAACTAGACTGCCTAGAAGGGACGACTGGTGAGCTGTCTAGAAGAGAATCAGACCAACTGAGCCACTGAGAAGGGACACCCTCCAATCTGTTCGGCTGCCAACAATTTGCGTAGAGTACTTCAGGTATCTATCATGAGCTGTCATCCATGGTGGGGTGGGTTTTGGTGTGGTGTCTCTCAGTCATTTCTGTTCCCATAAGTAACCTCTCACCCATATTCCTGCAAGTAGCCCCAATAGAACTCATTGGTTCACCAAGTTGGGCTTTGGTGGTATCTGTACTTTGGTCTGTCATTAATTTCCTATCTAAGGTCAGTAGATATTTCTTATGTCTCCCCCAAATAGTGTCATACAACATATAAGCCCTCTTAGAGGACATAATTTGGGGTTAGATAAGCAACCCCAAATAGCCTCATCTCTAAAACTCATTGTTACTTTTCTATATCAATTCCTCTATGAAAAATACCTAAAACACTTTTTAAGTTATTAGCATCTGGTTTCCTAACCCTTGAACATGCTATGTGACTGACCTGGGTTGTTTCATATGGAACAAGGTATTTATTTGAAATCAACCAAATACACTCTTATTAAAGCCAGCAAAAATATTAGTAAATTTGTATGGGGTAAGTTACAGACAAATTTTTTAAAAAAAATCTGGCTTGTAAAAGGCAGGAAAAAAAATCAGGCAGATATTTCAGTATTAATGCAAAATCCTGCAACAAAATACTTCCAGTATGGCTGTCACAGCTCACTTTGCAACCTCCGATCCTGGCTTGTTGGAGGAGGCTACTGTACTAATTAGCCTTTCGTGAACATTTAATTCTGAAGCTCTCATTCTGTATATCATTAGGTCATATGACTCCTGTAGAATCATTGTGACTGTTTAAGCCTATATTCTGAGTCTATTCTAGTTTCCAACAGGGAGAAGAAATATCTGAGTTTCAGCTTCTTAGAAGATGCTCCTGGCCTCTCTCACGTTCAAAATTTACAAAAAGTTCAAAAATCAAATTAGGGCTCTGCAATAAGTCCAGGTTAACCAGAAAAGTAAAGTGACCACCGTGGGGACAATTACTGAAGGAGCAATAGACAAGAGAGAATATCATGTATAAGGAATCTAAACAGGGAATGGAGAAATGAGAGGCTCTAATTAAGTGGGGAGGAGAGAGGTAAATACAAAAGAGTGGAGAAGAGCAAAAGAGCAGTAGGGATGTCTGTAAAGTCATAAAGAATCACACCATTAGCTACCTACCTAAAAGTAGCTATTATACTTGATATAGCAGTAGATATTTTAATTACATTTTCCTATCTGAGCTGACAATGATCCCTCCAAGATTCATAGACATTCTAACAAAACCCTAATACAAGTCATGGGCAGCCCACTTTTGAGTAGTTGGTCAAGGTTACCCAAGAGACTCCTAGAACATTATAGACTATTGCTATTACCCTTGGTTTCTCCCCATAGTTGGAATGTAAGTCTTTGTTGCTAAAGAAACCATGCACTTCAGACACAGGAAGAGTCCTCTGAGCTGGAATTGACCTAAAAGTCCCTCTATGACTACTGGCTTTTATGGTACCAGAAGGGTGTCATGCAAGCTTCCAAAGGAATAAAGGATACAACCAACAGTCCAATCCAGCTATGATGTCTATGAACTACAACGATGACCAACATGCCACAATTACCCTAAAGGTACAATAGTGGTATGCACACCTTAATGGTAACCAATAGAATTTTAATGGACAGAAGATCTGTTCAACAATATGGAAATAATGTCTGGTAATGGAAACCTAGACAATGACAGAGGACTATGGAAGTCATGGTGCTTGGAGCAGAACCTTCAACCAACACTTTACTAAAACAGCATAATCACCAATTAAAATGCAGAGATGCATAATCAAGTCCTAATCTCTTCATATAATAGCCCTACAATGACAGAATAAGGTGCATAGGCTTCAAATCTACTTATTTTTAAGCAAAAGAATGTCAAAATTTGTTATTCTAAATTTTTATTTTTGTATAAAAGCTTATAACTGAAAATTGTTTTACATTTTCCTGTTAATTTCTCATTATTACAGTTTATGAGACTAAATCTAATTATTTATACTTTATAAGAGAAGATGTGACAAATATAAGTATAGCTGTCCCTTAAATCCAGGCTACCGCCTCTGGTGTGGATGCTCTTACCATTAAATTAAAATGCATCTCATCTGCTCCACAGTTAGTCCGCTATAATGAAATTTTTAAGGCAAAATAATCTATCTTCTGCTTGGATTCCAGGAGAGGGCTTAGTGCTATTGCTATCTTTGTGCCAAAATGAAATTTCAAGATGAAAAAGCAGAAACTTATGCCAAAGAAGTTAATGCTATTGCTTTTAGTTCCAATACTTTCATCTTTATAGCATCCCAGTTCTCTGAAGCTGTCCCTCCAATATACTAAGGGTGCTGCTATCTTGCTACTCAGCAGAGACAATCTGGAAGCATGTCTAGCAGCAAATTGTTCACTATGCTCCTCAAACATTCACTGTTGTGATTGGTCTTACTTGCCTGAAACCTATGAAATCAATGTGTGACTTAGAGAACTATTACAGGCATTTCTTTAGAGATTATCATTATGGACCCTTCTTGGTCATTGTTAAAAGCCCTGCTATGATTTGAATAATGAAATATCCCCCACAGGCTCATGTTTTAAGCCCCATTTGGGGAGTGAGGGTGGTGCAGGTTTGAGGAGGCAGAGTCGAACTATTTGAAGTAGATGACTAGGGGTGGGACTATCGCAAGTTGCAGTTTGTCCCTATCATGATGTGAGCAGATACATGTTCCTTCTTCATGAACTCCAATATGCCCTCCCCATCATGGAGACATTTGGAACTATGGGACAAAATAAATCTTTCCTCCTTTAAGTTGTTTCTGTCTGTAATGGGATCACACTAGCATGAATGTATCTGAGAAGCACTCCCTTGAAAGTTATCGCTAATTGCTTTATAACTTTTTCAAACATGAGTGAAAGGAGAATATAAATAAACATTAAAAAATAGAAAATGTAGATTAAACAATAAAATAAAGCCCCAGTTTATATATTTTCTGTAGATGATGAACTGTCCAGTGCCTGCTCATCTCTCAGATCTCACTTCATGATTGTGGAGGCTTGAATAAGAATGGTCCCATGGGCTCATGTATCTGAATGCTTAGTCATCAGGGAATGGCACTATTTGAAAAGGAATTAGAGGTGTGGCCTTATTGGAGGAAGTGGGTCAGTAGGGGTTGGCTTTGAGGTTTCAAAAGTCCATGCCAGGCCCAATCACCCTCTTCCTGATAACCTGTAGATCCAGACATAGAACTCTCAGCTGCCTCTCCAGCCACCATACTCCATGCCATGATAGTGGACTAAACCTTTGAAACTGTAAGGAAGCTCCAATTTAATGTTTTCTTTTATAAGAGTTACCATGGTCATGGGTTCTCTTCACAGCAATAGAATACTGATTAAGACAATGATGTCTTTGCAAATAACAAATATATTTCGCCTCTTTGTACAATTAAAATTCATTCCAAACCTACCAGCAGTCAACATACAGTGTACAACAGTAACTTACTATGAATAGAAGGCCTAGAAAATATTCAGGAAAAGGGATATATAGCAGATTCCTAAAATGGTAGAAGGATGTTGGGCCATTTCCTAGGAAATTGACAATAATAACTCAGAATTTTTAAGGACTAATTCCCCTAAAGTGGTAACATTGCTTTTACTGAAGTCCCAGTTTATCAAATGGTCCCAAGGCTTTGATCTTCATTTTGTAATATCAGGAAAGATGCAAGTTACAGCATAAATGCTTGACATGATGCTGAGTTTACACTCTTGCATCTCTATCCTGGCAAGACCTGCTGAATTAGAGAACATTAATCAATATTAATTCTTGGACCTGAGCAATCATCAGTTACTCATCTTTAATTGGATATTTTCTCTTTAAATTTTCCTTTCTTTTTATCCTTATTAAATTTTGGACCACTTAATCTGCCTCAATTAAATATATACTTTTCAAAACCAATTTGGATCATAACCAAGCAAATATGGATTTCATTATGGAAACTAAATATGGGTTTCTCTCATTTTTCAGAGTGGCATACAGTAATTTCAGTAATGCTCTTTATTCAGGATAAGAAAAATTTTAATATAGTTTTAAGTACAAGCATCAGCAAAAAAAAAAAATGTGGTAACTGTAAATATAGTATAGTATTGAAAATGTATCTACTGGCTTTGTTTCTTGTCTTCATTTTTAGTATTATAATATCTTCAATTATATTACAAGGTTATATTTCAAATTCAAGTCAGGCATTTAAATGACTGTGTCAAATATATTTATCTGTCTTCTAACTAGTAAAAGGAAATCCTTATACACTTAGTTCCAAAATTCTTTGAAAATTGACTAAAAGGATTAAGAAAATGGGGGAAGTATGGAGAATGAAAAGTAAAACACTGGGATTCTAAGCAAGAACAGGCTGTTGTATAGCTCAGTTGTAGAGCACATATGAGGTCTTGTGTTCAATCTCTAGCACAAAAGTGAGAGCAGGCCTTTTATCTTTTTTTATTTTATTTATTTTACAATACTATTCATTTCTACATAATAGCCACAGATTCCCTTGTTCTCTCCCTTCCTGCCCCCTCCCCTTCCCCCCAGCCCACCCCCCATTCCCACCTCCTCCAGATCAAGGTCTCCCCCGAGGACTGAGATCGATCTGATAGACTCAGACGGTGGATTGGCTTGATCTCTTTGGGAGGCATCTAGGCAGTGGTACCAGGTCCTGGGCTCCTTGCATGAGTTAGCTGTTTGAAACCTGGGACTTATGCAGGGACGCTTGGCTCACTCTGGGAGTGGGGGACTGGACCTGCCTGGAGAGCAGGCTTTTTAGAGCCCACTACCTATGATGGGACACCTCATGCAGCCTTGAGGCAGGGGGGAGGGCTGGGACTTGCCTCTTCTGGATGGGCCTCTCCATGGGAAGCCCAACCTTTTTGTGGGGGAGAGTTGGGGTTAGGATGGGAAGGGGAGGCTGGGAGGTGGGAGGAAGGAAGAGAGTGATCTTTGATTGATGTGTAAAATGAATGAAAAATTTTTCTTATTATAAAATATAAAAATTCAAACTTTCTCCAAAAAAAAGAAAGAAAGAAAGAAAGAAAGAAAGAAAGAAAGAAAGGAAGGAAGGAAGGAAGGAAGGAAGGAAGGAAGGAAGGAAGGAAGGAAGGAAGGAAGGAAGAAAGAAAGAAAGAAAGAAAGAAAGAAAGAAAGAAAGAAAGAAAGAAAGAAAGAAAGAAAGAAAGAAAGAAAGAAAGAGGATAGCCAGGTGGTAGTGGTGCACACCTTTAACCCCAGCACTCAGGAGGCAGAGGTAGATGGATCTCTGTGAGTTTGAGGCCAGCCTGGTCTATAGAGCAAGATCCAGAACAGGCACCAAAACTACACAGAGAAACCCTGTCTCAAAAAATGAAAAAAAAAAAAAAAAAAGGAAAGAGGAAGAAAAACTACTTTTTTCAACATTATCAAAACACATATCTGTCTCTTAGACATTTCACTTTTGAGATGTGTTTGTGTGTGTGCTCACATGTGCACATGTGTTCACATGCACACACTGCTTCAGGGCTTTCTCAAATGTTTAATTTTTCAGCTTTCTTTTGGACTCTATTAACTAGCTGCCTCTTTGCTGCAGTATAAATGGGAATCCTTGACATACACAGTGTCCCCTACAGGGACATATGGCACACTTATCTGCCTTTTCCAGCAAGATTCATTTTACTTCATTTCTTTAGAAAAGAAGTCTTCATTGGTCTGATGTGTGTAACATCAAGCTTCTAGCTTCTACCCACTCTGTGTTCAAGTGTACTGAAGTGCACAGTTACATTTAAAGGATGCATGAGTTATAACTAATCAGTGTGCATTGACAAGGTTATTGGTCAATGTTTACTTTCAATGTTCATTCTGAGTGGTCAACATTCTTTGGGATCAATTGTTAAGTATTTTCTCTAATGACACTGACTGTGGATTCATTTTTTACTGTTGACATTCATTTATCTTGCAATCTCTTACGCTGCAACTCCCTTCCACTTAAAAATTTTCATAAATATTTACGTTGGAAGCTTCCTCTACTTTGGCTCATCAAGATAAAATCATCCATCTGACTTCCGTTTGCAGTAAGTGTGTTGAGCTAGTTTGTGTTCAGATAGCCACACTTATCCCTTTTCTTTGTTGTAAGATTAAAAGCTTTTTATTTCTTTATTGTCATTTTAATGATGTCTTGGAAGGAAAATATATGTACTACATAGCTCAATCTGTAGTCTTGAAGCTAAAACTACAATTTATTCAATACCCTAGAATAAATTGTAGTTTGGTAGAAATAATGTAAGACAGGTTTAAAAAACATAATGTACTCATGAATTCATTTAAAAGACAAAAAAACACTATGGAATTCTGTGTGTTGTTTTTCACAGTAAAATGGGTTAGAGAGTTTATGATATATATCACTGTATGACTAACATGATTTAATCAATATAGAATATAAGGAAACTGCTTCTAGACATTGGGAAATTATAAACAGAAGACAAACTGGATTATAAACAATGTTAAAGTCAGAGATTGTACAATATCATGAAATAGCAGCACATATATTTTTAACTTGTACTGGAAGAGAAAATTGAAGAGAAGTGAGGATATCCAGGAAGAAGAAATGGCTAACGATATGAACATGGTGAACAACAGAACTGAAAGTCTGCATCATATCCATGCGCTTGGGCCTGGAATTCAGAAGGGAATGGTGAGGAGCAGGATGGCTCAATCCTCAGAGTACATTGGGAGAGGCTGCCTTGATTTAGCTGTACTTTCTTTTGAGCCATAGGAATAGAGAGGTGCACATTGAAACATCATCTGGCCATTCAGAATAAGGATGAAATATTTTGATTTGCACCAATTTTAACAGAATGAAGATCATTACATGGAATGCAACTAGGCAGGAATACAAACACTGACATGTAGAATGTAAAGTTGATCTCAAAGAAGTTAAGAATGAAATAAGGGTTACCTGAGGCTGAGGCATATACAGGTAAGGGAAGGCTTCAGAAAGGTGGGTAAACACATGTTAAGTTACAGTTAGATACTAGAAGCAAGTTCTGTTGTTCTATTACACAGTAGGGCAGCCTTCCATGGTAATATTCACTGTATTTCAAAAAGAAAAGAGGCAAGGATTCTGGATGATTTCACCAAAAAAATACAATAAACATCTGTGGAGATAATGATGACTACTCTAACATCATGCAATGTATTAAAACACCATAGTACCCCCACAAATAGATACAATTTATAAGATAACTAGAAAATGCTAGTAAATAAAAGAGGTACTGTGTAAATGACTCTGTGAGTAAAGCTCTTGCTTTGTCAGCTTGAGGACCCAAGTTCATATCCAAAGAGTCCACTTAAGAAGTTGGATGCAGCAGCATGCACCTATAATTCCATAATTGGGGAGATGCCGGGCAGTGGTGGCATACACCTTTAATACCAGCACTCGAGAGGCAGAGGCAGGTGGATCTCTGTGAGTCTGAGAGCAGCCTTGTCTACAGAGCAAGATCCAGGACAGGCACCAAAACTACACAGAGAAAACCCGTCCCCCCCCCCCAAAAAAAAATTACAGAGATGGAGACAGGAAGACCCCTGGTGCTTACTAGCTAGACTGTCTTCCTGAATTGGTAAGCTCCACACTGAATGTCTCAAAAAATAACTTGGAGAAGACTTAAATAAGACATCCAATATTGACCTCTGACTCCAGTTATAACCCCCCCCCCTCTCTCTCTCTCTCTCTCACACACACACACACACACACACACACACACACACACACACACACATCTATAAACTGGTACACATACATACAAAAGAAGCATTTTCCACATAAATACATTTGGTAGCTTTTTCAATGTATTAGTAAAAGCCAGTACTTAAGCACCTGCTTCACATACAGGTTTTGTTCGTGTAAAGAATTCTTTAGAGGGGGAGGAAGAATTGTAGGAGCCAGAGGGGCCAAGGACACCAGGAGAACATGGCCCACAGAATCAATTAAGCAGGTCTCACAGGGGCTCACAGAGACTGAAGAGACAAAAGCAGACCATGAATGAGTCTGTGTTAGGCCCACCACATTTATGTTATGGTGGTTAGCTTGAGGTTTTTGAGGGAATCCTAACAGTGGGAGTGGGGTGTCTCTGATTCTTTCACCTGCTCTTGGGACCTTTTTCCTCCTACTTGGTTGCCTCACCCAGCCGTGATATGAGGGTTTGTGTCTAGTCTTATTGTATCTTGTTATGCCATGTTCAGTTGATATCCCTGGGAGGCCTGCGCTTTTCTGGAAGGAAACAGAGGAGGGGTGGATCTCGGGGGGAGAGGGTAAGAGAGGAGGGAGAGTAAACTGCAGTCAAGATGCATTGTATGAGAGAAGAATCAACTTTTAAAAATATTTCTTTGGTATAGCTAATCAAAAACTTAAGGAGAACACACAGAATCTGAAAATGATGGCACCCTTTAAAAACAACATGGAGGGAGACTTTTAAAACCATTTAAGTTAAGTAAAAAAAAAATGAATGCCCTGAACTTGATAGTAGATATAAAGGGGAGGATCTCCTAGTTTCTCCACCTATCAAAACGTATCATTGGGGTCCTATCAACTTGATCGTGGATGAACATCTCTCAGAGATGTTGTGGGAAATCTCAGGAGCTAGTTTGAGGTGTGCAACTTCATGTGAAGGGATTTGTGTCAGGGGAGTGACAAGTATAATGATGCGTGGTGTCTTTCCCCTTCATGGCACAATAAAATTTAGTTTTAAGTCACCCAGAGGAGAAACGACAATAAACAACTTGAAGAAGTGTCAACTATTGACATGGATAGTCAAAGTTCGAAGGTAAAGGAGATCACTGTGGGAGAAGACAGCCAAGGAGAGCTTCATAAGGAGGGGGAGTTATGGCTGAATATGAGGCCATATGAATACATGAGGCCACTGTACCCATGTGCATTTGGAAAGTATGAGTCTGCTAGGAAAAGGCAAATGCAGGAGTCGGGTACATGGGTCCAGTCACTGTGAACTGTTGGGGTGTGGGGAGACTCTACCAGGAACAGGGAGGCCACCGGATCCAACAGGTCCCAGCCTGAGAGTTAGAAGTAAGATGGGTACTTGCCAAGCTCTGTCTTGAAATTTAGCCCTTATGAACAAATTGAGGATTTACTTTGAGGGGTATGTCAATCTATGAAGGAGATGCTGCAAGGGAGATTATCAAGTTTCACATTGATTGTGTATATAAAGTGAGCCTGCCCGTGTTTTCTCCGGAAATAGAAGTCATGGCTGGTACTTCAATCAAAAAGGAACCCTAATGAAATAAATTAATTATTTATAAAATTCATGTAATGGCTACAGAACTGAAGCTGAGAAATAAGGATCTTAAAACTTTAGGTGACCATCAACTTTCAAAGGGCCTAACAGTTATTCTTGATGATTATAACAAGGAGGTTGTCTGACGTTGGAACTTCCAGGGACCACCAGAGCCTTTCCCCTGTCAAAGCTTACAGATCAGCCTTCTGCACACAGGAGAGCAGAGACATAGCTTTATCTTCATATAAGCCCTCCAAAGCTCACAAAAGTGCCTCACTGTTAAACCTGAAATATTAACTCTGCCAGTAAGGGATACTAGGAAGTAAAGTCCTTACACATCTATATCTCATGATACAAGATAGATCGGAGAAAGGATAAATGTGAATGCTTATTAAAACTATATAGAGAAAAGCACACATGTGTATGCACAGTTCTATATATACAGGAATATATAGCCTTACATCTAGCAGCCATGCACTCATGTGTTCAAAGCTATACAGAACAGTGAGTGAATAAAAGGATAAATTTCTCATCGTCACTGAGAAATAGTTGGTCAGAAATCTGAGCAAAAGTGATGTAGGAAGATAAAGGGAAAAGGGGGTGGTTGTGGAACTGCTCATTTAACACATCAGTCATGAAATCCTATAAAATAATCACACCTTTGCCCTTCTCTGGGAACAAGTAGAAGTCATGTGCATAGCAATCATGAGCATAGGCTTTGACCCGAGGTGCCTGAGTGTACACCGGACGTCAGCTCCATATCCACTACATGACTTTCACCACAGTAATATGTCAGAATTAGAATTCTTCTAGACTTGTGGAAAATGCTGTCTCCCTCACAAGGCTCTTTGAGAATTAAATGAGGCCACATCCATAGCACTTAATATGTAGAAAAGGCAGCTCTCCACCTTCTTTTTCACACAGTATAATTTGTTATTTTGAATCAGAAGTCACTCTGAGTGTCACCTCACAACTCACATATGCAAGAAAAGGTCTTAATTTTCCAAACATAGATTAGCTCCCTTTCTTTGTGTTACGTCTAACTTAAGAAGATAGACTGGGAGCATCTGAAGAGTGCTCACCTCTCTATCGAAGCCCCAAGGGCCCTGCACAGACATACCCTTTCACATCTGCTCCTCGGTACTGGTATCTGAAGAGTCACCAACTTTCCTCTCTGTAAACTTCCTTAAGTCTCTTTCTCTTCCTACTCCCTCAAGCTACAGTCTTTGAAATTTAGAGAACCTCAACCGAAGGATCTAAACTATGAAAAGACATTCTCTGGAACTTGTGTGACTTCTGTATTCCACCTTTGCATAAAGTGGATTAATCTGACTCTGTATGTTTTTCTTTTTTAAGCAGAAAATATAGAAAACCCTAATAAAATATATAAGAAAAATGAAGAAAATTTCAGGGAAATTTTTGAATAATATTGCCCAAAAAAAGCATTGCATCACAAATTATAGATCAACTTTTCTTTCTCAAATGTTGGAATGAATCCAAGTAGACATATTAGAAAGCATGAGGAAATACAGAACATTTATTCATTGCTGGATCATCCATTATTACTTATAATATCACAACATATACATAATCTCATCTACATTCTAACTCTGTTTTCAAATTTATATAGTATCTGCCATGTCCCTCAAAACAGCTAAGAGCATCAATTACAATCTCACTTAGAAATTCCTACACAGTATGACAATTTTGCAAAGCTCATTGTCACAAAGTATTTTATTTGCAGATAATAAAATAGTATATACAGATGACCCTAAGAACTCCCTCAGGAAACTTCTATGGCTGATAAATACTTTCAGCAAAATAGAAGGATACAAAATTACCATACAGTTAACACATATCAGTATCCTTCCTATATACAAATTGCAAATGGACTGAGAAAGAAATCAGGGAAACAGTGCATTTCACAGAAGCCTCAAAATAATATCTGGTATAACTCTAACAAAGCAAGTGAAAGACTTAAATAATAACACCTTTAAGACATTAAAGAAAGAAAATGAAGAAAGTATCAATGATAGAAAGATCTCTGCACTCATAGACTGATAGGATTAATATAGTGAAAATGGCCATCCAACCAAAAGCAGGCTACAGATTCATGACAATCCCCATCAGTTAAAACATGAGACCTTATGAAACTGCAAAGCTTCTTGTAGCAAAGGGTATCATCATTCAGAAAATCAGCAGCTACGGAAAGAAAGAAGATTTTTACCAACTACACATCCAGCAGAGGGCTAATATGCAAAATACAGAAAGAACTCAGGAAAACTGGACATACACTTCAAGGAAATGCAAATCAAAACTACTTTGAGATTTCATCTTACACTAGTCAGAATGGCAAAGATCCACAGAACAGATGACAGGTCCTGCTAGTGAGGATGTGCCATAAAAGAAACAGTCTTCCATTGCTGGTGGGAGTGCAAACTTTTACAGCCACTATGGAAATCAGTGTGGCTGTTCATCCGAAAGCTGGGAATGTATCTACCTCAAAATCCAGCAATACCACTCTGGACATACATCCAAAGGACTCTACATGCTACTACAGAAACACTTGCCCAAACATGTTCATTGCTGCTCTACTCATAATAGCCAGAGATTGGAAACAACCTATATATCCATCAATAGATGAATTGATTAAAGAGAATGTCATATGTCTATATAATGGAATATTACTTAGCTTTTTAAAAATGAAATCATGAAATTCACAGGTAAATAGATTGGGCTAGAAGAATATCATCTGAGTGAGGTAATCCAGACACAGAAAAACAAATAAGTTATGTATTCAGTTATATGTGGATATTAGCTGTTAAGCCTTTGGTGAACAGGCTACAATCCATATAATGACAGGTGTAGAGGAAGGGACTGGAGGGGTTCAGGGAGACACCACCCTAGTAAGGGAAAATAGAACAGATAGTTATGGATGGACAGGATAGGGGACTAGAGTGGCAGGTTCACTTATGTAACTTTTTCTTATGTGGCAAGTAACTGTGTCTAAGTCAGAAGCTACTTAGCAATGATTTCTCATTATCCTAAGAGCTGTGTCCACAGCCTGTTGAGACTTCTTTCCAGATAAATGAGAGCTTCCCCATCACCCAGTCATTAGGGAAAGAGTGGTTATTTTCTGTGTAATCAATTCTCTCAGCCATTAAGATGGACAGTATCTCAGTAATTCATTCAGCATTAATCGGATTCATTTGTCTCACAAGCAGAAATGCTCAAAAGATTCTTTCCAACATGCATCAATCTATGTTCATCTATAAGTGATATCAATTCAAAATTATACCAAAGGAAATAAAACAATCTGCTATTCCAAACTAACCATTCTAAGATTTGCATTTCATTACTTATCCTTTAAAAATAAAATTATTTT
Source organism: Peromyscus maniculatus bairdii (assembly GCF_049852395.1). Lineage (NCBI taxonomy): Eukaryota > Metazoa > Chordata > Mammalia > Rodentia > Cricetidae > Peromyscus > Peromyscus maniculatus. Next base: position 68,307,373 of record NC_134863.1, on the reverse strand, counting down.
AATAAATTATATTATAATAACCTACACATAGCCTCAAATAAACTAACATATGGGGTATGTTATACAAATGATTTGCATAATCAATTATAAATAATAAATCACTAATAAACATATTACCTACTTTGAAATGTCCGAGTTTGGGATAGCAAATTAAATAAAAATAGACTCTCAGTCCAAGTCGTTCTATCTTTGAGTTATTCTTTTCTACTTAAAGGGTGGATATGAACTGAAATGCCAATGTGAATAGTTTACTTTGTGATTTGAGGTAAGTAATGCTGACTGGTCAATCACCACAACTCACAGGGTAAAAAGACAAAGGAAGTGGGATTTTGTCTCTAGTGTAAGGTGATAGTCAAAAGGAGGGGAAAAAACACATTGAATTTTACTGAAAGTTTGAGTCAATTTACTACAGTCACTGGAAGTACAAAAGGGTTTCACATGCTGTGCCATATATTATCTATGAAAAGACAGATGGTGATGATGATAAAAGATGCTCATTCAGACAGTGGCTGATGCATTTCTTAAGGGGAAACTACTATGCCACCATTAAAATTACAACCGATTTCACTTGCTCTTAAAATTTTTATTGACTTTATGTATGTCAAGTTTTTCACTGGTTGCTTGACAGTTTTTTTCAGAAATTCACCTTAATCTTACTCTTGCAACTTTATACTAGTTGTCACTTCCTGTTCCAGACCGAGACGGCCTCTAATAGTTCCCACCCCCAAAGAATTTCTTATACAGTGTCATTGAAGGGGTTATACACTGACACACTTTCTGAAGGCTTAGTCATTATATTTCAAAATAAGAAGTTTAATAATAAAGGAAACATCAAAATACTAGAAGATAAACATTTATCAAAAGTCATTACATAATCAACTCCAACAAAACCGTTTTTTAAGGTAATAGGCCATTAGAGACTTTAAAAGTCTTTTTATAGGCTTACTGAGATGCTCTGCCTTCAGGGAGAGTTGACAGACTGTGCAATGGGTGGAATTCCACCTGTTAAGGCTGTGGTCATGTACTAAGGTTATGTCTGGATGGTCAGTAAATACTGTTTTACCCTAAAAATGCATTTTAATTCCTCCATGACTTACACCTAAATATGTAGCACATATCTTAAAATGTCTTATTAATGAAAACAAACCCAGAGCCAGGTATTGGGGTGAATGCTGAAAGATCAGAGAAACAGAAACAGCCACAACTAACCTCACCTTGCCAGTTCCTCAGCTGATCCTGTTTCCTCAAACTGGAAGCCTCTGTGTCCTCATCTGAATAGATATCAGCTGAACTGCTGCTCAAAAGCCTCAAAGCTTAACAAGTCAAAAACTTTTAGTTTCTGGTCCTCATGCCTTATATACCTTTGTACATCCTGCCATCACTTCCTGGGATTAAAGGCATGTGTCACCATGCCTGGCTATTTCCAGTGTGGCTTTGAACTCACAGAGATATGGATGGATCTTTGCCTCCAGAATGCTAGGATTAAAGGTGTGTGTGTATGTCACCATTTTCTGGCCTCTATGTCTATCTAGTTGCTGTTCTGTTCTCTGACCCCAGATAAGTTATTAAGGTGCACAATATCACCACATAAATAACCATTTCTTTGACTCTAAAGCAAACACCTTGTGAGATGATTTATCTCTATATGTCCAGACTTTACTGGAATTCTTAAGAATAATCTAATAACTATACTTCTTAATTTTTTCTACAAAATAAAATGAGAAGGGACACTACCCAATTCATTTAACAATGTCAGTATTTTCCTGATACTAAAACCAGATAAAGACACTATAATAAGAAAAACTATACAATAATACTTAAATAAAATGCCATGAATTTGGGAGGAAAAGGGAAGGGGAGTAGTTGGACAGAGAGGAGGAAGGGTAAAAGCAAGTGAATACAGTATATATATATACAGAAAATTCCTAAAAAATATTTTAAATTGTTAAAATAATAAAATTATCTTTGAAATAAATTTAAATTGGTATAATACAACTAGAAGAAACCTGCAGACTAATTTTCCCAATAAACATAGCCACCAAAATTCTCAACAGACTATTCACAGCTCAATTCATAAATGAAAATTCATACATGGTATGCCAATCAAGAAATGTAATACATCATAGAAATGAGCTTAGAGAAAAGACAAATAGCTTTCTAGATAAAAACAGAAAGTATTTGACCAAGATCAACAGGTTTCATGACTAAAGCTCTGGAGATTTTAGGAATAGATAAATGAAACCTCAGATAATAAAGGCTACTTACAAATTGTGAGCTTCTCTTCTGAAATCAGAAAAGAGACAAGGATGCCAACTCTTCTTCACTATACTTACACAGCACAGTGTTTGTAGTGTCCGCCATACGAATAAGACAAGAGAAAGACAGTAAAATTAGGAAAGCGAAAAGCCAAACTTGCCCTATTTGCAAATGATATGATTCTAGAATTAAAAGAACCCATGGCATATATTAGACAACTCATATAACAAACATTTTCAATAAAGTTTCAGGATAAACAAATCAGTAGCCTTCATGTATAATAACAATGAACTTGAGTAGGAAAACAGGAGGAAAAATATCTCATTCATATAGCTCCAAGAAGATAATGCATCTAAGAACAAACATAACCAAGGAAGTTAAAGACCTCTATAACTAAAACTTAATGGTATTTTTTTTAAATTAGATGATACTAGACTATGGAAAATCATTCCATACTCCTGAAGTGGCAGAATTAATATACTGAAATTATATGTAATCTACAGATTCAGTACAATTCCCACCAAAATTCTTGTTGTTCTTCACAGAACTAGAAAAATATTTAGGAACTAATATGAAACTATAAATGACCACAAAATCCAAAGCAATCCTAAGAGGAAAGAATGTCAAAAACATTTGACAACAAAGACAGCCTAGTGCTCTCATAAAAACAGACAGGGAGACCAACAGAACAAAGTAGAGGACCCAGGAATAAGGGCAACCTAAATGTTGTCAATTTATTTACAGAGAGAGAGAGAGAGAGAGAGAGAGAGAGAGAGAGAGAGAGAGAGAGAGAGAGGGAGAGAGAGAGAGAAGAGAGAGAGACAGAGTCGGGGAGAAAACATAGCCTATGTAGCAAATGATTTTGGCAAAATTAGGTAGTGAACTATAGAAAAACACAGTCCAATCTATGTATTTCACTAAAGTTGATCAACTCAAAATGGACCCAAGTCCTTAACCTGAAATACTAAAGCTGCTAGAAGAAAAGAGGCAATGCACATCAACATAGGGATATACTCAAATTTCTGCATAGAACTTCAACCCAAGATCTAACCCCAAGAACCAACAGATAGGACGTCATGAAATTAAAAAGTCTCTGCACATCAAGAGAAACTGTCAGCATGGCAGGGCAAACAGGCATCCCAAAAGATGGAAGGAGTCTTTCCTGGCTGTATTCTTTAGACAGGAGAATAATATACATAATTTATTTTTAACTGCAAAATTTAAAAAAAAAAACAAAAACTGCTAATTAACAAATGGGTACATGAAATAAACAGGCAGTTCTGAAAAGAAGTAATGTAAATGGCCAATACCAATTTTTAAAATGTTCAATATGGGCTACAGAAGGTGCACTGGTAATATGTATGTTCTTTCAGAAGACCCAAGTTTTATTTCCAGTTCCCATGTCTGAATGCTCAAGTCCCACGTAATTTCATCTCCAGAGAGATCCAATACTTCAGGTACACAGAGAGAGAGAGAGAGAGAGAGAGAGAGAGAGAGAGAGAGAGAGAGAGAGAGAGAGAGAGAGAGAGAACTTAAAAATAATTAATCAGCATAGTTATCAATGAAAAATCTAACACCAATGCATCAATAATGGAGAGGATGTAGAAAAAAAGGAACCTTTAATCACCGCTAGTGAAAGTGTGAAGTAGTACAGCTGTTTTGGAGTCACTAAAGAGGTTTCCCAAAAAATTAAAAATAGAGCTACCATCTAGCCTAGATATTCCACTCCATCTCCTTCCATAGAGATACTTGAATACCTATATTTATTGCTATAAATAGAAGTATTTATAGTAGCTAGGAAATGGAACCAGCCTAAATATCCATGAACAAATACATGGGTTATAAAAATGTGGTTCATATATAAAATAGAATTTCATTTAGCTGTAAAGAAAAATAAAGTTTTCATAGAAATAATTGTATCTAGAAAGTATAATGTTATGCAAGATGATCCAAAATCAGAAAGACAAACCCACATGTTCTTTCTCATATGCAGATCCTAATGATAAGGTATTGCACATATGTGAATGGGTATCAATGTAGGTAAAACCCGCCAAGGCTAGAAAAGAGACCAAGAGAGGGTAAAAATAGGTGAGCAGGAAGAAGCAGGATGGACAAAAGAACATGTGAAATATGAAAAGGAAAATAGTCTGGGGGGGATGTTACATAGGAAATTAAGAGACTTAGGTCATTGTAAGGAATAAAAGTCAATGAAGTCAAACACATTTTACATTTTGTTGGAAAATGCCATAATAATATCTAATACCTTGTATACTTAGTGTGTGCGTGTTGTGTTGTTTTGTTTTAGGAGGCAGGACTCAAGTTCTACATTTATTTATTTGTGAGTGTAGCAGGCTGCACATGTACCCAATGGCATATGTGTAGGATTTAGCAGAGAACTTGCAAGAATAAGGCTTCTTCCATTATGTGTGTTCTGAAGAATAAATTCTTACTGTCAAGATTGGTGGCAAGTGCCCTTAGGTGCTGAGCCATTTTGCCAGCCTAATTTTTCTTTTCACTGATTCATTTTTCTTTGACAGTTTCACAAAAAGAAAAATGAAAGAAATTGATTGCACAACCATTAGTAAGTATACACACAATTCTGAATGCAGTTTATAGTTAATTTTACTCTAGATGAAATTAATAATAGCTATCAAAAGTTTGTTATTGAAATGTCCTAATATTCCGCATAACTTCTAAAATATGTTCAACCACTTCTGCTATACCCCATTTCTATTATGCCCCAAGTTGAAAAAAGCCTTTGCACTTGACAATATCATCTCCTTCAAAAAGGTAGGCTGCATCCATGTAACTGGTAATGCTGCCCAAAAAATATTTCTCACTGCAACTTCAAATGACAGACTATAAGTGATTCTTTTAACGTTGGTCACTAAAAGCAATGTGACAGAAATCGCTTTCACATCAAAAAAGAATACTTCTAACTAATCAGCAGTCTTCAAAATTGCTTTTCAATCAGACTTACATTTTCACAAAATGGTGTTTAATATCTTGAGAGTATTTTAAAGGCTAAATGCTTTTTTCATTTAGACTATTTTTATTTTCATGCATTTGTACTGGAGGCTTACTTAAGCATTCCATTATTTATTTTTTATTAATTAAATATATTTACTTATTTTACATCCCAACCACAGTGTCCCTTCCCTCCTCTCCTCCCATTTCCTTCTCTCACCTCCCCTCTGCCCCTCCCCCATCAACTCCTCCTCTGTTTCTGTTCTGAAAGGGGCGGGCCTCCCATGGGTATCAACAAAGCATGCCATATCAAGTTGTAGGACTAAGTTCCTCCCCTTGTATTAAGGCTGGGCAAGGTAACCCAGTATGAGGCATAGGTTCACCAAAGTCAGCCAATGTGTTGGGGACAGCCCCTGCTCCCACTGTAATAAGTCGCACAAGTATGCCATGCTACACAACTGTCACATCTATGTAGAGGGCCTATCACATCTATGTATGCAGGCTCCCTGGCTGTCTGTTTGAACCAACAAGGTTAGATACTTCAATATCTGCTACCAGCTGAACACTCAGCTATACAGCTCTGTAGCCCAGTTCAACTGGGTGAAAAATATATTTCTTTGTTGAGCTACATCATTATAATCCCTAACAAAGTTCTTACCAGTGCAGACCAGCAAAGTATAGGAAAGCCTTAAGACAAAAGCAATCAGGTAATTAGAAAGGATTGTGAACGATTTGGCATGCAGTAGCAAAGATAAAACTTAGTTTGGGCATTAAGTAGTACATAACAGATTTTCAGATGAAATAGAAATGTAGATCCCAAAGATCAAGCCTCTACCCACTACAGAAGAAACAGACAGTACGTTCTTTTCAGATAAGATGGGTACTGTATTGACCCACTAATAGTTTCTCCCTGTAGACAAAGCCTTCACAGGATTATTTCCCCTGACACAACATGAAACCACGCTAGTGCTGGAGATAGCTCCAATTGTAAAAAGCATGCTTCACAAGGATGAAGAACTGAAATTGTACTGAAAGTGTGTATCTGTAAGCCTAGCAATCCTATCTCCGGAAGCTCGTGAGCCATCTAAACCAGAACATGCACTGTTGAACAACAAACAGACCCCGTCTCAGACAAGGTGGAAAACTAACATGGACACCCAAGATTGTCTTCAACCTCAGCATGGGCAATACAACACACGTGCATCTGCATTCATACACATGAACAAGCAAGCACACAAAAGCCCATCTCTCTCTCTCTCATGTACACACCTACAGCTTCCCATGAGAAACAAACAACACCGAAATAAAATAATCAAATACAAATTAGAACAAAGGCCAATCCCCTGTTGTATCTCATAAATTCAATACAAAATTATGTATGTGATTAAGAGACCTAAAATTGCTGAAGAGTCTTCTTAGGATTGAGTAATTTCCAGCCTGAAAATATCAGTTTACAGGAAAATAAACATTGAATATTTATGAAATAGGATTGGAAATCAAGTGCATAATTTCCCAGCTTTTAATAGCACAAGTAAAATGTATAACCTAATATTTCACAGGAAATTCAACCGAATAGCCTGAATTGTAATTGGAGAGCCTGAAGAAAAGAAAGTGTAAGTTTCCAAATAAATATACCTCTGGCCCAGTCTTAGAATCAGCAATCAATATGAAAGCCCTTCATAAATTCTCTATCAAAATTTGTTATAGCTTTATAGAAGAGGTGGGCACTGAAACTTAAGGAATATTTGTCTTCCAGATTTGCTGATGAAGCCGCTACATTGGATTGGTTGCTTATGCTAAACAGCAATGCATTACCATCAGTCACGGGCCTCCCCCCACACTCCGTGTGCCATGAGAGCACTCTTGTTAAAAGTTTTTAATGTGTTTCTTAATATCCTCAAACAATTAACCAGGACTTCTTTTGAACTTCCTCTGCCAAGAAAACCAAAACTGCCATAGTTTCTCATATTCTATCAAATGTGTCTAGAGTCCTATGTATCCTAAGTGCCTCTAAATGATGAATGACCACTCGCCGAAACACGGGTGTTCTTCTAAGTGTCCTAAAAACATTGGATGTAACAGCAGTCTTCACTGTTCTTCTCCCAGGCTTCATCAGCATCTTGATTGCAATCTCCAGGAGTTCAATGCTTTCAGTTAGAATTCTTCACTTATTAAATAACACTCTGCTCATTGTCTTGCTATACAAGAACTCATACCACTGGCACAAAATGTAAAGTAATCAAATGCACGCCTCTCTCGATTCTTACATGTATTTGATTGAACTATGTGCATTATAATAGAAAACCATGGTAGCTATGTATCCATTTATTCATTAATTTCACTCATTTGCCATATAATATCTTAGGATTTGTGGTAGGATAAGGAGAATATTTAGATTAAACTCTTTTGTCTGCTCCTTGGACTCTTTGCCTCCTGTTGCCTGCCTTGTCTATCCTCGATATGAGAGCTTTCGCCTTGTCTTGTGGCATCTTGTTTTGTCATGTTTGGTTGTTGTCTCTTGGAGGCCTGCTCTTTTCTGAAGGGAAACAGAGGGGGAGTGGATCTGGGTGAGAGGGGAGCCGAGAGAGCTAGGAGGAGTGGAGGGAGGGGAAACTATGCTCAGGATGCACTGTATGAGAACAGAATCTATTTTCAATAAAATAAAATAGAGAATCAATAATTTACAGAAACTTAGCATTGATGACTGGATAGATTGAGAAGCACTAAAGTTTGTCATAAATTCATAAGCAGGGATCACGCCTTGCTGTGCTTTGCAATCCCAATGACTAACATAGGTCCTGATGTGGAATGTGATCAATAAATGTTTATGGATAAATAAAAGGCCAAACTCTAAAAAAGAGAGAGAGGATCAAAGATGAAAGACATGATTTATATTTACAGGAGACTTATAGTGCTGGTAATGTCCAACATGACGCAGGACTCTCAATTCTAGCTTGAATTCAAAAGTGGGAGAATGTGTGTGTGAATTTGTCAATGCATGATTCTTTTCTATTCCTAAAACAAATGTTGATGAGACACCCATGATGTTATTAGACAGACAGACAGACAGAAGAAACACACACACACACACACACACATACACACACACATACACACACACACACACACACACATACACACACACATACACACACACACACACACACACACACACACACACACACACACACACACAAAGTTATGTGTCACAAGGAAATGGTTCAGCTGATTACAGAGCCTGAACATCACAAGATCGACAGCTGACAAGCTGAAAAGTTTAAGAATATTAATAATGTAGTCGCAGGCCAAGTACAAGTGACTAAGAGAAAGAAAAAATGATGGTTTCAGTTTCATTCTGGCAATTGCAAAATCCAGGAAGAGTGGATGTTTTAGTCTAAATATAAAAACTTTTCAAAATTGAATTTAGGAAAAACCAATGTCCTGATTTAATGGCATTCAAAAGGAAAATGTTTCTGCTTTTCCATTAGCCATAACGTGTATCCACAGGACTATGAATAAATGAGACAGTCATAACTCATGTTTAATCTTAATGTTTTTAATCATTTTACCAAGAATTATTTAATGAGCCAGGCGGTGATGGCACATGCCTTTAATCCCAGCACTTGGGAGGCAGAGGCAGGCAGATCTCTATGAGTTTGAGGCCAGCCTGGTCTACAGAGCCAGATCCAGGAAAGGCACAAACTACACAGAGAAACCCTGTCTCAAAAATTTTTTTTAAAAAAAAGAATTATTTAATATAGTTTGTGTTGACCATTGCTTCAGGTACTAAAAACAAACTGAGAAGTAATACAGTTGAAAATAAATTGGAAACTCCTTGTAGATGTTTTGAGGGAAAAAAAGAGATTTTTAAGAACAAAGCACTAAAACAAATTACTACTGGCCTTGGAAGATGAGTTGGTGGGGAACAGTGACAGCCGTACACACATGAGGGCTTGTGTTCAGATCAACAGCACCCAAGATCTATGACCTAGGTGCATTTCTTGAAAATACACATATTTTTACCTCGAGAGTGCATGATTGATTTCCTCTTAAATCAGTTTTCCCCAGAGAGGAAAAAAAACTGTGTATGAACAGTGATAACCACTTTAAATTAATTAATGCCATGCTATCCATCTTCAGTATATCCTCACTAATAAATTAAAAGAAGTCAGTAAAGTTTGGCAGTCAGCTTGCTGAATCTTAACATTTTATTCTCTGACTGACACATCCTTCCTTCCTTCCTTTTCTCTTATCTTCCCTGGATTCACCCTTATGAATTCAGAGACTTAAGAGTTTCTGCAATTCTTTTCCTTTGCTCCTCAAGGGTCCAGGAACCATAAGAACAGCTCAGGAATGTATGAAAATACCTAATCATGAAACCACTTCTGCCGTTCTTCTTGTAGACATTCTCTGAAATCCATAGTAGTTTTTTTTATTACATTTGAGTTCAGCCACAACATTTAAAATGCTTATTAATGACTAATATTCTTTTTTTCTTGTTTCTTTTGTTTCTCTGTAGGTTTAATAGGAATTTCCTGTATCTTTTATATAAAGAATCAGAATTCATGGTTCTCTATGAAGGCTCCATTTTCTTTGGGATTTTTTTTGGGGGGGATGGGAATCTTTTTTTTCTGAACATGGATTTTCCTTTTGCCTACAAAATCGATATCCCCACCTGGACACCTCAGTGATGTTCCAATCATAGGCACTGCTACTTCTCATTCTCAAGAGCTTCCTCCATGTCCGCCTGACAAGCCATCTTTTCCACTAACTTCCATTGATCATCGTCTTTGCTGTCTGGTCATTTACTTCTACTTCTACTTCTCCTTCCTCGTGTTCAATGGTTTTGTTTTCCTTCTCTCGCATCACATGTCATTCCCAGGATAATTTCAATTGTAAACAATGTACTTGTACACAACATATTGTCCCAAGAATCTGTACCCCACCTCTTTTATGTAAATTTTTATTTATTATTTGAAACCATTATTTCCGTTAATCACTGTGCCCTACAAAACCCAATGCCATCATTCTTTCCATTATTTCAGGTATCTGATTTAAGAGTGCTGGTGAGAACCAGTAAAACAGAATTACCTTTGGAGTTGTGTCTTCCTTAGGTCTACGAAGAGCTGTCATCCATGCAATGCCTGTATCTGTCAGGGGGTTATACATACCTTCACTGACACCTACACATGCACTCTTACTCCTCATCCTCACCAATGCTGCTGCCACCCAGATGTAGAAAGTCTTTTCTTTTCACTGCCTCTGCTCCTGTCTCATCTTTGTCCACAGCTACGCAGTGTAGGCTAGAGGTTTCTTCATCAATGCTAGATCAGCACTGAAGGGTTTTTTTTTTATTTCATTTTTTTATTAAAAAAAATTTCATTTGTTTTACACATCAATCAAAAAATTCCCCTCTCTCCTCCCCCCCCAGTCTTTCTCTCCCAACCCACTCCCCTCTCCCACCCATGGGGAGGCACATTCAGTCGAAGCAAGTCCAAGCTCTTCCCCCTGCCTCAAGGCTGCATGCGGTGTCCCATCATAGGTAGTGGGCTCCAAAAAACCTGCTCATGCACCCCTAGCACTAAAGAGTTTTAATGTAATCTTGCTACTTTCATTTTAGCTCTTTGGGGATGTGGTTTTAAGTCTGCATGAAGACACTGAGAATTGTGACCCCTCTGAGTAGTATTTCCACCCATTTGTGTGCCCTGCTAGTCACTCCACATCTTGATCTAAACCCAACATTGTGTGACTTCTCCATACAGTAAAATTATGAAGTATGTCTTCCTTTCATCAATACTCTCGGGGGTTTGTGCTGCTGGGTTTCCTCTGGATTTTGTCAAAGCCACTGTGACTCTCTTATGGCAGTAAGTCACATTAGGTCTCTGGTTTGTTTGTTCATGATGCAAAGCCTGGATTTTCAAATATTTAAATATTTGAACTACTTCTGAAACTCGATCTTTCCCTTTGTGACAATATGATGTCACAAAGCATCTATCTACCCTCTGGGTTTGTTCCTCTGATTTATTTGGCAAACTCAATCTCTAGTTATGATTCCCAAAACTGAAGTAGTGGCTGGGCATGGTGAGTTAATAATAGGAATGCTCTCTGCTGTACCTTCAATAAATATTAAAGACAATGAAATCACTAGGTAGGTAGATTTAATGTGGGAGTGAAGAGGCGGTGTCATCAAGGGAGACTCCTGAGATTGTGACTTAAATTATTGTTGGAAAAGTCCTTTTGTAGATAGAAAAGGCTGAGTTTGCAAGTTAGGAGTGATCAACAAGCTATAAGATCATGAATTTGTATTTGGAGTATTCATGGAAAGCTTTAAAAAACACAAAAGAAAAAATATGAGATCAGAATGAAGGTTGCTCAGCTCATTCGAAGTGACCAGGTGTATCAGTGTATTCAGGTTATCATAACAAAGTACCACAGACTGGGTGGTTTAAACAACAGAAATTTATTTTTCACAGTTCTGAGGATTAGAAGTCAACAACATCAAGGTGCCACCAAAATGAGTGTCTGATAAGGGCTTCCTTTCTTCTCTGTGTGTGCTCAGAGAGCCTTTGCTCCATTTACACATAGAAAGCAAGCTTTCTGGATCTTTCCTTGGGAGGACACTAACACCATGTAATCAGAGCATCACCCTCTCAACTTTATCTAATTATTTCTAAGGAAATAATTAACACAAATACTTTGCAGTGAATGATTCAGAGTAAGAATTTGGGAGAAGATATAACATATGTGATTACATATTACATGATTAAATCCCTGAGTGTTGAAATCTAGAATGTAATTTCATGAAGCATCCTCATATCATGAGTTTCTTAGAAGTGCATAAAATGGTAGATAAAAGCCAACCAGCAGGCACAGATACATTATTCATTCATGAGTACTTATGAAAGAATTATGGTGAAGAAGAAATGAGAAATAAGAATAATGAAAACTGTAAGATTGGAACAAACAGAAGACAAGAAAGATACCTACACAAAATAGGGTTATAGGCCTCTTCAAAATAACTTTGTATTAATTTAAGATATTCTTACCAATAGATATTTAAGAAAATAGGTAAGAATGGAAGATAGGAAAAATTGAGTTGGAAAGAGAATGGAAAAACAGGAAAGACTTGCATCTTGTGATGGCTAATCTTCATTGTCAAGATACCTGGGAAGACGGAGGCTCAACTAAAGACTTGCCTCCATCAGATTGGCCTGTGGGAGTGTCTCTGGCATTACTTGATTGCTAATTGATATAGGAGGATCCAGCATACTGTACTCTATACCATCTCCAGGAAGATGGACCTTGGATGTCTAGGAAAGATAACTGAGCAAAGCAAAGCTGAGCAAGTCAGTAAGCAGCATCCCTCCACATTCTCTACTTCAATCTCCATCCTGTTTAAGTTCTTGTTTGGTCCTCCTTCAGTGATCAACTGTGTTCAGGATATGTAATACAAGCCAATTAGAAGCAAACTAAAACAGAAATCAGTGCCAGGGCTGAGGTATTGCTACAAAAGACTTGACCATTATGTTATAGTGGAAGTGCTTGGAACAATGGACTGGAAAAAGTACACAGTACTCAGAATTTGAGAAGCTTCTGTTGTGGGAGCTGGATAGATGATTCTGATAGCAGTGAAGATGATGGAAGCCAAGTTTGTGACATTTCCGAAGGTAGTAAAGATTCATCTGGGGCCATTTGTGTATTAAGAATCTGTGACTTCTGGTCTTCTGGGTCTAATAACTTTCATCCCACAAGCATTATGGAAGTGAAGCTTTTGCTATACTGGCACAATTGATTCTGATTATCTGGGGATAAAAAAATTGCTATGATTAACAAAAGACCATCATCACTGAGTTGTTATCTTTAGGTATCTCCTTAGAATTGACATACACAAGCTGTGGTTTAGACGAGGCCAAGGCTGTATCTCACATAAGACAACTTTGAGTTGTCTTATGTCAGTATCCAAACAGAACTTATTTTGTTTTTTTTTAATTATTGTGATTCACAGTGAAGTCAATGTAAAATATTGATTCTCTATCCACCACAAAGTAAACAGTGTCAGATCAGGTCAGTAACCTAATAGGTACCAAAAGTAAAAGATGTTCTGGCTGTCTCTGGCATTGGCAATCCTATGAGCAACAGAATGTCTTCTGAGGTCAGTGGAGAGCCTGCTGCTCCAGCATTTCAATAAATAGCACCACGTGTCTGTGATGCCAGAGTAGATGATGCAAGAATCCCATGGTTCTTTGGCAAAAGAGAAAAAAAAAAACATTTACCCTTCTTTGCCAAGCTTTACTTTACATGATTACATCTTTCTCCTCCTGGAAGCATAGTTGCCCATAGTAGTCTTCATTCCCTGCCCTAGACTTTCAGAACAAATTGTTCTAGTGCAGTAGCCACATATTAACACCATCAGAACGGGTCTCTTCTGGTTCTAGGATTAGCCTTTAATATATAGGAACACCAAGGATTTTGTTGATCAGCTTAGTGATGAATATCCCTTGGTAAACTTCCCTTTATCCTTAAGAACAACCTAAGTACAGAAAATGGTCCTCTCCTATGAAAAAGTCTTCAAGAAAGTTGATCATAACATCATGGCTAAATTTCGTTTTCCCTTACTTGAAAGTGATAGTCAAATTGTCATCAAGTCTGAGATGCGCAGTGGTAGGTGAACTCCCATCTTCTGTATTTTTCTGCTCACTGTTTTTCATTACAATTTATTTTCAAAACCAGGCATGATACAGCAGCTCTGTCATCATCGCCTTTGTGTTGTTGAGACAGGATTGTGACCCTGTGCCAAAATACTATTTTCAAAATTATAAGACATTTAAAAGCAACAGAAAAATGTTTCTTAGTATCAAAAAACAAGGTTCTTTGTAAGACCCCAGTCGTTTGGGGTCAAACTCCATGATTTACTTTCCTCAGACAGCAAACATTTTATCAAACTCTCATTCCACCTAAAATATTAAATATTTAAGAAATTGTTAACACAGAGTCACTACTAAATTACTAAACCATTAGATCCAGGGGAGCCAGACACTTCTAAAATCCCTGCCAGATTTACAATTTGCAAAGTCACAGTAAAAGCATTTTGTTTGTCTCTTTCATGGAGATTCTAAATGACTATTCTAACACACTTCAAAACTGAACATTGTGGCCATCAGTTTAAATTGACATTGACACACACACACACACACACACACACACACACACACACACACACACCCGCCCAGCATATCCGTAATCAAAGCATCATAAAAGTAATAGAGCACAAATATGAAACCCTTTGACTCATTCTAGAATCTATACCTCCTATCAATGCTGTACATATTTTACATCACAAAAAGAAAAGGGCTGTACTTCATTGTTTAGTCAAAACAATTTAAAAGTGCATAGTTTAACCTTACAAATGCAATCTGCATTGCGGGTCACTGATAATCATTAGTCAATGGGTATTTTTCATTACAACTTAAAAAGGCATTTTTTTTCATTTCATAATAACTTTGTTCTGAATTTGTTATAAGGAAAACTGTAACTATCTAATCTTCAGTTTGAAAGATGGAAAAGATAGTTTTGAGTTGGTAATACAAGTTAGGATAGAACATAAATTAGGTACAACACTTTGGACTCACCAAAATAGAATAGGTTATGGAGTATTTTCTCTTAATTTGTCAAATGTTTATAGACTGGACATTGTTAATGTAATTCTTGACTATATATATTGCATATAGTGTTTGTACTTATTGTATATAGTTTTTCTTATATTAGTTATAACCTCCTTTTATTATTTTAGACAAAAAAAAAAGAGGAAATGTGGTGATATATTGTGTACCCTAATAAAATTTGCCTGAACATCAGAGAACAGAACAAGCCACTAGATTAAACATAGATGCCAGGTAGTGTTGGCACACACCTTTAATCCTAGCGCTCAGAGGCAGAGATCCATCTGGATACAGTGAGTTCTAAGCCACACTGGACTACATTAATTGAGTTAGTCTAGGAGAGAAACAGAGCCAGGCAGTGGTGGCACACACCTTAAATCCCAATACTTTGGAATCACAGACTTTTAATCTCAGCACTTGAGATCTCACACCTTTAATCCCAGTATTCAGAAAGCACACACACCATTAATCCCAGCACTAGGAAGGAAGTGATGGCTGGGTGGAGAAAGGTATATAATGCCTGAGGAGACAGGAACTAAAGGCTTTTTGGCTGAAGAGTTTTTAGCTGAGGACTCAGAGGCATTCAGTCAGAGGATACATGGAGTTGACAAGGTGAGACGTGGCAGTAGCTTGTTCCTTTGTCTCTCTGATCTTTCAGCAATTATCTCCCCACCCCCCAAAAAAATAACTTCTGACTTGAAACTTTGCACAGCACTGCCAGAATAACCTAATGATACCTCAAAATCAACACTGCAGACTTAACTGTTGTTGTTGTTGTTGTTGTTGTTGTTGTTGTTGTTGTTATGAAGAAAACATTTCATTGTGATGGCCCCTTTACAGTTCAGAGGTTTAGTCTATTATCATCATGGCTGTGGGCATGTTGGCTGGGAGCATGGGAGCACACAGGCAGACACGGTGCTGAAGAGTTCTCCGTCTTGATTCAAGGTCAACAGGAAGGGAACTATCTCACTGGGCATGGCTTGAGAATATATCAGACCTCGCAGCCTGCCTCCACAATGAAGCCGTAGAGTGAACAAGACATTCCAAAACAAAACTAGATTGAACTTAACTCGTATTTCAACACTCCTCGACCTGCTCCCTGGATAATTTGTTCCCTCCCTTGTCTTTTCCTTCACAACAAATTTTGCTGACATGCACTGTGCAGTTTAGACCTAGGAGCCATCCCTGATTCCTTTTTTAAACTCTTCTCTCATACACTACATCCTGAGAAGTTTCTCCTCCCTCTATTCTTCACAGTCCTCCCTCCACCTCCTCTCCACCCCCCCATCCCTGATTTTTCCTCTGTAATCCAACCTATCTTCAAATCTCTTCATCTCCACCCTTAAAATATTGCAGCATTGTACTTAGCACCTCTGTAGTGCTAATAGTATGGACCAATTAACTGTAACCATTGCCATGAACCACTGCAACAATATTTTAGGTTTTTGTTGAGATGGGTTTTCTCTGTTTAACAGCCTTGTCTGTCCTGGAACTCTCTTTGTAGGCCAGGCTGACGTTGAACTCACAGAGATCCACCTGCCTCTGCCGCCCGAGTGCTGAGATTAAAGGCTTATGCCACCATGCTCAGCAATTGCAACAATTTTTAAGTGGGTTTGCTCTGTCCACCATGTGTCTTCCGACCTACAGCATGACAGCCAGTATGAGGTTTTTAAAACAGTAACAGCATTCTTGCTTAAAACATTCAAGGGCTTCACACTGAAATTTAATAATAATCAAACTTCTTCCCACAGCCTAAAAAGAACTAGAAATCAGAGCATCTGGTCAACTCCAGTGGATCTAATTTCCTTTTCTCTTGTCTATTGACTTCATCCTCCTTTATCCTTTTGACTTTTCAAACATAGTCACTTCTTACACACTTATTAGAAAATGTTAGGTAGTGTGTTTCCCAAGGATGCTATCTAAGTTTACACAGGGTAACTTCCTCCATGGCCTCCTCCACTCACACTGCTCTCATCTCCATGGTACTTTCATCTTATTCCTTTATTAGCAAATGATAATATTCATAATCACCTAGATGTGGGCTCCCCATCCACTTAATTGATTTTCTCCTCCATTCCATTATTAACTCCAAGAGAGCAAAGATCCCATCTCCACTACATCATTTGATCTTAGATTAGTATATTTTAGATAGTATCTAAAAGAGATACAACAAATACAAGTAGATATATAATTATATTGATGTTGAAGACTAACTTGTGTTCCCTCTAAACCTCAGACTGAAGACTTCAATTATCAACACTGTGAAATGTAACTATATTTCAAGTTAGTCTTTAAATAATTGATAAATTTATTTTATGTATTTATTATTCTCTATCCAGCTGTGGGGGGTGGGGGCAATGGGTGAGTGTATTCAGGTCATCATATGTTGACCTGAATCAGTTATGTTGAGTTCAGAAGAGAACCCTTGATAGTCCACCTCCTCCTTCCACCTTTACACAGTTCTGGGGATCTGCCTCAATCACCAGGATTGTACAACAAGCTGTTACTGAGCCATTTCACTGACTTCAGAAGTTATTAGTTTAAAATAGGATTGGCCCTTAATACAGCTGAATAGTGCCATTTTTAAAGAAGAAAACATAAACATACAGAGAGATAGCAAGGATATTTACAAAAGTGCAGAAATAAACATGAGAAAGCAGGACAAGAAGGCAGCCATCTAGCCACCATAAAGAGAGGCCTTTGAACATCAACACCTTGATCTTGAACTTCAAACCTTCAGAATTATGAAAACATAAGTTTCCATGTTTTAGTCACACAATTGATAATATTTTCTTCTGTCAACTCTAATAAACTAACACAATTTGAATTGAAATGTACATTTAAAAATAAAATCCCTTTTTTCCTAAGTCATATTACTATGTATTTGAGCATGCGTGATCTTGAATTCACAATTTCAGCATAGTAAAACTCAAATCTGTCCATTGCACCTTAACTTGGTTGATAAAGACAGAGAAGTTGTAAAAATTGTCACATAGATTTGTCACTGTTTCTCAGATTTACTCATTCTGATTCGTTGAATGACACTATTAAATAACAGCATGCTTCAGCAAAATATTGAAAAACCTTCATCCATGCGCTAGTGGTGAGATTACTCAAATGTATCACTGACAGCTATTACTGAAGTTAAAGCTGGAAGACAATGCTCTGTCTATATTAGATAGGAAGTATAAGAATAATGTGGATCATTTAAGTCCTTTTAAGGTAGAATACAGAAAATTTATATATTTCTACAATTGTATTTGTCTCAATTTTCAAACTGAAAATGATTTAGCAGCTAAGGTACTCTTTATTACCATTGGCAAATCATTATTAAACCAAAATTCTATCTTTTTCAAAAACTTGAAGTTCTGAAATCGTAGCACTTCTCAACCAATAGTCTAAAGTTAGGCTGAGTTGTATTTTTCATCCTTGACCTTGACCATCTAAGGACAGACATCCAATAGAAATTTGTATGCAGTGCTTGATGCAATACCCACAAAGAGGTCACAGTTATTTTGATTCGACATACAAATTTTCAAGTTGTGTTAAAGGAATATACTTTCAGCTGAAACTATACTTTAAGTCTGAATTTTGATCTCATGAGATAAGTAGAAATGCCACATGATCCTCTTATGATTTCCAAAAGCAGCAGTAAGACCTGGCAGTACAATAAAGTCACAACACACAACCAGTCAGGCAGTCACAGAGGCAAAGACACTTACTCAACAGCATGCTGTGTTGTGAAGTTATGTTGCTAAAGTACATTAGGTGGACTAATGCATTTTCAGTCTAGGTTGTGTTTAACAGGGCATGGCCCCCATCAAAATGAGAGGAGCATCTCTTTCCTGAGGATCCAAAATGGATCCAGGAAAATATTCTTAGTCTCTCATCATCAATACATTTGTAAAATTCCAATACTCATCATTACTCACCCATTTAAACATTATTCAGCCACTTGGCATGATATTTGTTTGGAAGTTCAAATATAGCAAATAGATTTGTCATAAACTTTAAATGCATATACAGATAGATTGCCAATGATGTTTTGCCAGTAAGTGCTAATGGGTATCACACTTTTCAATTCTCAACTAAGTGCAATGGCTTCCTGAATTCATGGGTATGGAGACACAGCAACAACAAGGATTTTCCATGTCTTATGGACATAGGAAACCACACATCTTCACATTCAGTTCTCTCACATACATTTTTGTCCTAATATTCAAATGGACAAGTAATGAATTATCTAAATTTTCAAAAGAAACACTATTGAAGCTATGAGATTTCATAATATTTGTCCCAAAAGTATATTTCAAGAGGTGTTTTCAAATTCCCTTTACATTTGCCTTGAACCTATATTTGGAGTTTTAAGGCCAAAAAAAGAAAATTCCATTATTAGACAGACAAATGAATTTATCATACTCAGGAAGAAAGGTATTTTAAGTTTTGTCTCTTTCACTTGATACCTCGGCAACCATTTTGCACTTCCCCTTATACCCAACTACAACACGACCAAGTAACACAAACCCTCAGATTCCTCATAAGCTTAGGGACATAGCAGGTGATATGAAAAGGTGTAATGCTTTCTTGAAGACTCTGGACATACAGATAAAAAAAAAAAAAAGATAAAATGTGAGGCAACCTCTCTAAAAAGACTGGTTAAAGTTAAGAGCATAAAATCCCATCAAGAAAACTTCTCTTTGCAACAGACAGAGACCACTACAGAAAGCCAAAAACAATTAAAATGCAGAGTTGTGAACACCAGTCTCAACAGATACATCTACAAAACACTCCCAAGCTTAAGACTCAGGGAACATTTCAGAAGAAGTGGCAGAAAAACTGTTAAGAGATAGAGAATCAGATAGTTTGCTGTGAGATTATGTCTCCTAGTAATACCAGTAGCTACACCCATAAAGTCTCACCAACATGACTGTCCAAACATGAGCTGAACAAGGACAACACCAAAGGACATGCCAAACTGGACAGGAAAATGTCCATGAGGCCTCAACCCTACACAAAGAGTGATAAGCAACTGTGTAAAGCTGGAGTGGGAGAGGTAGTTCTCTCTAAGTGTGGAGAGTCCCTACAGGCTTTACAGCAGGGAGGAAAATGATCCACAAAGAGGCAAGAATGAAACTTGGTTCAGTCTGATTCTGATTTTTAGTACCAGCACTGGGTCAAAACTCGGAGCATCTGACATCAGCTCATTGATTGTTGCCATATTTAAGCATAGCATAACTTTGGAAAAATAGGTTTTCAGATAACAATTAACTCAGTCCTGTGAGTACAACAAAGCTTAAGACATGTTTATATGAAGCTCTTTACAAAGCACATACGGCTTCATGCATAAGCTGGATTCTTGTTGACTAAGAAAAGATGCTCAAGATAAGACGCTAGGGAGAATGACTGAGGTAAACATAATGTCTGTGGGATTCAGGAGTTGGCCTAGCCCTAAGATAACACAGAAGTCACTTAAGCTGTTTTAAAGTACAAATGACATCTCTCACAACTATGATTTTCATGGTCTAAAAGTAATGCTTAAGTTTTTAGGAGGGAAAGGTCTTGGATGTGCAAAACATAAACTCTAGGAGATTTGGGTGGAGCCTGGCTCTTTGGAAAGCAAAGGATCACCAGGTTGCAAACTGCATCCATTCCCAGCATTCTAGGAGGAACAGCTAAGCATCTCATTCCATTGAAGAGATAAGCTCTGTGTTTAACTGTTCCTGGCTTCTCCAGTGAAGATCTGTAGATTAGATGGGCGGGGGGGGGGGGGGGTGAACCAGCTCACAAATAATGACACAGAGACTTATTAATTATGAAAGTTCATCCTTAGCTTAAGTTTGTTCCTAACTAGCTCTTATAAGTTAAATTAACCCATATTTTTTAATCTATATTCCATCACAAGGCTCAATATCTCATCTTTCCTTACCGCCTCTCTTGCTTCCTTTGAACTGACTGGCTGGCAGTTCTTCCTCACTCCCAGATTCCTCCTCCTACGTCCTCTCTCTGGAAGTCCCGCCTATACCTCCCACCTAGCTATTTGCCATTCAGCTCTTTATTAAACTAATCACAGCAATATTTCTTCACATAGTATACAAATATCCCACAATAACCATCTGTGTGCACAGATTTGTTTTCCCCTTCACATCTAGAGAGGAGAAAATTAGTTGTCCAATGCCAAGTGGTCAGCTTTAAACATATATATATGTTAAACATATATAAACATATATATATATAACATTATACAGACTGGACAGATTATATTTGGAGATGTATATATATATATTATATGTGTGTGTGTCTATGTGTGTGTGTGTCTGTGTATGTGTGTGTATATATTCCTAAGTTTATGGCATGCATATGCATATACATACATACATGCATGTAATAACAATTAGTCAAAAAGGACATGATTTTGAAAGAAATCAGGGAAGGGTAAATGGGAGGGATTGGAGGGAGAAAAGGGAAGGGGAATATGTTGGAATGATTATCATTTCAAAACTAATAATTTTAAATATGAAAACATTACTAATGGTAAGAGTCTGGATAGTATGTTTCCATTTCCTTGCCTCTTATTCAAGAATGCAATAAAAGCTCACACAGATTGCAAAGTATAGAGTAACTGTACTCAAAGCAAAGTGAGATTACTGTTTAGAAATACATCATTAAGATTGAAATGCTTCTGTAAGGCAAAGGACACCATCCATCAGACAAAACAGCAGCCTACAGAATGAGAAAAGATCTTTACCAACCCAACACCAGACAGAGAACTAATTTCCAAAATATACAAAGAACTCAAGAAACTAGACATCAAAAAAACAAATAATCCAATTGAAGAATGGGTTTAGATCTAAACAGAGAATTCCCAACAGAATAATCTCAAATGGCCAAGAAACACTTAAAGAAATGTTCAACATCCTTAGCCATCACGGAAATGCAACTCTACATAACTGAGATTTCATCTTACACCTGTCACAATGGCTAAGATCAAAAACACAAGGGACAACTCATGCTGGGGATGTGAAGCAAGGGGAACACTCCTCCATCACTAGTGGGTGGGCAAACTTGTACAGCCATTTTAGAAATCAATATGGTGGTTTCTCAGAAAACTGGGAGTCAATCTACTTCAAGACCAAGTTATACTACTCATGGGAATATATCCAAAGGATGCTCAATTATACCAAAAGGACACCTGATCAACTATGTTCATAGCAGCTTTATTTGTAATAGCCAGAACCCAGAAACAACCTAGATGTCCCTCAACCAAAGAATAGATTAAGAAAATGTGGTATATTTATACAATGGAATATTACTTAACTATTAAAAACAATGACTGGGAGGAGAAAAGGGAGGGGAAACTGTGGTTGAGATATAAAAATGAATGAATAAATAAATAAAATTTTTAAAAAGATTGAAAACTGGCCATACTAGTGAAGATACTCAAGAACTGTAGTTTCTTTTTGTGGTGTCTAAAGGAAGGAGGAGTTGGTTATTTTGGAAAATAGTCTTGGTGGTTCTCTAGTTTGATCAACACATTAGGTCATTTTATATTTTTCCTGTTATACATGTTCCTTCCCATCATATTTCTAATTTTTTATTACATGTATGCCCAATTATGCATGGACATCAAGATAGAAAATAGGGTATTCTCTATAAACGTTCACTTGACATAACTGATCAAAGTTATGCTAAGAGAAGTAGACTAAACACTAAGAACCAAATGGGGCATCTGTACTAACTTCACATACCTATACACACATTGCCAAAGTTTGGGCTTCATCGCAAAAAAGGGTGTGGAAAGTTTAAATGCCAAAGGATGGTGAGGAGTGCTGTGACATGTTGTTTTCTGGATATGACATACTATCACAATCATGAACTAACAGCTGATGTGGTCACTACGGAAGACTTGCACAAGATCACCCAGCTGAAATTCCAACATAGATGGAGTGGATGATCCCTAGGCCCCACTCCTTTCTGAGGAGCTAATAGCAGTGGATAGTTGCTGGGAAGGGGGTTTCCTTCTTTCCTTTCTTTTTTTTTCAAGATGTAATGGCCATTGGTAGGTTTCCCATGTCCTAGTAGATGTTCCCATATCCACGCAGATAAGGGCAGTACTGGCTGAACTTAGGGGGTTATCAAAATAGTAATAATACACAAAGTTCAGATGAGTGTTGTACTGAGGAGTGTATTTGGAACATGGGAGGGAGAAGTAGAAGGAGAAAATGAAGGGTACATGTGACTATATTTCATTGCATACATGCATAAAGTCTCCAAAATAAAGAAAAAATAAGTTCACTTGAAGTCATAGTTTTGCTTTATTGTGCATGTATTGCCCATTGTTAACCAGACTGTGTTCTAGAATGTACTTGAAAATAAACCGTGCTATGAAAGCATCCCTAAGGGGGTGTAATTTATTGCCATCATTTAAAACAGGCACTTCTGCAACTCAGTACAGATAGGGACCCTAGATTGATAATGGGTGCATGTTTGGAGAGCGGTGTGTGTGTGTGTGTGTGTGTGTGTGTGTGTGTGTGTGTGTGTGTGTGTGTGTGTACCCCTAGTCAAGTGGAGCCCCTATTTCTAAACTATTCTTTATGCTTACTTGCCTCAAAGTATTCGTCTTGCCATATGGGGATGGGGAGACCTCCTGTCTTCACTATTCAAACTGCAAGTCTTCACAGGGTTTTGTCAGTTTCCACCAAAGTATTTTATGTCAGACGGGTACATCACACCCAAGAAGGTTGCTTTTCTTCACGTCATTCTCTATACTAAGCGTGTTTCCTATGACAGTTACCACAACCTACAGAACACTCAAGTTTGTTCCTGAAACCAGTGAAAATGAGACTAGGCTGGGAGCTGTATGTGGTACACTGGTCTTTTTCAATATTGGTTTTACGTTTCCTTCAATGTGAGGATAAATGTAGAGGTGGCCAGGAGTGGGATCTTCTCTATGTTGATCAGAAGGGAGATAACATTATAACTTATACCCAACTAGAAATAATTTTAGAAATCTAAAGTAATTACATATAAAGTAGATAAAGGCAGAAGTCATAAAAAGTTGAATTTATTTTGATAGTTCAAAAGCTTCAATTTTTAATAAATAAAAATACAGACCTAAACTTCAAAAGGAAAATGGGGGACTGTATTCAGAACTATGGCCTCCAGGCCCAATACCTTTCATTCTACATTAACTAATTTCTTACACAATTATCATTGCCAGGCCTCTTATATATCACCAGTCTCTATGGCATCAAAGTACTACCATTAATTTAATTGGGCAATATTCAATTATCTGTGTTAGGGGAAAAGATATACTTTCTCTTTCTGCCAGAGTCATTATTGATTAAATGTAGAAGGGTTAGAGAGAGCATCTCTAAGCCCAGATTTTCAGGCTTTCTGAGCCAAAATTAGTGTTAGACAAAAAGTTGATTCTTTCATTTTTTCTAGTTTGTGGATTGAGCACTCAAAAAAATATCTCAACTCCTTTCCCTCTCTCCTTCCCTTCTCTCTCTCTCTCTCTCTCTCTCTCTCTCTCTCTCTCTCTCTCTCTCTCTCTCTCTCTCTCTCTCTCTCTTCCACTTCATAGAACTGCTTCTTTTAAGCAAAATCAGTACTAATTTGTTATTCACATTATCCCCAAATTTACAATTAAGTTCTATGGATTCATGTAAAAATAATAAATAAAGGAACATGAAAATTAGCTTAGATCTTGGAACCTTGCCCTCAAAGAACATTAGTCTACACCAATCCTGAAGCTAAGAACTAATTGCTATAATGATAGGAGCTCAGTGGGAGTCACCAAGAATAAAGTAGTTTTTATGACCACTAAAATTAAAAAAAAATCAAGTCATCATTAGCTATCAAAGGATGCAGTCATTTTTAAAGTAATACATTCGTGCAATTAATCATGCCTTTGGAATACATTATCTCAACTAATTCTATCTGTTGTATTTGCATTCAGATTTCTTTCTTTTTTTTTTCCGAGACAGGGTTTCTCTGTGTAGCTTCGCGCCTTTCCTGGAACTCACTTTGGAGACCAGGCTGGCCTTGAACTCACAGAGATCCGCCTGCCTTTGCCTCCCGCAGATTTCTTTTTATTATTTAAATTTTTGAGAATTTCATAGATGAGTACTGTATTTACATCATTTCCATTCTTCCTTCTCAATCTTCAATTCCTCCTGTGACCTCTCCCACTCTTTCTCAAATTCATGACCTCTTTTTCATTAATTATTATTGTTACATGTGCATGCACACACACACACACACACACACACACACACACACACACACACACGAACCCTACTGAGTCCATTAGTGTCATTCATACATGTACATTATATGTTTAGGGCTGACCATTTGAGATTGAATAACCTATCAAGGGCACATCCCTAGAGAAGTCTGATTCTCTCTCTCTCTCTCTCTCTCTCTCTCTCTCTCTCTCTCTCTCTCTCTCTCTCTCTCTTTCTCTCTCTTTCTCTCTCTCTCTTTCGGCAGCTATAAGTTGCCTGTGCATTCATATTTCTAATCCTTCTTTGTATTATGACAAAACTCCTGACTCTCCTCTCCAAGCTGTTTCTAATTTGATAAATGAGATTGCCATTGCCCATTTGCTCTAAACCTCAAAACTCATCTTTCAGTCCTCTCACAGCCAGTTCCTTACCAAGTCCTGTCACCTCCACCTCAGAATCCACCTCTGAGACGAGCAGCCTGCCTGTGCAATCTCATCCCTTCACTAGTCATCCAGTGTAGTTTCAGATGTACTGTCTTCCTGGTCATGCAATCTCTGCAATGCAGTTCAGTGTAGACTAAATGATAGTCTAGCTCAAGACCCATACCTGGCTTCCTCTGACGACTAGAGTCAAACCCAGCAACTTGCAGGGTTTGCCTCTGCTCTTCCCCTAATCTCTCTGCCTCCTCCACCTGATCACAGTCAACAAATCGAATGGTTTAAAACCCCTTTCATGTCCTTTCCACCTATTCTCAAACTTACAGAATCTTTTATTATTACAGTAACATATGTGTGTGTGCACAGTTATATATAATACAACCTAATGAGTCAGTTTCTATTGGTGGTATGTATATTAATATCCATGGCTGACCACTCTGAACGGGATAAGCAATAAAAAGGCAAGTATAGCTACCACCCCTCATCAAAAAGCCTCCCTCTGCAGCAAATGGAGACCATCACAGAACACCACAGCTGGCTACAATGCAGAGATCAACAGATCACGGGGAGCCCAGTCCCAACAGATGCATTTACATCACACTTCCTTCATTTAAGGCTCAGGGAACATCTTGGAAGATGGGTTGGAAAGAATGTAAGAGCCAGAATACTAAGAAATCTACAGTGACGTAGTCTCCCATAGAAATGTCTTCACAAACAAGACCAGAACAACATAAATATCTATAAGCATGTTAAAGTTGGAGGGGGGAATTCCACAGTGACCATACTCTAGACAAAAACTACGGTAAATAAGGACTGTTAGGAGAGGAAGAATTAGCCTCTCGTAAGCACGAGCCCCATTTTGTAACTCTTACTGTCCCCAGAACATTCTCATTTCAGATTATTGCCTCTTTGTTCAGACCTCAGATGGGAATTACAGCGTGAATTTGGTCCTCAGCCTCTCTATGACTGAGTCCCTAAGCATATATATCCAGCATATATCAGCTGCTGGATAAATATTATTGTACACATAAATTTATTCTTCACAACAGCTCTGTGAAGTAGGATGAAAATTGACTATCTCAAAGGAAAACTTGAAGATTAACTAAAAAATTAAACTAAAATATAATCTAAAAGGCCAGAAATCTACCCTCAAAATAAAACAATTAGATTGTCATTGGTGAAATAAAACGTCTGATGAACTATATTGTAATAAAGCTGAAGATTAACAGAAAGAACACAATTTTTGAAATCAAGAAAACTGAGGTCCTAAGTGAAGAAAATTGTGGCACAATCCAGAAGGATATAGATTGCTCTTTTATGGACCATAAGGAGTTCACAGTTAGATCTATAACTTGTGGTACTCTGTAGGAAAACAAAAAGCAAGGCTACTTGCCAAAAGAGCAAGGAAATATGCCCCTCAAGATGCCTAAAAATAAAACTTCCTTTCTTCCAGTCTGTTAAAGACATGCTGTTCTTCACTCACTATTTAATGTCTCCATAAGTTAATAAAAACTCACATTTTAAATCACTAACATGAATTTTATTATTTAGGCTTACAATGTGCAATGTGAGTTTTAAACGCAAACACAAATACATTTACTTACTTGTGTGTTAGATCACTGAATGACATAGTTTATATTTCACAGTGTAAGTACCTATTTATTTTTCATTCTTGACAGAAAAGTGGAAACAGCCCAAAACTGTCTCAATTCTTATTTCTTCATACACGTATAACTGGATGTTTTCCTGTGTCCTGTCTGGTGGTCGAGACCAATCTTTTCCACTCGAGTCCCCCAAGTAAACAACAGAGGCTTATATTAATTAAACTGCTTGGCCATTAGTTCAGACCTATCTGATTCAGCCCATTTCTGTTCATCTATATGTCGCCATGTGTTCCATGGCTTCACCTGTGTGCCATTACATGCTGCTCCCTGTATGGCGGTCTTCTGACTCAGCCTTCCTCTTCCAAGAATTCTCCTTGTCTGCTTATCCCACCTATACTTCCTGTCTGGCTAGAGGCCAATCAGCTTTTTATTTAACCAGCATAAAAAAGCATTATCCCACAGCATACATGCACACTTTACCAACAAAGACAAAGGAAGTATGTGTTTCCCTCCTATATCTTCACTCTCAGTATAAGTGTTTAAGAAGCGAGTGAGGAAGAATATAAGGAGAATCCTTGATCATTTGTGCTTCCCAGACCATCATTAGTATCTTCCTCCAGTCTAAGGAAGTTCTGGGCCGGGCGGTGGTGGCACACACCTTTAATCCCATCACTCAGGAGGTAGAGCTGGGTGGATCTCTGCGAGTTCGAGGCCAGCCTGGGCTATAGAGTGAGTTCCAGGACAGGTGCAAAGCTGCACAGAGAAACCCTGTCTCAAAAAAACATTAAAAAAAAAAAAAAACAGAAGAAGTTCTAGTTAGAATGGAAAACACACTCCTGAGGTGTTAGTACACTGCTAACATGCCTTGACTCTGAACTCAAACAGCCAGGGTTCTCTGGAATGGAGTTCTGTGTTCATGAAGCATAATGAACACAATTAAAAATGGAAATATATATAATGTATATTGATCATATATAAATTTTAAAGAGGTTAAATTTCTTAGTATATTTCAATATTATCCATTTATATAAGGATATTGTTAATGGCTTAACAAGAACAAAACAAGAAAGATCAGGACCTATTAAACATATTGCTGAGGTCTACAAAGGTGGAACTCCAAAGGTGAAAAGTGAGTCAAGATCAAAGTCCGTCCATTCATCATCTCCGCCCATCTACACCTTAGCATGCAAGAGGCACATGACTCCACAATTTCACCTGTTGGAGATCATTCTTCTAAGCCAGTTGTGGCGGCACATGTCTGTAATCCTAGCCCTTGCGAGACAGAAGCAGGAGGAGTACTGCTAATTCGGAGTCATTCTCCTCAACATACAAAGTTCTAGGCCAGCTGGGGTTATAACACGAATTCTGCCTTAAGTAAGCTTCCCAAAAAAAATAATCAAAAGGAGATTAAAAGGCAATTTTCTCTCAAAATACTTTATATGGAAACATGAATACTGTAATATAAATAATGAGATAATGTGTGTTCACATAGTGAACGGTTTAGCTTATTACCAGACAACTGGAGACAAGGAACAAGGGAAGGATCACCCAACTGACTTAGATCGCTGAATTGTAGTTCCCAGATCTATTTCATACTAACCGGGAGACAATGGCAGGTGACATAACTACTCCGTACTTTAAATTTTTCATCAGCAAAGCAAGGATGTAAGAATTTCCTAAGATCCCATTTTCTGAGTTGTCCTCATACAATTCATTAGTACTTAAAAACTAAAACCAGACATGGGCTTTTGTTACCATGGATCTAAGCATAAGTATGTCTCCTACCTATGAGCCCCAAGATGGGACCTTCCAATCAAATATGGTGAGAGATGGGTTTGATTGCTTGCTTGCTTGCTTGCTTGCTTGCTTGCTTGCTTGCTTGCTTGCTTGCTTGCTTTTGTTTGGGGAGAGGTGGAGAAAAGACTGTTCATTAAAAACCCACTTAGCAGTTGTGATTCAAATCTGCATCATACTCTAAGAATATCTCCTGGAAATAAATGATCTCTCTTCTAGATAAAAATACAAAATTAAATATTTAAAGTTAAAGAGATTCCAGATGCACTTCAGCAATGGTAGTAATGGAGTTGTTTTTTTTTTTTTTTTTTTTTAATTTGGATGGGATTTATAGTGTTCACTGTCCCCAAAGACTCAAGTGACACTATCCACATGCTTATGTGGTAATCCTTCTAATATTTCAGGCAATAATTAAAGAATTAAAAGAAGCAATATTTTTCTGGCTCTCCAAATTCTGCCTTATATATTTTTTAAAAAATGCTGTTTCTTATACATCACTGCAAGCTGCTCTGGAAGAGACTGATTTCCCTTATGGAGCCATTGCTAGTCTCTAGTGGGTGAATTTGACAGCACCCCCACTTAAAGGCACGTGGGTAAGAACCATCTCATTTCCTTTGGACTTTCCTAAGCTTCCCCTGGAATACTCATCTATGATTCATTAGTTAAGTCACTTAAAGTGTATGGGCTTTGACTTTCTCACTTTAGAAGGACTATGCCAGATCCCACAGTTATTTTTCAGCTGAAATTTTTTGAGGCTATCCTAAAGTCTAAAGAACTTAGTTTTAGCTTTAATTTTCTCTCATCTGAGGCTTTTTTGATTAAAAATTATGCTTTGAGATCAGTTTTCTGATTATTTGCATATACCTAGAGTCTAAATAAAATACTACCATCCAAATGTGTGTGTGTTCACTCAGGAGTGTTTGTGTGTGTGTGTGTATTGTACCTCTGTGTGCATGAATATGTGCATATGTGTATGTGTGCCTCTGTGTGTGTGCATGTGCATGTATGTATGTGTGTGTATGTATATGTGTGCCTCTGCGAATGTACATAGACTTCCGTGCATATGTGTATATGTGCGTGTGTGTGTGTGCGCATGTGCCTCTGCGTGTGTGCCTGTGTATGGGTTTACCGTCAGTAATGAGAGGATACTTCAACCAACAAAATATTTTTTCCTGAAATAACACTGGTGATTTTTTTATTAAATGCTTTACATTAAACCAATTCAATATTTTATACCCAAAATATTGTGACAAGACCATAGCTATTCTGTCATATTTACAAAACCTGGTGGTGAAAGTGTTGCAACAACACAACCAAGGCTCATAGTCATGGAGAGAGAATCAGGATTCCGTCACAATTCCTCCACCACCAGACCATCCTTTTAACTGAATCCAGGCAGAGATTCCCAACCTGGGGGTCATGACCCCTTTGGTCAAACTCTTTCACAGGGGTCACAATATCAGACATCCTGCACATCAGATATTTACATTAGGAATGATAGTAGTAGCAAAATTACAGTTATGGAGTAGCAAAGAAAACAATTTAGTGGTTGGAGGTCACCACAACATGAGGAACTGTATTACAGGGTCGAAGCATTAGGAAGGTTGAGAACCACTGGTAGTCTCTCAGGGATAACTAGCAACAAACACTAAGCAAACTGACGGTCCAATCACAGGTCAAAAACAACGTAAAAATTAAGATATTAAGATATTCAGCCTGCTGGAAAATGTTACATAACTTCCAGAGCCTTTGAAAATGTTGGATTTTGTTTTGTTTTGTTTTTGTTTTAAACAGAAAAAAATTAATTCCAATTGAAACTGGATGAAGAACTCAAATCATACAAGAGTGGATTATAAAGCTTCATTCTCTCTGAATTCCTCCTTCCGAATGTATCTAAAACATGTAGCCAGGCACAGAAACCAACCTATCATCAATACAACCAAGAAAAAAGAAAAATTGGGGAGTCAAGGGAAATCATTTACTAAATGTTCTCCAATTAAGTATCCTTGGACCCCTTTTCCCACGTGTAACTAGACAAAAGAAAGCTGCATTTGAAATAAAAGGATCTTTGGCTTGCATTCAAGATACATTAAAATAAAATGGCCCTAATTTATAAAATGGTATGAAATTTGATTGCCTATAACAGTCTTTTATGGAAAAAATAATAATACGGCCATAGGCTAGGAGCAGTAGTGTAAAACATACCTGTAAAGCGTTAAGAAGCCTTTTGTTGTAAAGTTCTAAAATGCCAATGCAGCCCCTGGATCAGCAAGTATGCCATTTTATTGCAGATACTCAAGGCTCACAGTCTTTCAACAGAAAATTAATTAGTATCCGCTCACCATAAATCTCAACAGTATTAGCTAAATGCCAATTTTGTAATCACTTTTCATTAAAGCCAAAAATACTAATTAAAATTGATTTTTGACTGTGCTTTGGTAAACGGCTGCCAGTTAATGGCTTTGAGTTGCAATGCAGACCTTTACTTAAATTAATTTGTATGTTGTCTCCTTCCGTTTGTAAAGATAATAAAGTCTGAAAGGATGTGAGATGTGGGTACAGGAGCACAGGTCCCCGGCAAGAAGAATCGAGAGTATAGAGTACTCAGGGCCTTTACCTAAAGCTAGCAAACCATATTTCGTTTTTATTTATTTTCACAAAGTTTTATTTTCACAAAGTTTTTATTTTCACAAATATTTTCTTTCATAAGCAAAAGGAATCAGGCTTCTTAACAAATAAATTATTTAGTGTTTTAAGCGCTTGGAATGATTAAATAACCTATTTATTTTTAAATAAAAAAATGCTCTGAGTGAAGTCCTTCTCCTATTTATGGGAAGTGACATATGTGGAGTAATGCTGGTCTGTGAACTTAGTTCATCTTTGGAGGCTTGTTGGGAACCAATAAAGATCATTTAAGTCTCAACATATGTTAAATGGAAGCTGATAGCCATATAAATGTCAAATCACTTTCATGGGAAGAATAACAAACCATAAATCTCTTAAAGAGTAACCAATAATCTCTTTAATTGTTCTTTCAACTTTTCAATTATTATTATTATTTTTTTAGTGACTGGGGACCAGACTTGAGTTTCTTGTAGATGGGATAAATGAGGATTTTGAGTTTTATTGTATATACTGGGATGGTGAATTATTTATTGGAACTAGAAACCACACTGGCTAAACAAAGTTCATAGTCATAGAGCCCCATGAATACAGAAAGGCAAGTTGGCTATTATTTCTAGATTTAAATTAAGCATGATAATTTAAGCCTAAGCAGAAAGGAGACACTATATGTCACATAGTCTGTGACAAGTTAAGGATCAATAATCTTAGACCCAATATAGAGAGGTTGGAATAAGCTAGGAGATTTTATACATAGTGTTTGGATTCAAAACTTCCTGGAACCCCATCATTGTTATGGGACTTTGCAACACTAACATCAGGTAGTGTCTTTTATATACCTAGTAGTAGCCCTAGTCCTAACTTCTAAAACTGAAAACTTGGCTTTCTCATGCAAAATCAAAATAAATCTCTTCTTCAAATGGTAGAAGGATAGCAATCTGACTTAATAGCCAAGAGCTAATAAATAGCAGCTGTAAATCTCTCAGAATTACTTACACTGTATTAACGCAAAGTGGTTATTTATTATGACCTTAACACTGAGGTAGCATGAATCCTGGCCATTGGGAATCCTGCCTCCCCCTCCCCCAATTCAGGAATATCACTCTGTTAAGTACTTTCTGTCCCAAAATGAGATAGAATGCAACTAAAAATTTCAATTTGGACCTTGACTGTATAAGCAAAAATCATTTGTGACTCTCAGACCTAGAGTCTAGGTGAATTGATCTAGGTAGCTCCTTATAATGTTTTCACTCATGCACATTTGCTTACATATTTAGTGTAATATTTCTATCCAAGAGTCTAAGTGTCATTAAAAGAATTTTCAAGCATCATACATGTAAGATAATAATAAGATGTGGTTTATGGTTGATATTGGTTGTTAGATCATTTGTTAGTCGCTCCAAATGTATGTAAGTCATTTTTTAAAGCTTTTTATTTTTGAGGTTATAATTAAAATTATTTCTCCTTTTCTCTTTCCCCCTATAATGCCCCCCATGTACCATATGCTCTTATTTGCCTTCTTTCAAAATCATGGCCTCTACCCATATATAAAACAGAAGAATGTCTTTGTATGGGTCAAAAAATGGGACAGCTTGGTTAAATGTAAAATTGCACTCGGTTCTCAAAATTGTCCACTTTGGCTTCATTTTATGGCAGCATTTCATGCTGAAGAGAAGTCTGGGGTTCTTCTTTTTATTTTGTTTTCTAAGCCAACTAATCATTTTCCCAAAGAAAAAAAAGGTGTCAAGTGTTTTCCAACATTTTTCAGAAAAAAATTAAATACACTTAAACACAGTCCTGTGCTTGATTTTGTACAAATGAAATAAACTTTTAAGTACAGATAGTATTTTTTATTTTAAAGTATTTCCTCCCTGAAGACTCTGGTCAATGCAGTCAAGGGGTCTGCTGTTCTTTTCTTCCTGCTGTGGGACGCACACACTGGTTCTCTGTGTAGATCTAGCTTTCTTCTCTCCAGGCTTAGGAGGTGCCCTCAGTGACACCTCACTGGCTTTATTCCTGCAGTGGTCTCATTCTACTGACCACCACCCTCACCTTCTGCTTTACTGTCTCTTCCATCTCTGTTACCTGTTCACCTCCATCTCCATTCTCCTAAGCAATTTTGTTTGTTTTTCATAAAGGTTATATCTTCAGGGCACTCCAAACGACGACAACTTTCCAATAGGCTTTCTGGTTCTCATTATGGATAAATTTTAAAAATTAAGGTGTGCTTCCTGTCTTTACTTTAAAAACACTTTTGCAGGTTTCCCATTTAAAGTATGTAGTACTTCTGATAAAATATGAAGTTTTTATCTCCAGAGTTTTATTCAAGTCATGCCAGCTTTACTTAGACTTTTTTTATTTACTAAAAAATCAAATCACTTATCAAGAAATAGAATGGCTTAATAACTAGAAGTATCTTAGAAGTTTAATTTGACATAGGTCTGTCACACATAGTCCTTTCATTTCTATAGGTTCTTACATTAAAAATAAGCTTTATATATAAAAAAAACATAATCTCCAGGGGAAATGCCACCAATATTCCCTCCATCTTTGTTGAAAGTACCAACCTTCTAGAATATATCAGTCTTCTAAAATTTTCCATTAGTTTGCAGAAACTATGGAATTTTTCCATAGACGAAATATTATTGGCAATGATGGGATGCTAAGATAATATGATTCATGCTACCATAATCAGTAAGATCGTGACAATGAGAAACTTATTAGGGAGATTTTGAATAGTCACCCTAATTTGTGCCAATAAAAGGTTACAAAGAGGAGAAAGGAACATTTGTGAACTCAATTGACAAACACCCATGACAAGTTTTCCAGCATTGCCTTTTCATGAACTTTTATTCATGATTGTAATTAACCAGACTTTCATTTCCAGTAAAGACAGAAAAGGGGGATGTGATTTTGATAATGGGGAAATCACCAAGCTTAGGTTTCTGGTTGTCCCATTTACTTTTGAGACAGAGATATGAGGCCATGGTACAGAGAAGAGGAACATGAGCAAAACCCAAGGTTCTTACTGTGTCAATAAACTCAAGAGTTCTAGGAGGTTCAGGTGGCTGAGTTCATGGGACAGAGTGCCAAAAAACAGACACATGTGACAAAAAGTAGAAAACTCAACAGAGAGTCCCTAAAATAAGCCATGGATTTCTCTGGGTGTTGATTCTGCATATGGGTAAGGAAAGTATGCGAATCCATTGGGGATACAAATAAAGAAAAACAAACACAGGATTATAGAGAATATTCTCCAAAGCTCACATGGCCAGAAAGATTATGGGTTCTCACCAGAAAGACTGGAAAGCTCTACAGCCTACAAGTCATCAGGTAAAGGTCAAAATGGCCATCAACTCCAGGCAGCTCTGATCTAACAAAACCTAAAAGCAAGTGTCACAACATCAGTTTTCAAATGACTTGATGTTATCTCAGAATAAAGTTCAAGAATATTTATTGTAATAAGAAAATAATCAATAAGATAAAATGTATGAAGCCTGCCAACTAGCCAATAATCATTACCAGAGAAGCAGAGGAAGAAAATATTGTGATAAGTCTATCAATCAATCAATAGAATCAGATCAGAGATAGTAGCATTGACAGATTAATAAATTAAAATGTGTACATATGTACCTGTCTTTATTCCAAATAGCCAAGAATGTAGGATAAAGAATATTCCATGAAAAGATATGAAAGTTAAAAGGACCAAAACAGAAAGAGTGATGGAGTAGACAGGGTTGAGGAGACAGTTCACTTGGAAGCATGAGGACCTGAGTGTGACCTCTAGAACTCAAGTAAGACAGGACATGGTGGTCCACAGTTATAATTCCAGCACTGAACCGACACAGAAATAGGAGGACCCTGGAGACCTGCTGGCTAGCCAGCCTAGCCTAATTGGTGAGCCCCAGACCCTACTGAGAGACCCTATCTAAAACTGAATCAGACAAATGCCATCTGAGGAACAGTACTCAATGCTGTCCTCTGGCATCCATTTGTAGTCACACAATCTGCATGTGCACTCACACATGTGCATTTGCACACACAAACACACACACACACATACACACACACACACACACACACACACACGCAAAAAAAAAAAAAAAAAAAAAGCTCTGTCTTGAAAAAAAACAAAAGCAAAAAAAAATAAAATAAAATCCAAAGTATCTGGATAAAATTTTAATAACAGAGACAAAAATATTGAATAAAATTAATACCAGCTTAATTATTAAAGTAGAAACATTAGTGACATCAGAAACTCTCCCCCAAAAAAATGAAATAAGCAACAAGAAAACAATCACAGGAGAAAAGACTGCACCATTATTAGAGTGTAGGATGACTTTAAGAAGACTAGCATGAATGTAATTGGAGTCCAGGAAAAAAGATGAACATGAAGAACAAAAGAAAAAGTGAAGAACAGTGTCCCAAAATTTTGCAAATTTGAGGGATACTACCAAGTCATGGATCTCCAAGGCTCAACAAACCTCAAATGCACACACATAAAAAAAAAAAATCACTGAGCCTTGGTGCCTCACACCTGCAGTCTCCGCTCTTGAAAGGCTGAAGCAAGAGGACTGAGCTCATGGCCAGCCAGAACTATATAGCAAGACCCTGCCAGACAACACAGAAATATCCTGAAAGCTGAACCTAAGCAGATCAGAATCAAATTACACAAAAACATGTTATAAAACAGAAATTTCAAAATCACATCAAAATTGTATTGTGTACGAGGAGCTAAAGATAAGAATGAGAGTAGATTTCTCATCAAAATAACACAAGGAGAACACCCATAAAATATTCAAAGAAAGAAGCCTCTCATCCTGGAGTTGTATACATGGCCAAAATGTTTTTGCAAAGAACATCTTTCAGGCAGAAGGTGGAAGGACAGGAAGTGGAAGAACGGACCCACATGAGGAAGTAAGAGCAGGAGGAGACACACAGGATGTGCAGAAGCAGATGTGAAGCACCGCCTCACTGCCATGACTTCTCTCTGAAATGCCAAAAGATGCGAACAGAAACTAAATCCCTCCCGCATCCATGTTACTAGGAGTGAAGGGATAGATGACCTGTCTAGCATTGGGTGTGCAACTTTGTGTCGGCTGAGGAGACCAACAGAGACACACCTGTGGGTTCTCTCAGTTCTGAGCCAAGGCTCTCTCTTCATATAACCAATGATTCCTTCTCCCTGGGTCTGAACCTTCCATTGATCGCTTGAAGTACCTAATTTCTGAGATGCTTGCCACTCTGTCCGAGATCATGTAAGCCAAGAGCTGCTTTCTAAATCCAGACTGCCTCGGAACTACTGCATGCTTGGACAATGCCGTTCTCATATTTCCCCCACAGAAAGGCAGCGTGACAAGAAAGGAAGACCATCCACACAAATATAAATCTGTTTTGCTTCTATTTGTTCTATCAAGCCAAGACATCATCTCCAGAAGATGAGAAGAATGCAGACACCACGCACGTTGTCCCCCTTTTTAGACCTTGATTTGTAGGCTTCTTCCAAGGAACCGCATTCCTTGGCTGGTTGTATGTATGGCACTGTAGAAGCTTTGCTGAGCCTGGCTCTTTGACCGAGGTGATAGCCACAAAGGGACCCATTTTGCCCTACATATCCTGTGCAATTTACACTCATGGGCATTTATGGGGGTGACATCAGACAACGCTCATTGTAGGTTGCTCAATGCCAGGAGAAAAGAAACCCCCATGGTGTCTCACAAGGACATTTTAAAACACCAAAGATGTGAAGTGGGTGTAACATAATGCAAGAAATAAAATCATTTTAGAGTTTTGTAATGCTTTTCTAACATTCCCATCATCAAAAATTACAGGAACCAGAAGAAGAAAATGTACTTAGTCTGACTGTACTTGGCTTTACTGGTGACAATTTAAGACTATGTGCATTCCCAGAAGAAAGTCCATTCACACTGTGAATGACAGAACACCCAGGGCAGGCTGGAAGTCATCGGATGGGCTACTGACAATTCCCAGTTCCATTTTACAGATGAACATTAAATCCAGTGGGGAGTCAATTCAGATTATCAAATTATGCTCAATTCAAAGTTACTTTAATGTGGTAGAAGTTTTTTTCTTTGTATCTGTGAAAATATGAAAGCTGTGAAATCATTAGATCCTACATGACAGATCTTTTATATATGTACATCCTAAAACCGTCCCTCATTCCCTCCCTCCTTCTCTTCCTCCTTCCCTCCCTCTCTTCCTCCCTCCCTTCCTCTCTCCCTCCACCCAGCCAGGGTCTCACTACATAACCCAGGCTGGACTTGAACTCACAATGCTCCTGCCTCCACCACCTGATGTAGGGGTTACAGGCAGGTGTCACTGCACTTGGTCTACCAAGGTCCATTACAAATCATATCCTACATGGCTCAGTTTCACCTATTCCTCAGATAAAGAAAGTTTTGGAGATTCAAGGATGCACCTTGCACTACATTTGAAATAATTCATCAACTGGAAATGCAAATAGATTGTCCCCTCCCATATCCCCACTACTTCCACTGCAAAGAATGTAATTCTACTATGTTCTTGTCACTCCCTGTGTTATAATGATTTGGAGCCTGTAGTACAAGGCCATGTTACATGCTGATATCTTATCACAAGTAAACCAACACGCCGATATTAATAGACTGAGAAATCGATATTATTGGATGCTACTTGAAGAAAACTAAGTCCCTGATGACCAAGAAGTAAGAGACAGGTTGGATGAGGGGTGCCTTCAAGAAGTGATCTTAAAATCATGAACATCAATCAACCTGTAGGTTGTGAGGTAAGTAATTAGTATTGAGCAGAATTTCAGAAAATAGTAGATCCAGAAAGAATAACAGGAAAAAATGATTAAAGAAAAGGCAGGAGTGAGAATAAGAATGATGGTATTTGTGTGAGGGTGTGCACCGGTTTATCTAATATCTATTTGTTGTAATGAATGGTGGAAAAAAGTTAACTACCCAAACTGTGACTCCAACAGTGTTTCTTTTTTCTTTTACAAAACCATGAATCATATATGTGTGTGTGTGTGTGTGTGTGTGTGTGTGTGTGTGTATCATAGATGATATATAAAATATCTTCTGATAAAAATATATGCATCTTATACAGTGACATATTTACAAAACTGGGCTATTTACATATACCTTTCAAATCCCCATGAATATAATATTTCATGGAACTTCTTAAAAGATAAACAGGAAAAAAATCCGGGCGGTGGTGGTGCACGCCTTTAATCCCAGCACTCGGGAGGCAGAGGCAGGAGGATCTCTGTGAGTTTGAGGCCAGCCTGAGCTACAGAGTGAGTTCCAGGAAAGGTGCAAAGCTACACAGAGAAACCTTGTCTCAAACAACAAACAAAACAAAAATAAAAGATAAACAGTTTCCTTGATCATTCTCCCAGTGGCTGTAAACTGTTTCTCAGTGTAGCCTGTCAGCATGTGTTTATTCACATGCTTCAGGACTTTCTTCTAGCTTTGTGATTAACAATGCAGTCAAAGGCAAATACACACGCTCTGACTGTGAATTTATTTTTGTGGTCTAGTTTCCCATAAGTGGAATACTTTTAACAAGGCTTACCGACTGACATCTGAACTCATTCCAAAATATCCTTACGTTAGACTAGATTAGTTCTGACTTTCAGTTTATAAATCCTTGGTAATATGATTTATTGTCTTTTCTTCAGAGTATGAAAAGGCCAGTGCAGGATCTTATTTGAAAACAAAACAAATCAGCTTGTTAATAAGGCAACAAGGTCCAATTGGGAAGAATATCAGTCACTAACACAATTGAGAGAAAGCTGGAACATGAGATTCAGAACAAGGGAAATACAGACCCAAGTCTTTCCATAAATAGTCTCATTAGAAGACTTAATGCTACGCTAAGCAGCAGCATCAGACATCAGCAGAAGAAGCTTTGAAGATTTTGATTGGGAATCTGAGCTCTGGTCAGTCTCTAAATAAGTGCTGTAGCTTTTTAAAACTGGTGGGATTTTTGGAGGGGTGGGACAGGGAGAGGGTCTGGGAGAACTTGGAGGAGGGGAAGAATATGATCAAAATATATTTAAATTTAAAAATTGTTTTAAATAATAAAAAATATAATTAAAACCCCATTTATATCTTTAATATCCAGCTCTGCATACTAAACCCAGTGCCTTCTTCTGAAACCCAGACTTTTATCCCTGAGCAGTTCTTCATCATCATCTTCTCTCTCAGTTCCTACCTTCTTTCCTTCCTCCCTTCCTTCCTTCCCTCTTCCTATCATTCTGGCTGCTACATCATTTCAGGCAGTATATCTACTTGTATTTACAGTGGAGGGTAGAAGCAAAGAAAAGCCATTCTTTCTCATGGATGTCAGCAGTGGTAATTCTCCTCATCGCCTTGACATTGGCTGGAATGCCTCTGTACATCCCATGGGGAAGCCACTGTTTTGGCAACTCCAATTTTTTTTTTCATCCTAAAAATCTACCTCCTTTTATAATTCCTCCAGCCCAAAGAATGATGCCCGTGTTCTTCTGATTCTAATCTCAAGCCAAAAGCACTCATTTTTCTCTCCATCTTATACAATAAATCAGTATCATCATTTTATTCTTTTTTAATTTTAAAATATATGCAAAGAGGGACTGCTCTTTACTTCCTCCTATTGCTACCAACCTAGTCCATCACACCATCATCCCTGTTCTTAGTCACCAACTCCATCTGTTTGTGCTATGTGGTGTATCCATAATCTGTCACCAATGGTGGTCCTTATAAACTACAAATCAGGGCCTGCCACACTCCTGCACAGAATCGTGCACCTGCTTCCCAGCTCTCTCTGGGAGTGAACGCTACACTATCTGCCACTGATGTCCTCATCCCCACTTCATTCACGGCTACATGTAGGCCAATGCTTTATGGCTCTTGCCCTTTCTGTTTCCTGTATGTGGGGACCTTCTCCCACCCGATCCTTCTACTTGGTTCTCCCTCACTTTTATGAGGCTCCCACTGACATATTCAGCCTTTTCTAATCCCTAGCATTGTGTAACAGTGCCCCGTTTTCTGGACTCCCTTATTCTTCCACTCGTTTAGGTTTCTGCACAGCAATCATCAGAGTTTGGCATGTGATGTATTTACAGGTTTATTTGCTGCTCACGTCTACAATGTTAGTACATTGGGAGTTTATTTGCCTTGGTTTACTGCTACATTTTCAGCATGAGAATGGTGACTGACACAAAAGAGTTACCCAACAGCTATTTCTGAATGAACAAACAAAGGAAAGCATGCAATTTTAGTACATGAATTACCTTTAAGATAAATGTTTTCTATGTCCCATCAGCATAACATGATCAATACAGGGAAATTACCTGTGGATGGACACATCCATTAAATTTGGGTGCCTTTGGGAACCATTAAACACCCTGTTCTCTTCTGATCAACAGAATTTTAAAACTTTTTAAATACTATTTACATATAAATAATTGCACACTGGGTGTCTCAGCGTGCATTGCTTTCCTCCAGCAGGAAGATGACATCAGAAGCAGCAGTTGTCACTGAAGCAACCACCTGTCGTTTTCTGAAACTCATCTATCTTGAGCACTAGCCACATCGAACAGCAAAAGGGGATGGGGAATGTATCAGTTCCTTGACATCTTTACACATCTTTACTTACGGCTGTATCCTGCTGTCTCCTGGTTTGGACTGAACCAGAAGCCATTTCAGGGATCAACTAGAAGAGGGTCCACTTCTAGCTCACTGACATGAATGTTGACAAACCTCAGGGCTTTGTTGTTAAGGCCAAGGACTTTAGCTCCTTGCCATATAGACATCTTCACAGAATTACAAAAACATCAGCTGATTTCCCTCCAAGAGTTCATGAAGAGCACACCTAAGACAGAAGCCATGCTCTCTTTTTAATCTAATATCAAAAGTAATACTTGATCACATTGTCATTTTCTGTTTGGTAGAAATGAATGAATGAGTCCAGCACAAGTACAGGAGTGGGGCTATCTCAGAGACAGGCCTCACCAAGGCAGGACACACCGGGGGCCTCTGGGCAACTGTCTACCATGGATGCCCAGTATCTCACATCATTCACAGGAAGACTGGAAAGCCTTGTCAGAAAGTAGTAGGCTCCAAGAAGGCAACAATGAACATTGCTACACAACAGAACCAATATGACTGTAATGAACCTCCTCATGTGTACTGGTGCATCCTGTGACTTCATTACATGGTTACCACTAACTTAAAACCTCTAATCACAACATCCAGAGGCCTGGGCTTGAGCATCCATTGCATCCAAGGAGCTGAGGGAGTGTCTGTCCCTTTCTCACAGCATAAAAAGAGCTCACTTCACATTCCTGCTAGAAGGGGCTCCATGTTCCAGACAACCAGGGATAAACAGCCAGACACACGGAGATTTAGGTAGATTTATAGAGAGATAAAATATCCTTTAAACTTGTCTGATGTATACAACATATTCTGAATGGTTCCCTTTGCATATGAAAATAAGCAGGAATTATTTTGATTAAAATTCCAAAATGTTTGTTTTCATTCACATACCTCTACTTTCTGTTCTCGTGTTTCTAAAAGAACTCTAGCTAGATACAGAATAGCTTAATCTAGATTAGAAGAGATTCAGTCAAGGTCAGACACATGATCCTGTGTTTGGCCGCAAGCAGAGTGATTATTCTATGCTGTAATTTACAGTAGGAATTCCTATAACTCCCTCCCTGCTAAACCAGCTGAACACATGCCTAAACTATGACTTAGTTATGAATTATTACTAAACATTTTATTTAAAGCCGAGATCCCCATAAATACACTTGCATCTCTAGGGAAAGATGCTGTTGAGTCTTTCATGTAGAAGAGAAACTGACTTCTCACCACTGTTTTTGCCATTTCTTGCGAGAAGAAACTTTAGAGAGCATAAGAACTCTAGGAAACTAAGTAAAATGGTACAGAGAAAACACAGTGGGGAACATAACATGTTCAGCCATAGTCACAGATTTTTATGTGTGGTTCCAAACCAAATCAAACCCAAGGGATAAAGCCTAACACTGAATTTAGAAAACCCACTTTTGTGTCATTATATGTCAATATGAGACACATCCAGTACCGGTCCTAAGTGATAAGAAATATATCTGTGCTACAAACTAAGTAAAAATATACCTGTGCTACAGACTCAGTTAAATATATCTGTGCTACATATATCTGGCCTAAATAAGTGCCTTTGGGTTATTTATTCAACAATATCCCATAAATATTTATCAGCCATATACGATTTAATAGTAACATCTATGTAATAGAGGTGAAAGAGTTAACAACAAAAAAGTTTCTGATCTTAGAAAATAATAATAGATAAAAAAAAACAACTCATACAGATGATGGGGAGATGAATAGATTGATGACTGACAAGCTAAAAGAAATAGATCCTATAGAAAAAGAATAAGAGATAAGAGGAGGAAAGAGAGCTTAGGGGAGCAGGAGGTCCCAGCTGGATCAGGAACAGAATGGGAAAACAAGGAAAGAGATACCATGGTAAATGAAGACCCCATGGGAATAGGAAGAAGCAGAGTGCTAGAGAGGTCCCCAGAAATCCACCAAGATACCTCCACAATAGACTACTGGCAATGGTCGAGAGAAAGCCCAAACTGACCTACTCTGGTGATCAGATGGCCAAATACCCTGTCATGATAGAACTCTCATCCAGTGACTCATGGAAGCAGATGCAGAGATCCATGGCCAAGCCCCAGGTAGAGGTCCAGGAGTCCAACTGGTGAGAGAGAGGAGGGATTATATGAGCAAGAGATATTGAGACCATGATTGGAAAAAGCACAGGGACAAATAGCCAAACTAGTGGAAACACATGAACTATTAACCAATAGCTGAAGAGCCCCCAACTGGATCAGGCCCTATGGAAAAGTGAGACAGGTGATTGGCTTGAACTATTTAGGAGGCCCCCAGGCAGTGAGACTGGAACCTGTCCTTAGTGCATGAGCTGGCTTTTTGGAACCTAGGGCCTATGCTGAGACACGTTGCTCAGCCTTGGTTTAGGAAGAAGGGGACTGGACCTCCCTTAACTGAATCTACCAGGCTGAGCTGAATCCCCAGGGGAGTCCTTGCCTTGGATGAAGGGGGAATGGGGGTTGATTGGGGGGAAGGCAGGGGAGGGGAGAGGAGAGGTGAATCCGTAGCTGATATGTAAAATTAACTTAATTATAAAATAAAGTTTTTAAAAAAGAATTTACTAAGTGCCCAAAAGTTCTCCAGAAAGAAATGGTATTTAAGTTCATATTAAAATAACCTTCTTTCATTTGTTATATCTTTACTGATACTGATCACAGTGATTGTGTTTTAGTTGGATGGCTTTCATACTGTGGGCTGGGTGGCTTAGAACTTAGAAATACATTCTCCCATTTGGAAGAATACAGGACTGCAGTTAAGGAGCTGGCCCTTCTCATTTACAGCTGGCTGTTCTCTCACTGTGTCCTCCTGTGGAGAGGACAGAGACTGGAAGCAAGTTCTCTTCCTGCAGGGGCATTAATCCACTTTATATGCACCCTTCCTCATGTCCAAATACCACCCAAAACTACCATTAGAAGACAGTTACTTTGATTGATG
Organism: Peromyscus maniculatus bairdii; assembly: GCF_049852395.1. Classification (NCBI taxonomy): domain Eukaryota; kingdom Metazoa; phylum Chordata; class Mammalia; order Rodentia; family Cricetidae; genus Peromyscus; species Peromyscus maniculatus. The sequence continues at coordinate 68,263,212 of NC_134863.1, read as the reverse complement.
GATGCTCATTTAGTTTTATAGTTGTTATTTAAAAAAAAAACTAATGAAAAGGTATGTTGCTTCTTGATGGAAAATGTTTTAGTCTCTTATTCTCTTTGTCTCCCCCTCCCTCTCTCTCTCCTCTCTCCACACTTGTTTTTGTCTGTTTTGTATTTTTTTTGGTTTGGTGTGTCATGGTGGCATTGTGTCCCCCAATATGTTGTGCACCTTAACAAATTTATCTGGGGTCAGAGAACAGACCAGCTGCTAGATAGACATAGAGGCCAGAACATGGTGCCATTCATGCCTTTAATCCTAGCATTCTGGAGGCCATTCCGGATGGATCTCTGTGAGTTCAAAGCCACACTGGAAACAGCCAGACATGGTGACACACGCCTTTAATCCCAGGAAGTGATGACAGGAAGCAGAAAGGTATATAAGCTGTGAGGACCAGGAACTAGAGCCTGGTTAAGATTTTAGGCTTTTAGCAGCAGTTCAGCTGAGATCCATTCAGATGAGGATTCAGAGGCTTCCAGTCTGAGGAAACAAGATCAGCTGAGGAACTGGTGAGGTGAGGTGGCTGGTTCTGCTTCTCTGATCTTCCAGCATTGACCCCAATACCTGGCCTCAGGTTTGTTTTATTAATAAGACCCTTTAACAATCCATGCGATGGTGTGTCTGTTGTGCACATCCGAACATGTGAGCGTGGGGTGCAGCTGAGCATAAATCCAAGGCCTTGCACATACTAAGCAAGTGCCTCAGGCACTGAAAATACATTTTGAAATGCATTATTTGCTTATTTGCCTAGCTATTAAGTTGCCTTTGTAGAAGCATGGGGGGAGCATATTTTGTGGGACTTAACATTAAGTAAGCCTCATGTACTACAAAATTGTAATCTTAAAACATACCCCCAAAACAGACTGTATTAAACCTTTTGTCTCTAAAACTTCTTGTATACTCTTTGATGTTGGACACATGTTACCTCCACATTGTAACTGTAATTCTTGCTTGATAATTGTTTTGCTATATGTAATTTTACTATGTTAAAGTTAAAATCTTCCTTTTTGAAAAAACAGAAAAGGGGAAGTGCTGTGGGATGTCCTGCATGCTGTAAATATTTGTTGCTATGATTGATTGATAAATAAAATGCTGATTGGCCAGTAGCCAGGCAGGAAGGATAGTGTAGGTGGGACAAAGAGGAGGAGAATTCTGGGAGGTGGAAGGCTGAGGCAGGGAGACACTAACAGCCTCCACGAGGAGAAGCATGATGTAAGATACTAGTAAGTCACGAGCCATGTGGCAAGGTATAGATTTATAGAAATGGGTTAATTAAAGATATAAGAACAGATAGCAAGCAGCCTGCCATGGCCATACAGTTTATAAGTAATATAAGTCTCTGTGTGTTTACTTGGGGGATGAGAGTGGGGTCCTGACCATGGGCCAGGCAAGACCAGGAAAACTTCAGCTACACCACATCACTGTGTACATGGTGCTTAAGCACTCCATCTACATTAAATACTTTCTTTTAATCCATCTACATTAAATACTTTCTTTTAATCATCAGTCTCATTGAAATGAAATGAAAAAGAGAAACAATCTCCATGTGTGAAGAAAGCAGGGAAATGTGCTTCTGAATGTCAGTGCATAGATAGATGGGAAATCGCACTTGTTACAATTCTGCCATAAAGTGGAGCTCTGGCCTCAGCATGCCTCTGCTCCATCTGCCGCCCATCACTCTGACAGAAAAGGCTAATGGTACAGGGGTAACTAGCAAGAAAGAGTAAATTCACTTCAGCTTTAATTATGAGTCTTTGTCCTTAATTTTTCGTTGGCTTAGAAGAACTACTACTCTTCCGTGTTTCTGCTCCACAGCTGATGTGTATGTCACACTTTACTTTGATATCATAAATGCATTTCATTTGGTACTTATTTCTAATTACAGACTTTATCCACAAATGTTACAGACATGCCCATATGCCAAAAGAAGTGTAACTAAGGCTGTTCAAAACTTACTAATTCAAGGACAAATGATCTGCACTGGCAGATGCTGCATCTGCCATACACGGAGAACTCTGGGATTTACAAATTTGCCACTTGACCTATTTGTTTAATTCTTTGACTGATTCATTCATTTACTCAACAGCAAATATTCATTTGGTGCCTGTTACGTTCCAGGCAATGATACAGGATGAAACAAGAGGAAGAAAAATCTCCAGCAGCACGTGTCCTATATAATAGTAACTGAAGATACATCAATTGTTACAGGTTGAATTGCATGCCCCAAAACTCATATGTTAAAGTCCTGATCCCTAATACTGATATGTCAGCATGGAACTGTAGTTGGAGACAATGTCCTTAAAGGGGTAACTAAGCAAAAAACAGACTGTTAGGGCAGGATCTACTCTGGTATGACTGGTTTGTTTTTGTTGTTGTTGTTGTTCTTTAAGGGAAACACAGACAATGCCCACATTAAGAAAAGACTGAAAACAAAAGAGAAGGCAAGCACCTAAAAACTCAAAAACGTTGGGGAGGGCCGGTCCTGCCCCTTGATCTCAGGTTCCTGGCTTCCAGAGAGCTGAACTAATAAGTGTCTGCTGTTAAAGCCAGCCAGGCAGTGGGATTTTGTTATGGCTGTTCTAGAAAACTGGTACATGAATAGAAAGTAAACTATATCACTTAGTACAAAATTAAGAGCTCTCTAAGGATAGAATAAGAGAACCCCAGAAATAAGGAGGGACAGTCATGCTGGTCTGTCCCTGAATATATCATTATAAAGTATGGACACCCTCAATTCAAAAAATAAAAACCCAATCAGAGAGTTATTAGAAAAAAAAAGTTCTGTGAAGAATTTACCATACCATCATTTTCTTTTATTTTTCTTATTTTTCAATACTCATTGGGGCAATTTATGATCATTTGTGGGTATGTTTTACTTCAACAAGTTCTACACACTTACAATGCAGATTTAATCTGGCAAGGTGACCACTATTGTCTCAGACTCTGATATTTTAGTATATAGTCTGGCCAATTTTCTTGGAATGAATATGTTTATGTCTATTTTTTAAAATATATTGCATGTTTGTTTACATATAGTCAGTGTGTGTGTGTGTGTGTGTGTGTGTGTGTGTGTGTGTGTGTGTGTGTACATGTGCATGCATGGGCACACAAAAAACTACAGGCAACTAAGGAATGCAGAGAGTGAGAAACACAGTCTCCCCAGGGAAAAGTACACCAATTGGTTGACAGATAGCAAAAGGTTTGAGAACATCCATGCAAGCAACATTATACAAAATGAACAGTCTGTAGCATTGTATTAAGGAATATATATATATATATATATATATATATATATATATATATATATATATATATATACATAAAATTAACGAAAATAGAGGACATGAATTTGAAAGACAGCAAGGAAGGTATATGGGAAGGTCTAAAGGGAGAGTAGAGATGGGAGAAATGATGTAATCATATTATGATCTCAAAATACAAACCAAATAGCTTTTTAAAAGGCAAAACATACATTTTATTTAAATATTTGTGCATATGTGTGTGTGTGTGTGTGTGTGTGTGTGTGTGTGTGTGTGTGTTATGCGTGTCATGTCAAAGAGCATGGGAGAAGGTCAGAGGACAATCTTCTGCAGTCAGTTTCTTCTTTCCACTAAAATTCTGATCCTGGGGCTTGGTGGCAGGCGTCTTGACCTGCAGAGTAGCTCACTGACCCTACATGTTTTTCGTTGTATATCTAGTTTCTTTGAGTCCAAAACTCAAGATATCTCAATCTAATATAACAAAAACAATGACAACATAGTTAACTTTGAAGCCGTAGTGTTTGTTGTTGTTTTTTTTTTTTTTTCTCTTAATGATAAGAGTAGAAATTGAAATTTTCTTGGGGATGGATGTCCAACAAATCAGAATTTTCAAACACTGGCAAATTGTCTTATGATATCATTAAAGAGCAGAGTGAGGAATAATTCAGAGGATTTGGCCCCTGTTCAATCCTGCCTCATGCAGATGTGCACACCGCCCATTCTGGAAGAATCTTTCTTTGTATTTGCTCTCTTCATAACCAGCACAGACGTGGGATCAGGACCTCCTAAGAGGACATCCATGGGTCTGATTATAAGTAAGGCAGCAATTTCATTCTCTTTCAATTTTTATGTTTTCCTACTTCTTTGATCCTAAAAACAAACAAAAAAAAAGATTAGAAATTGTAATTCCTCTGTACTTCCATTTTTATAACGTGAAACCTATGAACTGTGCCTAGTATTATTGTTTCTCTACCACTATTATGCTTAGTTTCTCCTACAAGGGTAGAGTAAATAGAATCAAAGAAGAAAAGGATATTGGTATGCCTGGGAAGCTAAATGATGCCAGGTCTCTATTAGCATGCCAAGAAGGGTGTCCAAAATGCATCCTAAGCGTTAGGTTTTAAATCTTCCTTTTAGAAAGTACATTATTTGAGGAAAGATAGAAATACAATGGGAGATGGAGACAGAAACTGGAGATAAGGAGAGAAAAAATTATAGGTGGGTAGAAATGCAACAGCAAAAACTGTCAGAATCTCTGTTCAAAATTTTTAGTATAAAAAGCAAAAACATAATAGGAAATGTGAGAGAGCCAAGTTATTCTTATGAAGTATGGGCTTTCTCTTGCCTTCTCTGTTTACCATAACTAATCAGTGGTTTTTCATGCTTTGAAAAATCTGATATTCAATGCCATTTCATCTTCTTCCCAGGGTTGCTTATATTACACAGCTAGGAAGTCGGTATACTGTTTTATTGATCCTTGAATCTCTGTAGGAGAAAAGGATGGAATGTGAAAACATTCACTTTGTGTGAACTCAAAATATCGAGGTCCTATGAAATGTAAATGATAACTATGCTTTAAATCCTTCTCTGTGACCCCCATAATCGACTCTGAAGCAAGGGGTTTCTGCTGTGGTGGAGAACAAGAAAAAAAAGGTCAGAAGAGTGGTGGTTCCCCTCCACAGACAGCTGCTTCTTTACCAACAAGAGTGGACCAGGTCCACAGCCAGGACCTCCCCACACACTGACACTTGGCTGCTTTCCATTCATGATTAGGCTCATGACATCTTTTTTTGCTACTCAAGATGGTCCCTAGCATGTACTACCCACCCAATCTGGACCCCACCTGTTTCATCTCTGCAGGGTGGGCTCTATCCTGTTTGACTAACAGCTGGAATGGGTTCCCAGAAACCTAAATCCTGAGTCTGGCACATACTACAAGCAACTGGCCACCCAGTTCTTCACAGCAGCTTACCCCCCCCCCAATAGCCCACATTACCTTCTCTTGGGAGCAGCTCCGTCTGAGGAATCTTTTTGTAGTGAGCCCCTCCAGCCCCTTATCCTCAGCTACTCCCAGACATTTGAACCCACTTGTGTCCTCACAGACAAGGCCAAACTCTAGAGATGCTATTGCTCCTGTCAGGGTTACTACCCTGTCTAGGGCTGGCCAAGACACAGCTCTGCTCTCAGATAGCTATGAGTTCAGTCATATTAAGTCATCAGTTAGCTATCTAGGCCACAGCTACTGACAGCTTAACATGTACCTCCGTCTGTCTTGCCAAATGGTACCTTTTGAGGATTATCTTATGAAGGAATAGACTGAATTTGGAACTAAAAAAGAGACTCCAAGGGAATGTGAACACTTAACCTCTAAAGGTCTCTGTTTGCTGTGAAGATTAAACAGGATGGTGCTTATTAAAGAGATTAGAACAAAATAGAGAACCTAAGAGTTTCTCAGTATGAGTTAATTGAAGTTTGAATTGGATTTTTAAAAATCATTGAATACCAAAAGAATAAAGCAGTAAGTAAAATGACAAGGAGCTGGAATTTCTTAAATGAACCTGAACAACTCTAGCTATTCAGAAATAACTAGAAACGTGTGGCTTAGAAAATTAGATTTCTAAACATTTACTTTTCTCTTTAAAACATTCTGTTTGGTTAATGTCATTGTAACCAAATATCCAATGTTCATCAAGAGAGAATGCATAGAATGGGCCACTAATAATAATTACTTCAAGTCTCCAACAGCCACCAGAATCTAGGAGATGCCATGGATGTAGTATCTGTGAGAGCCTTTGTTAGGAAGCACAGCTCTGGAAACATAATAATATCATAATAGTAGCTTCAGGAAAGTGAAAGAATATGGTTCTGGTGTTTGTCCTCCACCAAGTTTATAGTGATCTATCACAACCCCAAGAATATGATCTTGTGATTGACATAAATTGATATATTAGTCTCTTCTGGGTATGTGGTGGTTAGTTTTGTCAACTGGACACAACCTAGAATCCCCTGGGGGGAAAATTATCAATGAGGGACGATCTACATTGGTTTGCCCAGTGAGGATGTCTGTGCGGGGTTATCTTGTTAAGTTAACTGATATGGGAGGATGCAGTCTACTGTGGGGAGTACCATATCCTAGACATATGAGTGGACAAGCAAGCAACTGAACATGTTTGTTTTCATTTGTCTCTGCTCTTGCCTGTGGATGTGATGTGACAAGCAATTTGAAGTTTCTGCCTTGACCGACTCACCATGATGGACTGTAACCTGGACTTGTAAAGTGAAATAAACCTAAGTTGCTTTTTGATAAGGTTTTCTTATCCTAGCAATATAAATAAAAAAACCAACAGGTTATTATCACAAAACCACAGACCAGATAGCCGAAACATTGACTTCTTAGAGTTGTAGATATGAAAAGCCAAAGACTAAGATGTCAACAGACCCATTGTCTACTGAAGGACCACCTCCTGGTCCTCTTCTGGTACCCTCATTTGGCTGAGAAACAAAAGAATCAAACTCTGTGATCACTTTTCTTATACTAATTTTAATCCTATCTTAAGTGCTCTGCCCTCACCACCTCCCAAAGACTCCCAGCACTGTTCTTTTAGAGGTCAGAGATGTACACACTTAGTCTATGGTGTTGATTCAATGAGGAGGCTCAAAGAACCATCCTGTTATAGGTTAGAGACTGACATTCACTCTGTAATATTGCTTCAATGATGCTTTAGTAGCATAGACTCCACTCTTAGCCCTTTATTTCCTATCACACTCTCACAACCATTTCCACTAGTAAAGAAATGCCTTGACACTCTTCACCATGGGATTGTAAGGAAAGCCCAGAAATTCAGCATACAACTTCAGAAATTTCTAATTACTCTTGCCATTGCCTGTATCATGATCAAATTTGCAAATTCACTTGTTTACCCTACATATTTCCCTATGTACACACACACACACACACACACACACACACACACACACACATTCATATATATTAGATAGTGTACATGTATTATGTATTATACATAGCAGTTTGATTTGCTATCAATATGACCAAAGTGGAAGAATAGGTAGCTGCTTCATTCACATACAATCCAGAACTAGGAATCCGTGACTGACTGGTTAGGCATCTTAACACTGACCAGCAGCCTTCAGAATTACCAGGCTTAATTAAACAATTTGTTCATCAAGGTTATCTTGAGATGCCTGTTACATAACTGTAGCTGATTTTTTTTTCCTGTGTCCTGCCTGGCTCGTGGTCAGGACAAATTTCTCTTATCCACCAGTCCTGCAGCTGCTCAGACCCAAGTAAACACACAGAGGCTTATATTATTTTTTAAACTGCTCGGCCATTAGCTCAGGCCTACCACTGACTAGCTCTTATATTTAAACTAACCCATAATTCTTATTTATGTTTAGCCTTGTGGCTTGGTACCTTTTCCCAGTTCTGCCTTCACATCTTGTTTCCTCTGTGTCTGATTGGCGACTCCTGACTCAGCCTTCCTCTTCCCAGAATTCTCTTCTCTGTTTATCCCGCCTATACTATACTTCCTGCCTGGCTACTGGCCAATAACGGTTTTATCTATCAACCAAATCAGAGCAACACACATTCACAGCATACAGAAAGACATCCCCAGCACATAACTGATTTTGAAAGGTGCAACATGAGATGCTCAAAGGAAAATGAGCATACCTGTAAAGAAATAGATATGAGAGAAGAAAGCATAATCTAGGAGTTTATTGAACACATTCCCATATGGAAACCAAAAGGCCTCCTAACACACACCAAAATCCCATTCTTTGTATGTTTTCCTTTTCTACTAACATAGATGAGGTATACAAGTAGAAAAACTTACACACATCTGAAGCCATTCACCATATTTTTTTTAAAAAGTAACACAATGCTGACAGATGTTATAAGTGGTGTATCCTTAACATCCCTTATATTGCTATTAGGAAGCCCACTTGCTTACTAGCCCCCAATAAGGTGGTCTACTTCTGAGCAAGTGCTATCAATTGCCATGAAAATCCATCACACTTACCCATGGTAGAAGTTTCTTTGAGGAATAAGAAAACCTCCCTTCCCTGAAGTAGCAAGCAAGCCATTGCCCCTACAAGCTTGGATGTATGTTTTGGGAAAATCCTTTCACATCTATCACAAAAATCCAACTAAGTGAGGATCCATAGCCAAGAGATTACTTCATCAGCCTACCAGACAAAGTGGAAAATCAGTAATACATTTGTATCATTGGACAAGATAGAGGAAACAGATGATTATGATTTTAACCTTTTTCTACAACTTAGTATTTTAGAAATGTTATCAGAGAATACAGGGACTACCACTAAATTTAGCAAAGACCCAAAGTGGAAGTATAGAGAAGTCCTAAGGCTATCAGAAGATTGGCAGACTCAAGAATAATGGGTTCCCAAAAAAGATGGCATCACTACAAAGTAGAGTTTGAATCTGCATAATTGTTTTGTTTGGGCTCCAAGAGAAGACATTAAAATACAGATATGAACAAAATTGTTTCCTTAGTAGATGATTTTAAAAAACACTAGTGAAAAAATGACAACAAAAAAGAGAAGAGAAAATTAATTAAATAAAGGTTTCTTTGCAGATGAGGTTCCCTCCACAGACAAGCACGCAGGAAAGTTAAACAAACACAGGGAATCTCAAAACTCATCAATTCTTTCAGAAGTTCCTGTTATATATTTCCAGACTTGCTGAGAGGATTATTAGAATTCCAAACAAGCTTTTATACTAAAATTATATACTAAATAATATGTTCAAAAAATAATTCCATTTGTTTATATCTTTTAGTTAAGATGTTATTGAATTCAACCACCACAGATACACCAGCCCAAGCAATTTTCATTTACAAGTCCTTCAGCATAATGATCCCAATTTGTCTTCTAGTTCTTCTAGAAATATTTTTTATGTCTCTGATGTTTAAGATCTCTCATACAGTAGATGAAAATGTTAAACTTAACACAAAACATTATATACTAAGAGAGCATATAGATGTGAAATTTAAGAAATATCTGTCTTGGTTTCAAATTTTCTTCCTAAATAATTTAAAAAGCCTAGACTCATCACTTTATGTTCAATTTTTTTTTCAAATATCCAGCTATCTGCTTAATGATAGTATGCCAACTAAGTTATTTTATAATTCTTATGTGCTCTGAATAAACATTAAAAAAAAACTTTGGGGAACCAAAATTAGTCAAGATTACATTAAGAAATAAATATAAAACTTCCTCTTGGATTAGTTTGATTAAGACTGAGCACAAATTTGAATTTTCTACTTCTCTCCCTGTCTTCCATTCTTCCATTTGTTTTTAGTATGAGGTTATTGACCTTTCTGTAATCTATCTTTTGAGTGTGTGTATTATATAATCTGTCCCCATGACTGCAGTACTTGATTTTGTTCACATTTGTAATAACAATTGTGTGATACTTTTTTTTACAAAGCTCTTTAACAGAGCTTTACAGAAGTTATTTAACTAAATGTAACTAGTCTAGAAGAGCACTCAAACCTACAGACATTATCAACCTATATCCATACGTTGCTTCCAATATTTATGGGGTGTTTGTTTTGTTTAAGGATATCTTCAGTCTGTTGGATACTTTCTGCAAATTATTACAACACACATGTACATTATTCTGGGTTGGGGCATGGAAGAATGTACAACTTAAAATTAAAACCATGCATTTAATTTAAGCTGTAAAAGTTGAATGCATGGTAAATAGAAAGCATAGTAAGACTGGTTACATTGTTCTCCAAAAGGTAGGTTAAACAAGTTGAGTACACAGTAAAACACCAGGCTGGCCAGGTGATGGTGGCACACGCCCTTAATCCCAGCACTGGGGAGGCAGAGCCAGGAAGAACTCTGTGAGTTCAAGGCCAGCCTGGTCTACAAAGCAAGATCCAGGACAGGCACCAAAACTATTCTACAGTGTACTACCTCTCAGAAATCTGAGAACTCTTCTTTGTAAAAGATAATTTGCCAAAGTGCTATTGTCCTTGACCACTATCAACAGTATCACAGATGTTAGGAAAATATATTACTTGAGGTTGAAAATATTCTGGCTCTGATTAAGATAATATATTATTTGCTCATGATAAGACTATAGGGAATTAAAGATTAAACTTAGCTTAAGAGAATATAAACATTCTTTACCAATAAAGGACTGGCAAGACGGTGTGGGAGGTAAAGATGCCTGCAGCCAAAACAGACTACCTGAGTTAGCTTTCCAGGACCCACATGGCGGAAGGAGAAAGCCAACTCCCACACACTGTTTTCTGTCCTCCACACATGCCGAGACACACGTAAATCCACACACAAATAAACACATGTACACACAAACACAAACACACATACACACAGAGAGACTAATTTTAAATTTTTTTTTTTTTTTTGATTAGAAAGCATTTATTTTGTTGTTTTTTTTTTTTTCCTTTTTTCTTTTTTATTATTATTATTATTATTATTATTATTATTATTATTTTATAACACCATTCAGTTCAACATAATAGCCACAGAATCCCCTGTTCTCCCCCTCTCGCCCACCCCTCCCCCCAGCCCACCCCCCATTCCCACCTCCTCCAGATCAAGGTCTCCCCCGAGGACCGGGGTTGACCTGGTAGACTCAGTCCAGGCAGGTCCATTCCCCCCTCCCAGACCGAGCCAAGTGTCCCTGCATAAAGTCTCATCAACAGCTAGAGAAAATTGGTAGCTCTTCAAGACAAATTATTATATTTGTGAGAAGGGAGGGTAGAGAGAAAACTGACAACTCTGGCAATTTTCTCCTAAAACTCCAGCATAAAAATAAACCTTCCATCATCTATATCTACAAATCGTAGTTGAGATTTTACCTTAAAATTTACATTTAGTTCCAATGCTTTCTTTTCTTGCTTTCAAACTACACTACAAATTAGAGTCATCCTGAACTTATTTTTAAAAGAACAAAGGGAGGAAGTAGGAGTATTAGTTTATATGTTTTGTCACCCAAGTTATCAACAAAAAATTAATATTACATAATTATTTTACATACCAAAATATTTAAACATTTAGATAGATAGATAGATAGATAGATAGATAGATAGATAGATAGATAGATAGATAGATAGATGATAGATAGATAGACAGATAGATGATCATAGATAGATGAAGATAGATAGATAGATAGATAGATAGATAGATAGATAGATAGATAGATAGATAGATAGATAGAAAGGTGATAGGCAGTCATGTTTCCAGCCTTCATTATCTTCTTATCTGCATGCCCTGTCTCATCACACACTTATCCCACTAGAAAGTAAATATGGAAATTGCTCACAGAAAATCTGGAAAACTAACTTTAAATATTATCCATATTAAAAATGTTATTAGCCAGGTGGTAGTGGCATACTCCTTTAAGCCCAGCACTTGAGAGGCAGAGCCAGGAGGATCTCTGTGGATTCAAAGCCAGCCTGGTCTACAGAGCGAGATCCAGGACAGGTACCCAAACAACACAGAGAAACCCTGTCTCAAAAAAAAAATGTTACTGATATCTAAAAACTGTGTTGTTGAAATATTTGTTGAGAAATCAGAATAGTCTGTAAGAATATTAGAATGATTTTTGTTGATACTTTCGATGACACCAACAAGCAAATCTTGTTTCCTGAAAGCAAAAACAAAATTGATATTTCATTCATCTTGCTTAAACAGAGCTGTCAAACTTGATGGATCTTCCATAATGCCAGTGCTAAAGCTTGAAGTGAAAGCATTCAAAACTCTTTAAGACTTGGGGCTTCCTTTTAAAAATTAAGTGTATTTTTAAGTATCTTTGCTTTTATATCTCTCAATAGCTGCGATTTGAATGCCACTCTTTTTGTTCCAGTTAGAACCTATAAATAATTCACATTATTAGGAAACAACCTGTAGGAGGAAGAGACAGCACAAACAAGCCTTGCTTGTGGAAAAATGGGTCCTGATTGAATAAGCAGATCTTACACAGAAGACTGTAGGAGCCAGGCTTGCAAAGGGATGTGTTACACTCACTGAGAAAAAAGAAGCAAAGAGGCTGCAAAAAAAAAAAATTGTCAAGCATTCCAGCAGTAAACATTCACCAGATGAAACTTCTCCGGTTCCTTACCCCTTACATAACACACCAGGAAACTTCCCTTAGATTGAAAACAATTTCTTTTCTTTTTAATGATTTTTTTTTATCTCTCTCGCTCTCCCTCTCCATCTCTCAGGTGTGTGTGTACATGTTCCACATTGAGCATGTCCAAATTTGAACAAGGCAGAGATTTCAAAACATTGAAGCTCGAGTCTGTGTTTCTGATCAGACTTAACATGAAGAGTGTCCATCTCTCCAGCCCTGATGCGACTTACACATGGTGCATGGAAAGGCAAGCCAGCCAGCTATCCGAAGGACTATTTTGGCTGGATCATATGGAACTGACAGTAAACCTGGAGTCTTTAGGGTGTAGGTTGTTTTTTAACGTGGTCCTTATTTTATGTTTTATTGTACAACTTAATTAGATGCAGCACTTTAAAGTGATTCATAAAATTATCACACTTACAGTATATTTTATATTCCAAGTGCGTGCATAAGGAAGGCATGCATCCAACATTTCTCAGCTCCTGAAGTTTGTATATTCAGACTCAAAAGTGCATTCTTTTATTTTAGTTTTATGTTCTTTGAAACTGAAATATCTGTTGAACCAAAGTGCAAAATAAAGGTGAATAGACAGAAAAATAATTATATAAGAACAGTCTCCATATTTTCATCTGCAGAAGCTAAAACTCATGAACAAAGAGATTATCACTGACCCTAAACTGCCTGATTGGCCAGCATTGTGCTCTTTACTAGCACTTGGGCTGAACTGTCTAGAAAGAGTCAGATAAGAAGACAAACCTTCAGGATGCAGGAAAGTAATGCACTCAGTAACTTGCTGTGATTCTTATAGAAATCCTATGCATTGGCTACACCTGAAAATTGGTTTAAAGTGGGTTTTTTAATGCCAGTAAGTAGAGTGTAGCTTTCTAACATTCATCTCTTCCAGTGACTAGCCAACTGGGCTAATTTTAAGTCACTGATCTAGAACAGGTATGCCTACAGTAATATAAAATGGAACAGAATAGTGTAAAATGATATTTAAAGACCACTATCATTATAAAAAAAATCACATAGGAAAAATATGAGGTTTTTTTAAGTCAAATCATTTTAATAGTCAACTTTAAAAATAGAAGGAAATCCTGTCATGTATAACAGTATGGCTAAGCCCATTCAGAAGCATGCTAAATGAAATAAATAACTAACAAAAGGAGAGCATAGTGTGGTGCTATTTATTAACACTTACAGACAAGTAATAGTGTACTGACTGAGGGAGTTGTATTTATATATTTAGGAACATATATATACATGTAAGTCAGCATATGTTGTATATATGTATATATACAACAATGAAAGAAAAAGAGACCATGAGTTTGAAAAGAACAAGGAGGATACATGAGAGGGTTTGGAGGAAGGAAAATGAAGAGGGAAATAATATAAGTATAAACTCAAAAATATCTTTAAGAAACTGTCAAGATCATAGAAAAAGAGAGTAGAATGGGGGTTACAAAGAGACGACATGGAGGGAACTTGGGAATTTTTCTGCAGTGACTGAAAAGACTTCCAGGAAGTTGCTTTGCCAGTCTAGCTTCAGCTACATGGTTCATTTATTTTCTATCCCAGGTTCTTTTAGGAAATATTGAAGACTTTCTCTAAGTTCCATAGATCACACAATCAATATCTGCAAAGAAGAAGTTGTCACATTGCATACCCCTCAACAAACTGATGATATCCTGGCTGTGGCTTTAAACTCAAGTGGTATAAAAGTTCGTGCATGTAGCAAGCTGCCATCATTGTGTTCAACGTATTATATTCCAGCCACCTAGTTTTCTGCCTTGCTCATTCCTAAGTGTACAGTGACTTGTTAAACACATATAAAACAGTTCATTAAAAATGTACTCTTAACATACATTCATATATTAGTTAGCATCTTTCAGAAATTATTTATTTAACATTGAATAAGCTCTGAATCCAATTCCATATTTGCATTTTTCTGGTGTATCTGACACATGAGCCTATACATGTCACTTGGCTTTTTCAAAACTTCTTTTTTTTTTTTTTTTTTTTTTGGTTTTTTGAGACAGGGTTTCTCTGTGTAGCTTTGCGCCTTTCCTGGAGCTCACTTGGTAGCCCACGCTGGCCTCGAACTCACAGAGATCCGCCTGGCTCTGCCTCCCGAGTGCTGGGATTAAAGGCGTGCGCCACCAACGCCCGGCTCAAAACTTCTTAATACATGAATATTGGTTTCTATTATTTAATAAAACTGTTTAGAAATTTGTGTACACATGATGGCACCTGGAACTTAAAGTTTTACCAGAATTGCCAGCTGATAACACTTCTAACATGTCAGGGTGAAAGCAGTTTATGAAGACACCAGATTACAAGGAGGCTATAGAGTGGACCTGCCGACATAAGTCAGCATTATCATTCAGAAGCCAGTTTCCTAGTAACCAGTTTTAAGTACTAGGAATAGTTGAGAGGAAAGTGTATGAAATCACATTAGGGGATATTTTGCAATAGAAAGACAACCTTTGTTGAGAGAGACCAAGGATCTTAGCACTTCAAACTGAAAGATCACTCATTCTGACTCTAATATCAGAATACAAAAAATACTTTGCACAAGAACAATAATGTTACCACTTGCGGCCTGTGTTAGTCAGGGTTCTCTAGTGGAACAGAACTGATAGAATGTGTGTGTGTGTGTGTGTGTGTGTGTGTGTGTGTGTGTGTGTGTATAGAGAGAGAGAGAGAGAGAGAGAGAGAGAGAGAGAGAAGGAGAGAGAGAATATATACATAGAGAGAATAAATATATAGAGAGAGATAGGGAAGATTTATCAGAACAGCTTATAGGCCTTAGTCCAACCAGTCCAACAATGATAGTCTACTATGGTGGTATTCTATTTGTACTGAAATGTGATTTTAATTGTATTTTAATAAATAAAGTTGCCTGGGGGTCAGAGCTATTAGAGCCATAGAAAGAGCATGGCAGTGGTGGCACATGCCTTTAATCCCATAGATTTCTGTGTGTTCAGGGATACAGCCAGCATTGTAGACATACACCTTTAAGACCTAGAGGGCTGTACTTACAGACAGTGATGAGGCAGTCATGTGTTTGGGTTTACAACCAATGAGAAGGCAGAACAGAAAGACTATTTAAAGACATACACACAGGAAGTAGCTCTCTTTTGGAGAGCTAGGAGCACTGCAGAAAGGGTAAGGTTTTGCTCTTAGATCTGACCTCTTGGCTTTCTCTTTTACATTGGTTCTGTGTTTCTTACTTAATAAGACAGTTGAATACATCTACATCTGGCACCCAATGTGGGGCTCAAACCCACGACCCTGGGATTAAGAGTTTCATGCTCTACCGACTGAGCTAGGCCCCACAACTACAACAATTCCACATGGACAATAATAATATCATTAAGCTGACAAACATCATCTGCAGATCAGCTTTGAACTACAAGGTGCTCAGAGCAATTTTGAGATGACTAGCTGAGATGATCCAGTCTCAAAGACTACTTGAATAAGGACTTGAGATAATCCCTGAACTTTGGCATTATACACAGACTGGATAATGAAGGATATAGTTACCTTTCCTAGAATTTGACAATTAACCTAAAATTTTTCTTTCAGGATAAAGATAACTTCACCCACACCCAGCAGGAAGCAATTTTAAGAATACGACGCCCACATTCCCAAAGAGATGGTGTGGGGCGGGTGGTTTTTTTGGTCCTTTTAATGGGTTTTGGGTCTGAAAAAATTTTCATTGTTTAGGGGGGTTGGATACAAGTTACTGTCAAGGGTTAAGAAAAAATGCTAAGCAAAGGAGATTAGATTTAAGGTTCTTGTTTTAAAAAAAAGAAAGGAAGGAAGGAAGGAAGGAAAAAAGAAAGAAAGAAAGAAAGAAAGAAAGAAAGAAAGAAAGAAAGAAAGAAAGAAAGAAAGAAAGGAAGGAAGGAAGGAAGGAAGGAAGGAAGGAAGGAAGGAAGGAAGGAAGGAAGGAAGGAAGAAAGAAAGAAAGAAAGAAAGAAAGAAAGAAAGAAAGAAAGAAAGAAAGAAAGAAAGAAAGAAAGAAATACAGAGAGAGAGAGAGGGAGGGAGGGAGGGAGGGAGGGAGGGAGGGAGGAAGGAAGGAAGGAAGAAAAAGACAATTACTAGTTTTAAATACTTTACATTGGATTGGATTGTTTTATATTGTATACAAATTTGAAATTGATATTGTTAGAAAATGCTATATTTATATTTCTACTTGTATTTATACCATTCATTTAACAATGTAATGAAATTTTCTGATCTTTGAACGTTATTATTACCAACTATTAGAATATAAAGAAAGTTAGTAGTTAGACATTACAATAGAACTTGTAGTTATATTAGATATGTTTTAAAACTTGAGCAGATATATTTTAGACAGGTCATCTTCAAACCCTTCAGAGATCTACAGAATATGGCATTTAAAATGTTTTAATAACTTAGAAATTTTTCTTTTTTGAGACATGTCAGCTCCTGGCAATACCAATTTACTTCAGAGAAAATATGGGCATTGAAGAAACTGCATATGGAGTTAACTTTCATTTTGGCAAAAGTTAGCCACTGGACAACAAAGTATCCTCGAATCAATAGGACAAAATGGACAGACAGGACACGAAACAAAGGACTACTGATTGTTGCCAAAACAAGTGTGGTTATGGCTTTATCAAAAGGCATCTTCTGAGGCCAGAACAATATGGCACCAGCCCTGAAGGGGCCTTTGCAATCCGGAAAAGGTACAATGCCCTTTTCTTCAAGGGCACCTGAACAGGCAGTGGGCCAATGGCTTCTGTTGTGCAATGGAACAGCAGCTGAAAGCTCACGCCTCTCAATAGTAGACTGGCATTTAATAGAGGGATGTGGAGAAGAAGGGGATGCTGAGATGAAGCCATATATACACAGCCAAGAAGAATGGACAGCTGAATTCAAAAACTGTCAACAATTTCCAGAATTTAAAATCCTGAATCATGACATGACACTAGTGGAATTCAGGTGTTTCTGGTACATGGACTGCTCTCACCCAATGTGAGGTTGAACTGTTGACCTTGTGTACATCCTACTTCACAAATGAGTCTGTCAGATACGCTAAGCCTATAGGCTGAAGATGATGCCCCAACACTGCAGAGAAACCTCAAGTGACTATCCAGGCAGCTGGCTGTTTCTGTCAACTCACAATTTTTTTGGAAGTTGCTTGCATGCACTTCCTGTTTTTATTTTTGTTAGCTAATATTATTTCCTTCTTGGGTCTCTGAGGGAGTTGAAGATTAGTTAGTTATAGTTGAAGATTAATTAGAATAGAAAGTGAATTAGATACATTTGGACTTATCAAAATAGGATAGATAATGGAATTATTTTCTCTGATTTGTCAAATACAAATGGACTAGACATTGTTTAGGTATTTATTACTTGTATATATTGTATATAGTTATTGTACTTTTATACATAGTTTTTCTTTTGTTAGTTATAACCTTTTGCTTTTTTTCTTTTTATTAAAATAGAAAAGGGGAAATGTGGTATTCTATTTGTACTGAAATGTGATTTTAATTGTATGTTAATAAATAAAGTTGCCTGGGGGTCAGAGCTATTAGAGCCATAGAAAGAGTGTGGCAGTGGTGGTGCATGCCTTTAATCCCATAGATCTCTGTGTGTTCAGGGATACAGCCAGCACTGGAGACATATGCCTTTAAGACCTAGGGGGCTGTACATTCAGACAGTGACGAGGCAGTCATGTGTCTGGATTTACAACCAATGAGAAGGCAGAACAGAAAGACTATTTGAAGACATACACACAGGAAGTAGCTCTCTTTCAGAGAGCTAGGAGCACCGCAGGAAGGGTAAGATTTTAGCTCTGAGCTCTGACCTCTTGGCTTTCTCTTTTACATTGGTTCTGTGTTTCTTATTTAATAAGACAGTTGGATACATCTACAGTCTACCAACTCAAAGTCTAAGAATTCACAAGCTTGGATGTCTGTGCTTCCATTAGAATCCTCAAGAAGTAGACTCTAATGCCAGTGAAGGTATAACATTGTCAGTGAGAGAGGGGCAAAGAGGAAAATAGAAAGCTTCCTTCTTCCATGTCCTTTATACAATCTGCTAGGAAAATGAGGATTAAGGTGGATCTCCCCACCTCAGAAGATCTGATTAATGGTGTCTTCCTAGTTAATCTCTAACAGACATACCCAACCACTTGGGTTTTGGTTAATTCCAGATTCAGTCAAGTTGATAACCAAGAATAGCCATCACAAGTCTACTCCTTGTCAACATTTATGCCATGCTAAATTTCCAAATTAAAACAATAACCAGGTCATAATTATGCTTAACATGATAATAAGTACCCCACATACAACTGTGGTATTGTGTTCCCCCAAATATTGTGCATGCTAATAAACTTATCTGGGGTCAGAGACAGAGCAGCCACAATATTAAAAATAAAGGATAGGCAGTGGTAGCACACGCCTTTAATCCTAGCACTCCAGAGGCAGAAATCCATGTGTTCAAATATACAGACAGGCATGGTGACTCATCACGCCTTTAATCCCAGAAAGCAAGCCTTTAATCCCAGGGAGTGGTGGTAGAAAGCAGGGAGGTATATAAGGTGTGAGGACCAGAAACTAGAAGCATTTGGCCTGGTTAAGCATTTGGCTGGTTAAGCTTTCAGGCTTCTAGCAGCAGTTCAGCTGAGACCCATTCTGGTTGAGGACTCAGAGGCCTCCAGTCTGAGGAAACAAGACCAGCTGAGGATCTGGCGAGGTGAGGAAGCTGTGGCTTGTTCTGTCTCTCTGATCTTCCAATGTTCACCCCAATAACTGGCCCCGGGTTTGATCTTATTAATAAGAACTGCTTAGATTCATGCTACATACAACCTCAAACACATTATAAATTTAAGAACAGGTGGCAATGTCCCTTGAGGGACATTCCTTTAGTATCTAAAAACTTAAAATATGATAAGCACTGTTACTCTTACAATCCTTGTCACATGATAAAGAAATTGAACAAAATACAAGTATCTGTACAAATACATTCTTAACAAAATATGACAGAAACACTCATGTCAATTACTATCCTTATTTCTGCAACTAGAGTTCCTTGGTCAGAAGCAATACTGTGTGAAATGCCATGACAATGGATAAGGCATTCTTTAAGTCCATGGATGGTAGTTTTCAGGAGAAGGAAACAATTAGAGTTTCCTGGGTTTGTCAAAGCTTGTAGAGGTCAGATTATTAATGGATTTTTGACTGAAGTCAGACTCACAGTAGGTCCAATGGGTCCCTGAACTGACCCTGTGATTATTTCCCCAGTCTTGGAATTGTATTATTGGGATAGATATACTTAGAAGTTGCCAGAATTCCCACATTGGTTCCCTGACCTGTGGTGTGAGGGCTATTATGGTTGGAAAAGCTAAATGAAGGCTTTTAGAGCTGTCTCTGCCAGGGAAAATAATGAACAAAAAACAGTATCACATCTCAGGAGGAACTGCAGAAGTTAGTGCCACCATCAAGAACTTGAAAGATGCAGAGGTAGTGATTCCCAGCATATCTCCCTTTTACTCACCTATGTGACCATTTAGAAGACAGATGGATCGTGGGGACAGGTAGCTACTGAAAACTCAATCAAGTAGTGACTCCAATGGCAGCTGCTGTACTAGATGTGGTGTCCTCATCACCATGTAGAAGAGATATCCGAACTCCGGTGTCTTACAGCATTATTCATGATAGCCAAGATATAGAATCAGTCTAAGTATCTATAAACTGGTGAATGGATTAAAAAGTGTAGTGTATATTTTGTTATATAAGGAATGCTATTCAAAAAGAGAGCTTACCTGTCCTAGTCTGGCTTCTATTGCTGTGATAAACACCAGAACCAACAGAAACAGAGAGTAACAGAGAGTAACAGTATGCAACTACTGGACCCTTGGGGTTACTGTGCCATGGCGGTTAATGTTGTGATTCATAGGCATCATAGCTGGGTAGGGCTGTTGGCTGTTTCTCTCCTTTGTCCCTCCTTTGAAAGCTTGCATGTTGTCTGTTCTGGTACCATGAATGCTAACATTCAGACAGGAGGCTAAATTTTTTAATTGTGTCTGTGTGTGTGTCCGTGTGTGTCTATGTGTGTATGTGTGTGTCTGTGTCTGTGTGTCTGTGTAAATAAATCTGTTTAATTGTTTTGTTTAGAGTTCATGGTCTTCTGAGATAGGGTCTCATGTAACCTAGGCTGGCCTTGAATTCCTGAATCTTTTGCTTTAACCATTGAAGTTCTAAGATTATAGGTATGTACTATCATCCCTGGTTTAAATTTGATTAATTAATATGATGCCTCACATTTATAGAATAGTGTAAGAGTTTATGTGGGTTTATTTTTTTGAGAGAGGCAAAATAAGGGGAGTGCCTGAAGCTCTGGATGAGAGTAGGTATGAAGCAAAGCTCTGAAAACTTCCCTGCCTATTGAGTCTTCTTACTGCTGTGGATATCTCTCTGTATGCTGTGAATGTGTTGCTCTGATTGGTTAATAAATAAAGTGCTGATTGGCCAGTAGCCAGGCAGGAAGTATAGGCAGGGCAAAGAGAGAGGAGAATTCTGGGAAGAGGAAGGCTGAGTCAGGAGTCGCCAGCCAGCCACAGAGGAAGCAAGATGTGAAAGCAGAACTGGGAAAAGGTACCAAGCCACATGGCTAAACATAAATAATAATTATTGGTTAATTTAAGATGTAAGATCTAGGTAGCAAGAAGCCTGAGCCATTAGGCCATACAGTCTGTAAATAATATAAGCCTCTGTATGTTTACTTGGGTCTGAGAAGCTGCGGGGTCTGTGGGGCTGGACAGGACGGGGAAAAAAACTTCAGCTACATCTTACCATTTGTTCACATGTCTGAATGCTACATCTCCTAAAAGCCATAGGTATATTTATATATTCAAGGTATATCAATAAGCAGAGCGCCTACATAATGTTATTTCCATCTTCCCAAGAGTATTTCTGCTGTTACTGATGTGTGTGGGCTTTTTAATCCTTGAGGAAGATTATTGTAGAGTAGAGTGAGTATGCTAATACATATTGATTTAGACCTTTGACACCACTCAAAGAGTAAAGGCTAAAGCCTTCTTTCTTTTAAAAACCAATTTGCATATCATTCTTAATTCTGTGAGAGGGTTATCTATTATAATATCCATCAAGCATAATAAGTAATTCAAAATATATGTGATCAACTATATTTCTTCTAGTTTGCAGGAATATATTAAATTAATACGTAAATCTAGTATGCTTTTTCCTAGGTCAGTGATGCTTTGCTCCAATTAGGATACTATTTTTAAATCTATTTTATCAATTATTTTTCTCAGAAAAAAATTCAACAAAAAAAATGTTTCCCTTAGCCACTAAATTATCTAGTCTTTTTCTGTAGCAGAGTTAAAGAAATTTTTGCCTATGTATTTTGAGTCATATATAGAATAACTAGCATCTACTCAATATAATATTTATATTATTTTATTATTAATAATAATATTAAATGGGGTGAACTATTAAATAAAACAATATCTGTAAAATGTTTGCCTGCCTATCATTTAAACAGTAATCAATATCAACTTTCATTTTTAATATTGTGCTTTATATTGTAAACATTTTTCTGAAGTCTTATGCTCTGTTAGCATCAAAGTGCTTGATTTAAGTAAAACTGATCCTTATTAAAAGGTTAGTCATTGAATGCTATCCAGCAGTTTGGGGAAGCTTCCCAGTTTAGGAATGCAGCAATCCCCCTGTCATCAAACAAAAATATATGGAAGGGGCTAGAGGAGCCTAGTAATGGTGAATACCAAGGCTTACAGTTTTAACAGCAACATGGACAAAAGTCAAAGAGTTTATCAGTCTTATGGCACTTATAGATAGCACTGGTTTCCAGAAGGTCTCTTGACCCATCAAACCACAATCCATGTTCCCTGTAAACAACTGGGAGTGGAAGAGAAATGAGCCATCCCACAAGGCTGAGGAGCACATCCGAGATGATTTCTGGAGGTAGGGTTCTCTTCTTTGGGGTGAGGTGAAAGCACCCAAGATATGTTCACCAACCATTAGTCTAAGCCATGTGGATCTCCCACTTCACAGTTAGAAATGTATACAGATGCTTCATCCTCCTCACAGCCAGCACCTCACTGCAAACTATTCAAGACCAGCATGGGGTGGAAACCTTACAATTAAAGGTAAATGCTATAAAGTTGTGATGGCAGAATGGTTAATTAAGGCTTTGAACTCAAAGGGTGAATACCTATTAATTGTTTTAAAGTTAAAATGGAATAAAAAATTATAACAAAGATAAACAGAAGGGACCAGTCTCTCCTTTGACCCCCCTTGAGAATCAAATTCTGTCTATTAAGATATCATTTCTGTGGGGCTTATGTGGTTCCTTTGCAAATATGACCTTAAAGAAGAATAAATTACTATGGTCAATATATTAAATTTAATCATTTAATTCATATAATTTGACATGTCTAGAAAACAAGTGAATAGAATCATCAATTGAAGTGCTAATCATCATAGGAAATTGTATCCAGATATTCTATTTTAAAGTGCCCCCCCTCTCGTGTATGTGTGCGTGTGTCTTTCTGTTGTGTGTCTGTGCATGTCTGTGGAAGCCAACAGTAAGCACTGACTGTCTTCCTCTATCTCTCTCCATCTTATTTCTTTGAGACAGCACCTCTCACTGAACCTGAAGGGAGATTGGATAGCCAGCAGTAACTTCCTTGTCTCAAAGCCCACGCATTGGGGTTAATGACATCCAACCACAAGACCGTATTTTTGACATACCTTTTTCCTTAATCTTATGAGAATTCCATTCATGTACACAGTGTATTTTGATCACATTCAGTCCCCACTCCACCTCTGGCTCATCTCAGATATCCCCTGCCCACACCCCCACACCTTCCAATTAAGCCTTCATTCTTCTATTAATTTTATTTATTCTATGTGTCTTTTACATCATGTATCTTAATCACATTCATTTCCCCATCCATTCACATTCACACCCTTGCCCCTACACCCACCCCAAATAAAACAAAATTCAAGAGAAAAAGGAAAAAGAAAAATTAGATAAATTAAGAAGGGAAAAACATTAAAATCTCATCATAGAAGTTACAGTACGACACCATGAGTCACGCCATGTACCCCTTTGTCCACATATCTTTACTTGCACGTGTTCGTTGCAAAGAGTCGTTGGTCTGGTTTGAGGTCTCTGGTCTCTACTATCCTATTGATGCTGGGCACTTGTTTGTTAGTGCAGGTGTGGGTGAGCAAGCCCCAAAGTTCTAAGCATGGGAGAGCTGTCCGTATTTTACATCTGGCGGGCCAACCTTACAGCTACCCAGACCCAGACCCAAGGATATGACTTAACCCACCCCATCTATGATCTGCTGGAGCATGTAAAGGGACTTGAACTGCAGACCCAAAGCTGCGGGATGTCCACAACACAAGGCAACAACAGAATATCCAGGAGAAGCCTTCATTCTTGAGCACCAAGCTTGCCAGGCCCCCAAATCAGCTTTTTTTTTTTTTTTTTTTTTTTTTGGTTTTCCGAGACAGGGTTTCTCTGTGTAGCTTTGCGCCTTTCCTAGAACTCACTTGGTAGCCCAGGCTGGCCTCAAACTCACAAAGATCTGCCTGGCTCTGCCTCCCGAGTGCTGGGATTAAAGGCATGTGCCACCACCGCCCGGCCTCAGCCTGCTTTTTAATGATTAACTTTGTCTTGGCTTCGTTTACTCCAAAGGAAAGAACCATAGTGATGAGATTGTAGTAAATAGATAAAGGGAAAATGACAAAAATATGTGACATGAATTCTCTTTCCTTTCCCAGCCTTACTTAACTCGTGCAGAGACACATCACAATGAAGTGCAGTGTAACAGGAGGTCTAGATGCATTTGTTGGCAGCAGAAGCATGTGTCTGCTCAACAGTCCCTAAGTAACCCTTCTGTGATGGATCTGAATAAGCCATTAAGGTTCTAACTGGTAAATGAGGCATGTCATTACAATGTATTTATAATAAAAAGAAAAGCATCCATAAGGACTATTTGCCTAGAGCCTCCTGGGCTTCTTAAACACTCACAGGATAGCTCTCCATGTGGACAGGAGCAATAAAACTGAAGCCTGGCATCTTAGCAAGCTTGTTATCAAAATTCCCTGAAGTCGTGACCCTCATTCTCAGATGCTCTGCCTGTGGTTTACATTAACTCAGGTGCTTGATTCAGCCATGGTCTAAAAGGTTTGGGAAGTGATTTGTCCTCTATCTACTGACCCTGTGGGACTTCCTGGTTAAAGTCTTATTCTTGCACACTTACCTCTATGTTCGTAGGAGGACTTCCCAGGGGCTTGGGGCCCTTTTCATTTGCTCTTAGCCAGATCAAAACACTGAAATGATCATGCTTTGGTGGTGATGGTTGAGTCTGGCCCATTTTGGCATTTTTTTTTTCTTTTTCTTCCTTTTTACAGAGAAGGCCAGTGGTTTGGTGTGCTAAATTCATCTCTAGAATCAAGTTGTGATCTGTGTTTTGGAATGGTCAATGTTGAAAGCTGAAACTCTGGGAGAATGGGGAATGGTTCTGGAAACATAATTGGATTTTGAACTTTCTCCCTTGTTTTTATGTATAATTAATATGTGTATTTATCATGTGCTGTCAGTAAGCCCATGGTTTCCTTTGATTGCCCATGAGACCTCTTTTCTAATTTATTATCAGTGTGGGGAATCTGAGGAAGCTCCCCATATGAGCGATGAGGAGAAAACCCTCCATAGAAAATCAGGTGAGCCTTCTCTTATCCCCCAGTGAGTTTCTTCAAGTTCACAAGAGAGCAAGAAGGAATATCTTCCCCTTGTTTAAACTATAACCACGCAAAGCTCGAGTGGAAAGTGAATTGCTAGAATTAGACACACAAAGGAAAGAAGGAGGCTGCCAATTATTATCTGCCTTAGTACACAGATGTGTACAGGTTCACAGTGAATTTCCACCACCAGAAGTGAGCTCCCAACCCCAGCACACCTCCACAAGACGGCGCTGTAATGTTTCTTCCTTTCACGTTTCCTACAAGTCTAGGGACAAGCTTATGAAGCCACAGGCACTGTGAACTGCCCCGTGGCGTCTGGTTTGGATCGATTAGAGAAAAGGCTGCTGAGACACCACTGACCCTCACTCAAAACAGAATAAATCAAAAAGATCAGTTACTCTCACATTGTAAAAGAATGTGCTGCACCACAGAAATGTGATGCTATTTGGAACGATGGGTTCAAACCCCAATTCTGAAACTCTTTATTTTAGCAACCACTCTAGATATTTAACACGAAGAAGAAGCTGGGTACTTGAAAGAGAAATATTATGGGTAAAAATTGTTGTCAGGCAATGTTTTTCTCTTTTTTTGGGGGGGGGGGGATACACAGCAAAGGAGTTTCTCTTCTCCTCTTGTTCAAAAGATCCAGGCAGAAACAGTGGTGTATGACTCCCAGTATGGCCAAGATGGAAGCGGCCAGCCATGCTGAGAAAGTTCAGGAAAGCGGTTCCTGGCGGATGAAGGTCCACAAAGCAGCTGCTGCCCAATTCCACACAACGTAGCAAAAGAGCCATTTGCCAACATCTGCTGCCCCTCAGGACGCCGATGGCCACTCAGGCAGTACTGGAGTATTTGCCGCATCGAGCAAGTCCTCTCAGGAGAGGACGACCCTTCTGCTGTGTCATCTTGGTGTATCCAGAAATAGACGACACGAGAGAAAGGAAAGGCAGAAATCGAGCAGGAGAGAACAGAAGAGACCCACATGCCTTCCTGATTTCTGCAGTTAAAAGGAAAAGAAGCTTCAAAAATAAAATAATAATCGCAACATAGATCTGGACACATGAATAACCGACACAGGATTATTTATATGATGAATGTGACCCCAGATTTTCTTCAGGACACACAGAAGAACTTCTACAGTAGAACTTAAAGGGACAAGGGGAAACAAAAGATTGATGATAATAGTTTCATGCACTGGATGTTCTGAATACAAAAGTTATTTTTCATGGTTTTCTCTCAGAATAAAACATATGTTTTTTTCCTGTTAACAACAGTTGATAGGGAAACAGCTTCTGCTCTCAAAACATTCAAACTCTAGTGGTTTTCTTTGTGCCTTTTCCCAACATTACAGCTAACACTTGGGAAAATGTGTTTAATACAAATAGAAACAGAGACAGGGAGACTGCAAGATGATGGAGCAGAGAAATCCAGACAGGAGAGAGAATTAAGAGAGAGAGAAAAAATGTTTTTGCTTTTAATTTTTATTTTATATTAAACAAAATATTTCATAATATTTATTGTATTTACATTAAACATATTTTATAATTTGTTATACATATATAGTTTTTAATTTAACTATAATTCAAATTAAAATCAATCTTTTTTTATGCCAAGAGACTTTATTGAAATTCCTCAAACAGCTCAGAATGTACAAAACGGGTACATATTCACATTGAAAGTGGGGTTTCCTGTACCCCAAAGAGAAAGCAGGACTTTATCAAAACTCAAATCTCTATTGCATAGGGCTACCATTTAGACTTGTATGTTCCGTTTCAGAGGCAGCCCGACTTCTTCAGGTCGCTATTTGATAGTCTGGTGTCCCTCTCAGTCCTGCAGTTCCTTATCCCTCCTCATCGTTCCTTCTTCATCTGCTTCATTTCCTGATTGACGTCTCTTGATTTCTCTTGTTTCACTTCCCAGGAAAACAAGCCATGTATGTATGCATTAAGAATTATTCCAAGCTGAATGACTGATTACAACTTAGTGATTGTAGTGAGGTAGATTGCTGTGCATACAGTGACAAATTATCTTGGGTTATTTTTAGCATGCTAGCAAGAACGGTACCAGGTAATATTTGAAAACTACAGCAGTGATTTCTGGGCTTTGTTGTGACCCTCTGACCTGGGGTCTCAACAGTGCAATGCTTTGCTTTATAACTTTCTTTGCTCTATAACTCATAAAGTTGTATGTAGCCACTTATACAATGGCTACTAAGAGCAACTTGAACTCATGTCCAGACCATGGTCACTGGCATTTGACTCAGAATAAACTCTATTTTCTTCCATTTGAGGTGAGTTTAGCATCAGTGCCCTTCATATTACAGCTCCCTTCTTCCCATTCCCTTCCAAATCTCCCCTGATGTTTGTTCAGTTCCCAAGAGGGCACCGTGTCTGAATTCAAACCAACTGCCCCTGTCCAAGAATGCCTTTACAGTGCAGGACATAGGGTATATTCCTATTGTTGGTTTATTCTGTGTGTTTTCTTTATTTAGGTAAACTCTTATTCCAAAAGGGCGCTGAGTTTAGCTTCTAGGAAGACACATCCCATAGTTCATTTAGACATCCTAAAGTTCCATCAGAGATACTGTAGTAAATGATCAAAGAGACTGTCTTTATCTCATTTATTCTTTTTTATTGGTCCTTCTCATGCAGCAAAGTCCTGTGATGTCATGAACACTCAGAGTCCTGTCCTCCACTGATACCACCCAAGAGCTCGAGTGCAGGCCTGTGACTTGACTTCACACAGGAGGCAGTGTGACCTGGCCTGCTCAATACAGTGGCTGTTTTGAGAGGGAATGCTTGCTGTCATATAATCAGTTAGAATTCTAAAATGAATCTAGACTCTTTCTTTCCTCCATATCTGTTATTAAGAAAAAGAACAACCAGTTCAACAGCGAAATCCAACAGGATAATGTTTTCCATTTCACTGTAGTAAAGTAGACTTTTCCGACTCAATTATGGCCTTTTTCTTTTTTATTTTATTAAACAAATTAAAATCAATCATTGGTGACAGTATTTGTGAGCCATTTTAGATCTGAGTGCCTGTGACACTGTACTTCCAAAGCCCTGTACTCTGACTGAAATCCTTTTCATCAAGGATCACATGATAGCCTCAGAGCTCTGTAGGAGACAAAGTTCTTATTAAACATAAATCTGTACTATCCCATTTCATATCTAGTAAAAAAAATCTCTTTTATGTTTACTAAGAAAAAATCAAGAAGCCTCTAGAAATGGTTGTTTACGGCCAAGTTCTCAGGAATACCTGAAAGATGCAACTTTACACTAATTAATTTTTTATAAAACATTGGTGGCTTCGTCAGCAGTACCCCTTTGTTTTTGAAAAACAGAAGGCATTTACTTGGGTTGTAGATGGCATCAGGATCCACACATTAACTGGTACATTAACTGGTTCATCTATACCAGAAACCAGCTCACAATGGTTGGAGTTTGGCTCTTTTGTTGAAATTGGTATGATATAAAAATCATTCACAGGATGAAAGTCTAAATACATGGTTGCATTTTTGCTTTTCTGGTTTCTGCAGCAAAGTACTACCTGACAGAAGAAATAATGAATAAAGACTATTTGGGCTTACACTTGGAGGACCCAATTGATCATAAAGAGGACAGACAAGTCAAGGCAGCATGGCAGCATGGCGACATGAGCTTGCGACAGGTGGTTACATTGCAACCAATACTTTGGAAGCAGAAAGTGGTAAGTCCTGAAATTGGACCGGCTTTCTCCTTTGTATTGAGTGCAGGATTCCAGTCCACTGATTGGTGCTGTTCACATTTAGGGTGGTGTTTCACATCTCATTTAACCTAATCTAGAAACTCCCTGACATGCCCAAAAATTTGTTTCCATGGTGAGTCTAAATCAAGTTAACAATCACGATGAACCATCACAAGAGAATTACTTGGTTTTTGTTGTGATATAATTTGTCGACACCTACTCAGTCACGTTTTGAACTCCTAACAATAGTTAGTTAAATGTGAAATATCTGATTTTGTGTTTTCTGTATTTGGAGGTATTTTAAATAAATGTAGTTGATACTAATGTAAGTAAGGATGGGAGGACATTCCTAAGGTGTTCATTCCTACCTAAGCCTGATGAAACTAAACATAAAAAAATTTTTTAGACAAAGGTGTTTAGAACTGGTCAAGCTCCATGACCTCTCCATCAACACTTCCTAGTTTACATTTGAAGCTCAAAATGGAAACAAGAAGTTCCTACTGTTCCCACAAAATGATCGAGATATCCAGGATTTTTTAGCCAGGTGTTCTCCCAAATTGAAAACAATGTCTAAACTTGACCTTTGTTTTAGATCACGTTTTGGATCTAGAACTGGAACTCACATGGCTTGCAAGGCTCAACAAATTCAAGTAAAAGGATGTTGGTGACTCAGCAAGCCCTGGTTTCTGAGTCTCGTTCATGTTGTTATTTTCAGTTATCCTTCTCCACAGTTCTAAATTCGGCAAACATTTCCCCCAATATATGACCACATTTAGTTTTGAACCTTCACAGGGCATGGGTTAAAATATCCCACAGGAACTATTAAACAAGCCAGTTGATTGTGTCCAAATATCTGTACTTAGGCCCAAGTGAGCTTATGTAGTCATAGAGCTGGGTCAACAAGGCAAGCAGAATCCATGACTTCCTGAATGAACCATTGCTAAACACACCAAATGTTCTATTTTCCTCATGAGTTCATAGACCATGAGGATTCCAGGTAAGACACACTTAATGTGTTTTGCAACTGACAGAGTATATTTTCCATTCTCCCTTATGACAATAATAATGTTTTATAATTACATTTTACATGATGCTTTCTTTCAGGGATGTTTTTGACAGATAAATGACTTTCTTTGAGGTCAGATGCCTGGTGTTCACATCAAAAGACTGACTCCAATGCACCCACCCTCAAGCTGTGTGTTTCTCAAAGCTATAAGGCAAGGGATGGGTGATAAGTGTAATGTCAGATGGCTTACAATTTGTTTTAATAGCCAGCGGTGGGATGTTTGTTATTCACATTAAATAGATAATAGACATGGCAGGTGGTCCCGGTTTCATTCCCGATGGATCATAAAAGACTGAAGTATAATGATGTTGTGTCCTATGGTATGTTTCCCCTCAAGCTCTCCACCCAGAATCAAAGAAAATTTAGCATTGCTGTGATTTAAAATCACGCATGGAAAGCTCTTTTATTTTCTATTAAGTCAGTGTACGAAGAAAACAGATTATGAATACATATTGCTTTTTAAATGTTCTTCTTTGACAAGGGTCTGGATGGATGCTCTGGTTACCTAGGAGATCAGGAAAAAATGAAAATTGATTGACTTATCAAGTTGATTGTGAGCTGTGCTTCAAGTGGCAGCTGTGTGTGCTACACATAAAATGTAGCTGCTGGAAGTAGGCTTTTTGTAACTTATCATATCAGTAATGATACTACATGGATGTCTAAATAAAATGAACTGGCTACATTTTATTAGAAAATGCAATGTTGAATAATATCCTAATGATTACAGTTGAGGGGGCAAACATATTTTAAAGAAGGAATTGTGGCCTGGATGGCTGTTTGCATGTGTTACTAAAGTGACTGCATCGATGATGAAGAGTCTGTGGCAGGAATCCCCCAGCTACTCCCTCTTCAGTTCTAATAGCCCTGCCTTCTGTTGGCTCAGATTGGGCTGGTGGGAAGAAATCTTAATGGATCTTACTGTAAAAGCAGCTGCAACATCTACCCTCCCTGTTCCTCATGTGATTTTTCTATACTACTAGGCAAGACAAACTGCAGATAAATAGTTTTGTTTTCTGAGCCACCCTAACTTCCTGTTAATAGCTTTTCTTTCCCCAAATTGCCATGTCTTCTTCTAGAACTTTGTCACTTTGCAATGTTCTGTCACCACCCACCATCCTATAATAGTCTATCTCAGGGCCCAGATACTTTTATATAACCCTAAGAATACAAAATAGGTGTACAAATCAAAAATCCACTGACAATTAATCTTTGACATACGTACAGTTTTATTACTTGATAAGCAGAGTTGAGTATTATTGAGATGGATGCATTTGTTTATTTTGATACGATTTTCACATAAAAAAAATTAACTCCTGGGCATATAGGACATATGGCATCTTCACTGTTTCTTGTGGTGTGTGTGTGTGTGTGTGTGTGTGTGTGTGTGTGTGTGTGTGTACAAGATACAGTAATAATGTACCAGAGAAGATGTGCCCACTAATACGGTAGTGACATAACAGTTATAAGGATAAGCCACTGCTTTCCAATTGAATTTAAAGCCCACTCCACAGGATAAGAGAGAACTCATGTCTGGTTCTATAAACCTGGATGAAAGCCAATGGCTAGTGGGTCACAGACCCTAGAGGAGACCCTCCCACCATTATTTTCTTGAGCAGTAACGTTGTTAAGCTGCCTTTTAAATCATCCTGTTTATACCCATAGATTAGTGCAGCCCCCAGCATTTATCAAAGAAGCTTCCTACTACAGTGGACAGAGGTCAACACAGAAACCCATAAATGGCCAAAGAGCTAAGACTAAGTGATGTGGTGTGTTCAGCTCCAAATAGTTCAGCTAAATCACCCCCATCAAAGGGTCAGGGACCATCAAGAAAGAGGCAGCAGAAAGAATATCAGAGCCAAAGATGAAGAGATGTGCAGAAAAATGATGTCTTAGCCGGGCGGTGGTGGCGCACGCCTTTAATCCCAGCACTCGGGAGGCAGAGCCAGGCGGATCTCTGTGAGTTCGAGGCCAGCCTGGGCTACCAAGTGAGCTCCAGGAAAGGCGCAAAACTACACAGAGAAACCCTGTCTCGAAAAAACCAAAAAAAAAAAAAAAAAAAAAAAAGAAAAATGATGTCTTCTGGACATGTTGTAGTCATTACACTTAGGAATTCCCTGCAACTGTGATTATCTGCACACAATGCGTAATTTTGGACCTGCTAACACTTCATCCTAGATGACTGAAGGATCTGTGAGGCCCAACCCCCTGAGAGGGACTACTGATTGACAATCTGACTTTACAGTCATCAGTGCTGGGAGTGCTGTTTCTTATAAAGACATGTTATGTTTCAGAATATGTGGTCACACTGTGAAACCTGAGACTGTGTTAATAAAATCAACCTTGATCGGGGGTGAAGACAGCAACTAGCTGACAGGAATTAGCCATAGAGAGTACTGAGAAGCCAGGGGGACAGACAGAGTGACAAACAAGAAGGAGTGGGGAGGGACTAGGTTTGTTCATTTGTTTGTTTTGTTTTGTTTTTTTACAGTCTTTTTGGTTTAGGATGGCTGGAGAGATGCTCTCTTCCTGGATCTCTGGCCAAAAAGGAAGTTCACCTGGTTGCTTCTTGGCCTCTCTGAGCTAGCAGGTTTTCACCCCAACATCTAATTCCTGAGCTTTTATTGGTAAATAGAACAATAGAGATATAGTTAAAAGCCACATTTGGTGGCAGCAGCAGAGCCGGACCCTGCCAGGCCATGGCCTGAGCAGTAGAGCTCTAACTGCATGACCAAGAGGCCAAAGATGGTAGTTAAAATATCAGTAGATTCAGGTACAGTCACTAAGCCAACAGAAAAACAAAAATGGTACACAATGATTGAAGTATGTTTAGACCATATGTGAAGTTGGAAATTCTGTCTTATCCAAAGCCAAAATTTATCTAACAGTAAACTCAAGTCAGCCACAAATCAAAATCTAAACAAAATATAATCTGAAAATATGTTAATTTGATGAATTCTGGGAAATTACGGTAAAATATTAAGTCTGTTTTTTATAATTAAAGCATATGTTTCTATAAAAGCAGTAAACTTTCTATGTATAGCAAAAACACTGAAGTTTATAACATGCAATAGACTCATTCCTGAGCCATGATATTTCAAACAGCATTCTGCAGATATTGCATGTTCAGAATCAAGGTTACTGTAACATCACATGATGAAACACTAGCAAGTGCTGACAGAAATACATTATGCATTTGTATATTTACCATTTAACAATCTTTCACTAATACCAATCCCCACATTCAGCTACACAATCCCATATATGATCACAGCTCACATGTAAAAAGCTGTGCTCTACATTTCCAGAAACCCATCAGTGGAAATTACCACACTACTAAAACTTATGTGTCAAGTATTTTATCCTTCATGGGTCCTTGTTCTTATATAGCAATATAGATGAATCTACTCTGGTTGATTAAGGTGTTTGTGGGTAGTTATGTTCATATGAGATCAATTTTTGTACCTCTTCCAACTCATATGTCGAAAACTTAAACCCTGTGCAATGAAATTGGGAAATGAGTCTGTAAAGAGTGATTAGGCCATGAAAATGGGCCTTTATAAACGGTATTACTACCTTTGTAACAGAAGGGAAATTCATTCTACATATAAGGACTCAGGAAGAATCCATAAGCAGACACCAGATCTGATGGCACTTTGATATTTAACTTCCAAGCTTCTATGAGAAATAAACATTTGCTATTTTTGTGACTCTATCTATATTCATTTGTTATAATGGCCCAAAGTAACTAACACAGTGATTTGGGGATTATTCTACAAAGTATTACACACACACACACATACACACACACACACACACACACACACACACACACACACACACACACACACATTTTTTCAAGGCTTAACCAAAACAAAATATCCTTATAATGGTAGAATACAGCTTTTTTTTCCTGCAAGTAGAAAGTATATTATTAAGTAATAGGGGGCCTTCCTTTTTTCTTCCTCTCACACACTGAAGTAACCATAAAACTGTAACATGTGAGCCAGGACAATTTATATCAAGAACTAACTGAAAGCAAGACAAAAGAAAAGAAAGAAACAACTAGAATTTTCCCTGCCTCTTCCTCCTTTCCACAGAAGCCATGTCCCATAAATGTGTGACACCATGGGAACTTCCTGGTAGTGCAGACATAGCCGAGTTTGCTACTCTCTGAAGAAACAATAACAAGTAAACAGTAGAACACGGAGTGAAGCATGTGAGAGGCAGAGCTGGGAGCACATCACTTCGTACCACATACAGAATTATGCAGAAAGCCATGATCTTGATATACAGAGGAATGACGGAGCAGTAAAGTAAAAGGCTGGGCTCATGCGTAGAGAATTGTGGCCAATAGAATATGGAAAATGGTGTTAACAATATTATCCGATGATTCTGAACAGGACACAACTCTTACAAATGTCAGTTTTCACCAAGCTAACCTACAAATTTAATGCAACCCTGATCAAAATGTAAAGTATTCCTTAAAATTATATTACATGACTCAATTGCTTCTGGAAATTTATGTAAACAAATGCTAATCAAGAAGGACTTTCCTTATTAAGAGGTGTTAGAAAGGTATAGTAAATAGTGCAATATCTCTGCAAAAGTAGACAGTTTATCAATAAAAAGGAATAGACCTTGAGAGAGTGAAAATTGTGGTACACATGTCATTCAACACATGGAAGGGTGAAGCAGAATTGCAAATTTGAGGCCAAAATAAAGTATAAATCAATTATAGCATTTTTAATGAAAGGAAAATCCAGGGGTCTTTTGGTAAAGAAAGTTCTTCTGAAAATGATGCAATTGGTAAAAATTATAAAGAAAAAACTAGTATGACTATATAAAATTATAACTTAAAAATATTATATATATATATAATGACAGAAACTATTTTAACAACACATCTGATAAAGGGTTAATATCCACCACATAAAAAGATAATGCTATAGAAACCATGGCACATATGGGAATTTCTCAAAAAGTTAAAAATAAAACTGTCACATGATCCATCTTTCTCACTACTAGGTATACATGTGAAGGATTTAAAGCAAGTACCTTGTAACTGCACCCTAACATTTATTATAGCATTCCTTCCAACAGTCAAAATGCAGAAATGACCCCAGCACCCACTGCAGTTGGACACATAAAATGTAGTGCATAAGTACAACAGCATTTTTTAGCCTAAAGAGAAGGAAATCCTGCCACTTATGGCAACATGGTTGAACCTGGCAGACATTATGCTAAAAATAAAATAAGTCAGTCACAGAAAGATAAACACTGTCTGGTTTCATGTATAAGAGGTCCCTAGAATAATCAAATATACATGGAAACAGAGAACTCAGTAATAGCTGCCAAGAACTAAAGAGAGGGTAAATGGAAATTGTTCTTTAATAAGTACAAAGTTTCTGTTGCAACAGATAAATATATCTAGAGATCTGCTTATGACACAGTGCTTGTAGTTAACAACACATCACTGTGCATTTTAAACAGACAGTAAATTGCATGCTAAGGGTGTATATTCTTACCAAATACAGACAAATGAACTTATACACATAGTAAACTGACACAAAGGAAAATTTAAGAGGCATTATTTTTATCTAATTCCTTAATTATGGTATTGATCGTAGCTGTATGCATATATTCAAACTCAGCAAAATGTATGTATCAAATATTTCTATTTCTTTATATATAAGCTATACTTTAATAAATCTGTTCAAAAAAAGACAACAGAAAAAGTTCCACCAAATAACAAATAAATCAAGCTAGCAATGTGAAAAAGTAAACCTAGATTAGCACACGATGTATAAAATAAACTCAGTTACCAATAAAGGAAATGCACATTTGGTAAAACTATGGCGTTACGTTTTGTCTGTCCAATTAACAAAGGTTGTAAAGTAACAATGAAGGGCTGGAGATATAGCTCAGTCCTTGACTAGCATGTGAAAGACCATCCCCCACCCCCTCAGTAACACTAAAGCACACAGCAACAAACAGACAAAACACATTATAAGAAGTAGTGCCAACTGACACAAGATTCCAGAGAAACACTTACAAGCTTCACCTGAAACTCTATGTACAATATAAAATGGTAGAATATGTCATCTTTAGGAAAGTATCCCACGGCACTGCCTACACAAATCTTCATGAGGTGCATGCATAGTGATATTTATTAAAACATTCTGACATAATGAAAAAAAAAGTGATGTACAGCACCATCACAATGAGACTTTGTTGAGTAAGGACTTGCACATCCACATAATTAAATATAGCAAGCTACTAATAAGTTAGTATTGATTATATGGTTATGCACATGAAATGATATTTCAGACCATACTTAAGATTAAAAATACAGCAGGGTAGGAAGACTGTGTTGTGACAGAATTTATGTTAGAGATTCATATGAAGGGGCTGACAGTGTGTGACATGGTGGCAAAGCACGTCTTTGTTGGGCATGATGCCCTAGACTCTATCTCTATACTACAAAAAAATAAAATACATCAAAAACATTTTTTCTTTCTATGGCTCTAAGGAATATTAAGATATATGTATCTTAATTTATTAGAATTAGATCCAGATTTATACTAACTTAATTCATGTGAGACAGAAAACTTGCCCCTTTATAGTTCTGTTCTCTTTCTGCCAGTTTTATTACTGTCACACATATTGCTTCTATAAATTTAATAAACTCAATAACGTGTTATACAGACATACCTCAGAAATATTATGGATTTGATTCCAGACCACAGCAATAAAATAAATATTGTAATAAAGCAAGCCACACAATTCCTCTCTGCTTTCCAAGTGCTTATTAAAGTTATAGCTCTACTGTACTGTATTACATTAGGAATTCAACTGTGTTGTGTCTAAAAACACATACACCTCAACTGAAAGTTGCCTCGTTGTTTAGAAAATAATAATAATAATAATAATAATAATAATAATAATAATAATAATAATAATCCTGAGGCTTCCATGAACATAATCTTTTTTGCTCATGTAGGATCTTGTCTCATTGTTGATGGCTGCTAACTGCTGGTGACTGGAAGGTAATTATGACAATGACAGTTTCATTCTTCCTTCGTTTACTTTAGTTTCTTTTTTTTAATTTTTTTATTTTATTTTATTTTATTTTACAATACTATTCAGTTCTATATAATAGCCACAGATTCCCTTGTTCTCTCCCTTCCTGCCCCCCCTTCCCCCAGCCCATCCCCCATTCCCACCTCCTCCAGATCAAGGTCTCCCCCGAGGACTGGGATCGACCTGATAGACTCAGTCCAGGCAGGTCCAGTCCCCTCCTCCCAGATTGAGCCAAGCGTCCCTGCATAAGTCCCAGGTTTCAAACAGCTAACTCATGCAACGAGCCCAGGACCTGGTACCACTGCCTAGATGCCTCCCAAACAGATCAAGCCAATCAACTGTCTCGCCTATTCAGAGGGCCTGATCCAGTTGGGGGCCCCTCAGCCTTTGATTCATAGTTCATGTGTTTCCATTCGTTTGGCTATTTGGCTATTAGAAAATTGGGAATCAATCTCCCCCAAGATCCAGCTATACCACTCTTGGGCATATACCCAAGAAATGCTCAATCATACCACAAGAGCACTTGCTCAGCTATGTTTATATCAGCATTGTTTGTAATAGCCAAAACCTGGAAACAACCTAGATGCCCTTCAACTGAAGAATAGATAAATAAATTGTGGCACATATACACAATGGAATACTACTCAGCAGAGAAAAACAATGACATCATGAGGTTTGCAGGCAAATGGATGGATCTAGAAAAAATCATCCTGAGTGAGGTAACCCAGACTCAGAAAGACAAATATGGTATGTACTCACTCATAGGAGGATGCTAGATGTGAAACAAGGATGACTGGACTGCTACTCACATCACCAGTGAGGCTACCTGTAAAACAGGACCCCAAGAAAGACATGGGGATCACCCAATGACTGAGAAATGGATGAGATCTACATGAACAGCCTGGACATGAGTGGGAGCAATGAAGGGCGAGGGTCGAGGGAAAGAGAGTGGGAGATCCCACCTGGATCAAGAACAGAGAGGGAAAACAAGGAATAGGAGACCATGGTAAATGAAGACCACATGAGAAAAAGGGAAGAAGTATAGTCATTTTTATAATTTTAATTCTTCCAAACCAGGAGTGTGAGAAGTCTTCACATCTTCTAGTGTTTTCCTCAATTTCTTTCTTCCGTGTTTTTTAGGAGATTGTTGTTGTTGTTGTTATTATTGTTTTCATTTTATGGGTCTTTCACACCCTTGGTTTGTGAACTTTTTAAATACTTTAATGGAAAGTATTTCAGGGGAAAGAGACAATTGTGAATGGAACTATTTTCCTGATTTCTTACTTAATATATTTGCTATTGGCATATAAAAGAGATATTAATTTTTTATGTTGTTTGTATCCTACCATTTTGTTGCTATTACCAGCTTTCAGAGTCGGTGTTTTTGTTGAGTCTTTAGTGTCTCTTACATGTAGAATCACATGATGTATAAATAAAGAGGCTTTCTTCTTTGCTGTTTATATCCCTTTTGTTTCCTTCTAGGTAAGTGTTCAAGCACGTGGTGGTTTGAGTGAGAATGGCCCCCCAGGTTCATGTTTGAACACTTGATACCCAGTCTATGAAACTGTTTGGGAAGGATTAGGAGGTGTAGCTTTGTGGGAAGAGGTGTGTTACTAGGGAGAGCTTTGGGGTTTCAAAAGCCCTCACTATTCTCCGTGTGTCTTTCCCTGCTTTGTGGTTGTGTCTCAAGAAGTGAGCTCTCAGCTACTTCTCCAGTCCTATGCCTATATACCTGCAGCTGGGCAGCACTGTGTAGATATAAATTTGTAAATGTTTGGGAGGGAGCGGTTCTTTTGTTTACCCTGAAGACTAGCTAGGTGTCTTGAGACAACTGACATTTATAAGAATTAACCTGAGCCCCTCCAGTTATAAGAGCTTAGAGACCTCAGCTGTCACTTCTGTTTCCATGGAAACCCAAATCAGTTTGCCAAAAAATGAGGTTAGTCACTTAGAAATCATATTTTTTAAAAAGAAAGAATCACTGCCACCACTAACATTATTTGAAATGGAACTTTGTATAAAGCCATTTTCTTGTTTTTTTCATGATTAAATACTGTCTCCATGGTATCAGATTAATAAACATCCAAGACAGAGCTGAGCTCAGAAGTTCCTTCTGGCAGAATCTACATGCACAGAACCTACAATGCTATTGAAGCCACCTGCAGTCTGAGACCGGAAACATGCTTCTGTAATGAAGGACAATGACTGATTCTGCTTACATGCCTCCCACAAATGAGTCATACATGAATTAAATGCAGCAGCATGAGGGATTTTACAATAGTGACAATAATGATTATCATTTGCTAACTCTCTACAATGGGACTGAGATGTGGATGGCACTGTACGACGGTTATTTCTGTCCTCACTAATCTTATGGAGTTGTTGTTGTTGCTCACACAGGAATTGACCAGGGATGGAACCATGAGACAAGCTGGGATCCTGACCACTCTAGGGCTAAGGCTCTTCTCTCATCCTTTACAAAGTAAAGACTGGAACAATGAGAGAAGAGTCCGTCGCTACACTCATCGCAACATAGGAAAACACACACATCGACATCTGGACGCACAATGCAGACATATGGGAATACGGTGAGAGACTCAGACTCCTCAGAAGTATTTCAGGACTTGTTTTTCTGTTCAGGTCCCTCTTGAGTCCAAAGTTGGAAGCTGACCTCCAAAGGTTTTCAATCGAACTCCAAATGGTATAACTGTCTTCTTCCTATTCCATACTTTCACCACCAGCCACAACTTTATCGATAAACCACAGCATCTTAGAGTACAGGATTTAAAAATTACCAAGTTTCTTGATTTAAATGACTAGGAACTTTCCTAATCTCTTGATGAAAATACTAGTCAGACATCAAATAAATGCACTAGTTTACCCTACGACAATGCTCTTCTGGTTTACTTAAGAACATGCATTTTTACTACTTACTCAAGGCATGAGTGACTAGACATCTTCAGAAAATTGGGCAGGGAAAATAACACTGGTTATTTACGTCTCATTTTAAACAAATTCTCTCAGAGTTAAAAAATAAACTTTCCAAAGCTCTGGGGACAGCCTTAATAGAAATTGGATCAATTTCAACATTAAAACAGCTGTCTTCCACATTTTTTCTCAAGCAAAATGCAGATAGAAAACTGATAGAACAGATTTTTCCTCTAGGCAAAATAAAATGAAAGATTTTAATGTTAGTACCAGAAGAAAACGAGGGGACAATTCCCCAAAGAGTAACTTCATGCTCAATTTTAATTTATGTCAATATTTTTTCTATTGAAGTAGGAGTAGAAACCATGGGCTAGAACATTTATTGAGCAGAGAGGCAGAGGCGATTCTTACATCACAATGAAGCACTGCTTAACCTCAAACCACTTGGATTCTTTGGAGCAGAATACAGATATTTCTATTTTAAAGAGTTTAAAAAACTAGTATTTGAAGATGTGACGACTATGTTTAGTAAAATCACAAAACCTATCCAAATACCAACCACTTTGACAAACAATAGTTTCCTAGAATTACTAGATAGTCTAGATAGAATAATTTTCTAAATGAAATCATCTTAAATGTGTAAGTTATTACTGTCAACCTTCTGTGTTTCAAATTTCAGATCTTTAAAACTGCAAAAGAATTTCCAATCCTCTCTTCTCAGCCATGATTAGAATCACCATAACAATCAAAATAAGTTACATATAATAAACCAAAATCAGCAGTGATTGAGGAAAATGTATCCCAAATGGACCAGGAAAAAAAACTTTAAACATTATAATTCTCTTGAAATGTTATAAATTAAAACCAAAAATTCGAAATGAAACCAGTCAATACCAGAAGTAGAAGACAAAAAGATATGAACTACAGAGCAGTATTTTGGGCTAGCCCAGAAAACTATCATTACATGCTTCAATTATCTAGTAAATTTTATTTAACACAAGCATCAAAACATCCTTTAAGGGATGAGGAGATGATTCAATGAATAAAGCCCATGCTTATAATCATGAGGTCTGGAGTTCAGATCCCCAGCACCCATCTAACAATGTGGGCAGATGTGATAGACCACCTGTAGTGCCAAATTCTTGGAGACAGAGATAGGAAATTCCTTGGGCAAGCTGGCTAGTTAGACTAGCTAAACCCCAGGTTCAGCTAGAGACCTGTTATAAATAAAATGGAGAACAATTTAGGACCATGCCCAGTATTAACTGGGGTGGTCTCCATACTCACACTTATGCACACAGAAGAGCATTCATACCCATACACATGTCCATCCACACATATGTAAACACATATGCACACAGGGATTAGAATGCTCACACACAAAAATAAAAGAAAGAAAGAAAACCGAATTCCCTCCAATACATGTCTACACTGAAATTTTTCTTCCTCTTGTAGTCTTCTCTGTTGGTAGTGAGTAGATTGGTCCCCAGATGATACCCCTAACCTAACCTTCCCTATAAATTATTAACTTTCTATGTTATGTGAGAAAAGAGATTTTGCAGCTATAATTAAGATTATAGGCCTTTAACAAGAACATTATCCTGACTGTATAAAAGGGCCTGATCTGATATCACAAGTATTCAAAAGCAGAGAACAGTCTGCAGTTAGGAGAGGAAAAAAAAAAAACACAGAAGATTCCAGCATGTGAAGTCAGAACTGCTGCTCACTACAAATCCACAAGATGACAGTTGGTTTCTATGCTGCTCTTAGTAAATTATTATAGTAATAATAAAAAACAACTACATCTCCAAAGCAAAATTTATTTCTCTTTTATCACTTATCTTCCATTTATCTTTTTAAGAAATTTCAAACTTTAACGAGGGCTTAAGGTTTAATCCCAATGAAAGTTATTTCTCCATTAAACTGACTACTCAATATTTCCTTTGGAAAATCTCCTGCTCTATCTAGACATATACAAAAGAGTACAAAGAACTAACAGTTGAGGCAGTGAGAAAGTTCAGTAGTCTGAAGATGTAGTTTCCTCATCTATAACTTGGAAACACA
Organism: Peromyscus maniculatus bairdii; assembly: GCF_049852395.1. Lineage (NCBI taxonomy): Eukaryota > Metazoa > Chordata > Mammalia > Rodentia > Cricetidae > Peromyscus > Peromyscus maniculatus. The sequence goes on along the minus strand of NC_134863.1, from coordinate 68,221,122 downwards.
GAACTTCTCTGACATAGTTGTCCTGAGAACTGAAAATGTTGAATCTACCTTAATCCCCTCTTCCCCGGTGTCCTTACAAGCTTTCTAAGTGTTACAGTTCCACACTCCTCAAATGCTGTTTGCTCCATGGTCTGGACCATACAGAGGTTCATACATAGAAACCAATGCCAATCATTAAATGTACCTGGAACACGTTTTCAAGAACCTGTCTGTAAAAGTCAGGACTGATGTCACACCATCAATCTTCTCAAGACGCTGATGGACATTGAGGACATTCTTATGTTCAGATGTCTTCTGAACATAACATAACCTTGTACTCATGAAGTTATCTATAGCACAGTTATCTGTGTGAGACCTGCACAAGATCGGGCCTCTCAGTGTTTCATCATGAATGAGGGGCCCTTCCCACAGGGATCTAAGCAGTTAAAGCTTGTGGAGGAAGGGTGCCAATTTCTTCAGTAGAGGAGCCACAGATGAATTGCCCTTGCCTCCCAAATAACCCATACTTGGGCGAGTAACTATAATGAAATGCAATGTGCCACACACAAAAAGAAGACATGGAAGTTGGACAAGGGTTTGTGAAGAAGGGAGCCAGAGGAAGCAGTGTGGGGGGAGAATGGGGAGATGAAGTGACTAAAATTCATGACATAAATCTGTAAAAACCATCACACAATTACAAATGTAAAACAAAATTCAGATTTATACTGATGGACTTTCCTACTGCTTGAAGGAAAAAATAAGCTTGAAATTATATCTAATGTATTAGAAAAGAGTGACCTATCTCTGCCTAAAACAAAAACAAAAACAAACAACCAAACAAACAAAAACTTTCCCCAATACATGGTCTTAACAACAAAGTCATTAAGGATAAGGGCATAGTCATGAAGCTGAACAAATGTAGAGAATCTACCCAATTCTAATGTAAAATGCTGTAATATAGAATGCACACTGACAATCGTATAATTAGAGAGATGTTAGAAAACAATTACCAACACTTTTAACTTGTTGGATTAGTTATATGAGTTGGTTTATGGAGCAATTGACATTGGACATCTTCTCATTGGTGCATGAAAGGTACCCATAACACATATCCAATGAGTGAGGAGTGCAGCATTATGTCTGGCCTTAAGTCTAACTTGGAGATTCCTGGAATAATGAATTTTTATGATTAAGGTAAAAAGGATAAAGAGAAACTCAACAGACAATAAGCAAATTAATTATTTCACTTCATTATATATTTCAATTAAATTTTGTCTAGTTAACAAAAGTCCATCATTCATAGATACTTTAGGCTGAAAAAAAATCACGTGATATTGTTGAAAATATAGTATATATTAAACTTGATTGTACAAAATTATTTACAATATATATTGTTTTATTATTTAAAATTACTTTTAGAATACATGCTAGGCTTTTGTAAACAGTTAAAACATCAGTTGACTTCTTGGTTAGGTTACTCGTAAGAGCCATAAAGTTTAAATAACTTTATGCGAGTTATGTTTATTTATATAACAAAGTAAGAATCCTAGGGGTTTGGGTGCTAAAGCAGCAGGAAAGTGGCATGCAGAGGTGGTCAGAGAAAACCTTGTTGAAGAAGTGACATTTAAATAGTTATTCAGCCCTTGTTGGGAAGAACTTTCCCAGTACTTCATGAGGAAACATTCATGCCAGAACACTGGAGTCAAGTCGTAAGTTCAGGAAACACCAAGTCTGAGAATCTGGAAAACGGAAAGTCTGCTAACAATGTGGTATGATATAGGGGGAAAATCAGCCATCATTTGGTCATTACAAGCTCTTACTAAACATTTAAAAGCTAGTAATGGAGGATACAGAATCTGACTGCACATCTTTTGTAGCCAGATAAGGCTTCCAGTGGTGGGCTAGGATTGCATTTAGTCAAGCTGTTGGCGAAGGAGGTCCTGTGATGATCCCCAAACAACTCAGGCTGATGTTAGGAGAGAGGATCTCTCTGGACAGCAGGGCCCCAGTGCCAAGGACAATGTCCACTGGATGTGGAGAGGTCAAGTTGGTGGCTACAGGGAAGCTTCACCCCTACGTTCTAGTCTCCTTTGTAAGGGAAGTTACTCTGCAGGCTAGAGAAACCTGGACACCAACCGAGCCACAAAACTTTTGACCTATGATCTGCCCTGCTTTCAAGATGTGCTGGGGCAATGGTGGTGCAGAATTTGTGAAAATGGCCAACCAATGACTGATTTAACTTGAGTCCCATGCCACGAGAGGGAACCCCTGCCTAAAGTGCCTATATGGCCAGGAACCAGAGACTGGATAACCCAGAGACCTAGGGTAGAACCAAGCACAACTGCCCCCCCCCAAAAAAAATCAATGAAATGAACCAGAGACTGGATAACCCAGAGACCTAGGGTAGAACCAAGCACAACTCCCCCCCCCAAAAAAAATCAATGAAATGACTCCTAATGATGTTCTACTTTACTCATAGATGGGTGCCTTGTGTAGTCATCATCGGAGAAGCTTCCCTCAGCTTCAGATGGGAGAAGGTGCCGAGGCTCAGAAGCAGAAATTATGCAGAGAGAGGGGCTAAACTGGGAGTCTCCTTCCAGTCTTCTTCCTTGAAGATTGGGGTAAACCTTGGGGAGAGGAGGAAGAAGTCAGAGGGAATGGAGGACACCAGGAGGACATGGCCCAGCTCATCAACTGAGCAGGGATCACATGGGCTCACGAAAACCGAAGTGGGAAGCACAGGGCCTGCCTAGGTCTGTACCAGGTCCTCTGCATATGTGTTAATGGCTGTTAGCCTGGTGTTTTGTGAGACTCCTAACTGTGGGAGTGTAGATCTCTGACTCTTTCACCTGTTCTTGGACTCTTTTCCTCCTAGTGTGCTGCCTTATTTTGTTGTATCTTGTTTTGTCATGTTTGGTTGTTTTCTCTTGGAGGCCTGCTCTGGAGAGTGAGTGGAGCTGGAGAGCCATGGGGGCTGAGCTAAGAAGAGTGGAGGGAGGGAAAACTGTGATCATGGATGAGAGAAGAATCTGTTTTCAATACAAAGAAAAATTAAAGCCATTAAATTATTGCCTAAATACGAGAAGAAATGGGTATAACACATTTGTGTTTCTTCTAATTCTACTTTAGTTCATGCTGTTATTTTAATGATCATATTGTTCTTTGCTGAGTATGTATATTTAAGAAGAACAGAACTTTCTAGAACAATATATTGTATACAAACTAACAGCATTAAGGTGACACTAAGCAACCTATACTCCGGTGTCCGAGGAAATGGAATGAATTGCAGAGTTTCATGCCAGCTTGGTCTACACCTCAAATTCCAGGCCAGCCTGGGCTACAGTGTGAGACCCTGTCTCTAAAGAACCAACAGAATGAATGACTAAAGATGCCATTAGTCCTTCCAGATGCAACTTCATGTGACTGCCATGAACAGTTTATAGGACAAAGCTTCTTTACATATACATTCAAATGATATTTTGACTACCCCAGCACTAATGTAGCTTCCCTATTTTTAGAAATCCTTCTGATGTCATTCATTTTCCCCATTTATTATGTCATTAATGAACCCTTCATTGGCGATTAAAGACTTTTTGTAAAAATTTCCTGTTCTAAAATACCTTTTTCCATGATGACTTCCAATTGCCTCCCATATAATGTTCAAACTCAAATTTCAGAACTTCAAAACCAACTTCTATGAAGACAATTTTCTCAGAAAACATTTGTTCATCTATTTATTTCATTTTCCAGTGAATAATCTACGTCAGAAGACATTCGTGTATCTGTACTTGAGTAACAATCAGACTCACCGAGAACTCACAGTGCTACACAGGCTCACATTGAACTCATCGAAACCCAGCTGCCTACTCCTCCCGGTGTTTATTAAGTTATATTTGCACTAACCACTATGGAAATCAAAGGGGAATTCAATATTTATACTTGGTTCCATACTGACTCTCAGTTATTTATTATAACTGTTATCTTGCTTGTCTGTATTCTTAGTTTTTCAAAGCATTATTTGTTTTGCTTTGGGTAATGGTAATGTTTGTTTGTTTATTTTTCTTTGTTTCCACATAATAGAGATTAAACTCAGAGCCTTGTACATGCTAAAAAACCACTCTATCACTGCAGTATATCTTCACCCTATCTTTAATTAACTTTCGTAGGCATTAAGATGATTTGAAATGGAGATTTCTCTCTCTCTCTCTCTCTCTCTCTCTCTCTCTCTCTCTCTCTCTCTCTCTCTCTCTCTCCCCCTGTGTGTGTGTGTGTGTGTGTGTGTGTGTGTGTGTGTGTGTGTGTGTACAGAATGAAAAATGAACATGGGAATAAAGGGCTTTGTTCTTGGCACAAAAAATAAGTATGTCATTATAATTTTGCATCACACTCACCATTATTAGATTTTATCTAAGTCTAACTTACATGGATCTCCCCACCCCATTCCTTAACCTATCTTGTAGCATGAAATCTTAAAAGTTCTTATTAATAAAATCAAACCCGAGGCGAGTTATTGGGGTCCATGCTGGTAGATCAGAGAGACAGAACAAACCATAGCTATCTCACCTTACCAGTTCCTCAGCTGGTCCTGTTTCCTCAGACTGGAAGCCTCTGAGTCCTCATCCAGAATGAATCTCAGCTGAACTGTGTTGCTCCATAGCCTGAAAGCTTAACCAGGCCACATGCTTAACCAGCCAAATGCCTCTAGTTTCTGGTCCTGACGCCTTATATATCTTTCTGTTTTCTACCACCACTCCCTGGGATTAAAGGCTGGCTTTCTGGGATTAAAGGCGTGTCACCATGCTTGGCTGTTTCCAATGTGGCCTTGAACTCACAGAGATCCAGAGGGATTTCTGTCTCTGGAATGCTAGGATTAAAGGCGTGTGCTATCATTGACTAACTAGTGGCTTGTCTGTTCTCTGACCCCAGGTAAGTTTATTAAGGTACACAATATTTTGGTGAACACAATACCACTACACTATCTTTTCAATGCTATAGATCACAAGAAGAGAGGAAGAAGAATACAAAAGAAAGGAATAGAAAGAAGAAGATATGTCCTGTGAAAACCTATGTTTTATTTTGACAGAATCCTACATTCAGTTATATTTTGACAGAACTTCTGCCAGATAGACTCACAAGACGAAAGAGTTAGAAGTTTGTAGATTTTGGGGGGTCAGAATTCTTATCAGATGCCATGTAATAACACCTCGATTCAACTATCAATAATGTCAGGGAAGAGGTGTACTTTAGTCTATATATAAGAATAATACCACATCCGTCAAGGTACACTCATTCATGAGGTGGGTGGTACTGCTACTGACACGTACTTCTTATGGGAATTCAAGATTGTAAGCAACTTTTCTTGTCTTTTATCAATTGTGGAATAGTTTAGGAAATAAGTCAAAAAAAAGAGAAAAGTGAAAGTAAAAATATTTATCTTTATTATTTTAAGCTCATTGAATTTGTGAATTTGCTTCTGTAAATTCTGTAAAAGGGCTTGTCAACTCTGTCCCTACATAGATATACATGGAAGAAAAATGTTGAATCTACAAAATGAACACCTGTTATCCAAGACTGGTCACTTGCTCTGGCACATAGTGATAAGAGGGGAAGAGGATGATTCCATGTGTCCAATGGAGAAGCTGAACCCTGACACCAAGTCATTTCTTTCCACGGTTTAAATTCAAATGAGTGGGGAAGAAGAGACCAAGCTCACTACACTAACAGATCTCTGTGTGTGTGTATTAAAACAGGAAGCAAATGGAAAAGAGAGTCCTCCATCTCTTGGTTCCTCTCTATAACCTGTAGAAGAGAGACAGTAATGTGATTTCATGCATTCAATAGTAAAAGGACTTAAAGTTTATATCCACTTTTAAGAAATAAAAATTCATCTAAATTTGACATATAATGCCAAAAAAATTCTTATTGACGCTATAATATTGTTAAAATATGAAACTACATGTATTTTTATTATGAGTCAATATGATTGTACTGACCCTGCAAATAAAGAAAGACACAGCTATATAAATGTAGCCATTCAAACAAGCACTATCCCAGACCCAAAGTCTATACATTTCAACCAACTTCTGTACAATTAGAATACTCATTCTGAAGTCATCGAGTCCTACTTTGATTTTAAACTACCAGTATTAACTACATTATTATGCACTTTTATCCACCACAAAACTTCCAGGATTTAGAAAGAGAAATGGGGAAAGGCATTTTTTAAACTTATTCTAGGCTGCTCACTAAATAAATGATTTTTTTAAATACTTAATTTTTAACTTTCTCATAAAAGTGTATATATTATAACTCTCACAATAAAAGAACTTCCTAGAATGTAATATATACCAATATTCATTTCGAATGAAAACCTATTTCATCATTCAAGCTGAGAAACCATTGATTATATTAGCTACTTTCAAACTTGTTAAGTGCAGCATTTTTATGTCAATAGCTAATATTGTAAATGGTGTTCTTATAGTAATTTTGGATTATTCTTTCATACTTTGCATCTTTATCTTATTTTCTGTTCTCTTTATAGCAAAATTAGAATATATATAAAATTTAATACAACCATGTTAGTAGTTACTTCTCAACATCTGGGTGATCATAAAGTGGCCTATACCTGTAATTTGTGCAATGGATTGAGATATTTTGTCTTTTGACTTTTAGCTCAAGAAAGTCATCAGTGAATCATTAAGATAAAGAAAATCACCCAGGACTATGGCATTTGAAGCGTTCATTTATACTCTCAAATCTTCAGTTAGAAGCCTTTGGGGAAGCAATGATTTCATTGAGTCATGTTAAGTATAATATTCTTTAAAGGAAACACTTAGGCAGATACCCTAAGTGTCCACATTCCTAGATTTCATCATTTCCACTCAAGCTACAAATAAACTGTTTAGGGCTCCTAGAAAACGTTCGGCCCTGGAGATAAAATGTAAAACAAAATTAAAAAAACAAACAAACAAACAAAAAAACAAAAAACTCTTGTTCCCAAAGATTCTTTCACTTCTGAAGTTGAAAGGCATTTAGTAGCCCACCCACTGGCTCTGAAATGCCAAAAGTTCCATGTTCAGAGGAACAAACGGTGAGAATAACATGAAGACTTCTTCCTCCAAGTTAGAAGAATGTTCCAAATGAAGAGAAGTTTCAGATGAATTCAACATTGACACTACTGAGTACCACTGAGCAAATTCACTCAGGTGTGCACTGTGTTTGTCTCTGTGATGTAAAGTAGGGGAAAGAAATTCACAGCCTAGCAGGGTATGGATTCTCCTTATCAGGTTTACACTTCTGTGCGTTTGTGAGATCTGTGTATAAATAATGAAATCATACAAATAGCACTACCAAAGAAGTCTTATGCATCATAGCTCTAATTTTTAAGCAAGGCTTTAAGAGCACACTGTAATGAAGGCTGGTCTATATAAAGGAGTGGATTCCCAGTGGTAAGCCACCTTCTAAAGCATGAAATGTTTGGGGGTTGGTCAGAGTTGGGTGAAAGCTGGCTGGCAAAAGATTTCAACAGATGTGATATTACGCAGAAATGATGGGGCAATGTCTTTTTGTATGCTGTGAAAACATGGTGCTCTGATTGGTTGATAAATAAAAAAAGCTGTTTTGCCAATGGCAAGGCAGCTTAGAGGCAGGTGAGAAATTCAAAGAGAGAGACAGAAAGAAGGTAGAGGGAGATACCAGCCAGCTGCCCAAGGAGCAACATGCAATGGGATGCAGGTAAAGCCACGATACATAGATTAATAGTTATGGGATAATTTAAGATATAAGAGCTAACTAGCAGAAGCCTGAGCCATAGGCTATCCAGTTCATAATTAATATAAGCCTGTGTGTGTTTATTTGGGACCAAGCAGCTGCAGGAAATGGGTGGGAGAGATTCCACAGGACCAGAGAAAACTTCTGGACACACAGAAATATGGTCACTGAGGCAAAGGACCAAAGTTTTCATTAAATATATAGTAGTAGGAGGACTCAGGACTGATTGACTATGGATTCTAGTTCCAGAGCATCTGTACATTACCTCTGCACTTCATTTTCCTCCTCCTTTCACCAAATTACACCCATCCATCTTTATAAGGAACCACTGCATTTGGAAGTGACATTGCTGCTGGATAGGAAGCCTTAGAAAGCAAACTTGCTGTGCCCATTCAAGTTCATGAAATCTGAGTTTCATGTAAATTGGAGAGTCCCAACTTGCATAAGGAAAAACAACCTTCGGGGGTAAGGGGGGCTGAAAATAAAATCATCTAAAGCTACAGCAAGATTCCTCAGGAAGGAAAGAAAGCTATAAAGGGAACCAGTGAGACAAAGAATTGCTTTTAAGGTTTGGAAAGGTAAAATAACCTGATTCAAGTCTGCATAATAGATTGTAGTCTCTGAAAACTGGCCAGTGTGCCATCATCTGTATGGTTAGCCAATACACCACACTAACAATGCACTATGCTGCTACTATTTTAGGTCAATTCTTTGGCATAAATACCTCAGTCATTGGAAGACTAGAACCTTGGTGATTAAAATAAACTAGAACTGTTGGTGGCTATGTAAAGACTGTCAGGTTGAGGAAAACACCTCACAAATCATTTCGTGCATACTCCCAATTCATATGCTGTAGCCAGTGTAGCCCAGTTCAGAACATCCCCCTACAATCTCGGCAGAACTAAGCCAGCCTATGCTGAGATGACATCAATTTAACTGGAGCTTAGGCTTATGGACCAAAGTTCTAACAATAGCATCTATGCATCATTTCTTACCAATTCTGAGCCAGACACACAGGCACAAATTCCAGAAAACCCAGAATATTTTTTAAAGATCATAAATTGTATTTTAATCGTGGTCTGGAGAAGATTAAAAGAATTCCTATATTGTTTCCAAACTACAAATACTGGTTCTCTGTTACCAAAACAACTCTTTGTATTCAATTTAGCTTCTCCTGGTAGCCATGTGCAGCTGTGTTATTCAACAGAGTAATTAAGTCATCTTCAATCTGAAATACTTAGTCTGGTAATTCACACTTTTTTTCTTTTGCAACAAGGTGGTTCTGGTCATCTGTGTATTGTATGGTGTACACTAGAATACCAGGTGTTACAAGATATGGTGTTATGTAATGGTTTATTTTTCTCACTACTGTGACAAAATACCCAGAACGGGCAACTTAAGAATGTAAAGGGCTATTTTGGTTCATGGTTCAAAACTAATCCATCATGGCTGAGAAATCATGGCAGCTGGAGTTGAAGCACACCACTACATTGCATCCATAGTCAGGAAACAGAAGGCAAGGAAAGCTGATGCTCAGCTCACTTTCTCCTTTTTTACAGACTGAGTACATGATCCTAGCTTATAGAATGCTGCTACCTAGAGTTAGGATAGATCTCATCTTAATTAGCCCACCTAGAAAGTTCCTCACAGACTGGCCCTGAGGTTTGTTTCAACCACGATTCTAAATCCCATCAGGTTGACAATCAAAACAGAAAACTATCACAATGAGTGAAGTACAGAGCCTATGTTCATAAATGAGAATGTAGCAGAAGAAAGTGATGAAACCCCACCTTGAAGTTAAGAAATAGAACAAACATGTTATAAGCATATAAACAAGGAACTACTGAGACCCAAGGAAGTATCAGTTTATTGTAATGGTAGAGGGAGTGTCATTTGAAAACAGAATGTGTGATCAAAATTAAAAATAAAATGTTGACAGAGAAGAAAGTAAAAGTGGTCAAAAGGAAAGGAAGTTGAACAAAGAAGGAGGCAAAGAGAAAAAACTACCAGTGAAATGGCCATGGTTGGACTGACTGATGGCGTTCTGCCTGAAGAGATGAGGCAAGGTGAAATCAGAAGGCCTCCATCTGTGAAGTGTGCTGATTCTGAAATCAGTGGACTCAGCACTTTTCCATCACACACTTGCAGACCTTGGGGGCTTATGAAGTGCAGAGAAATAGAGTCCCTATTCTAAGATTTAGGAATAAACATTTTATGACTGGAGACCAGATGTGTACATTTTGAGGAGAAGGGGGGCGGGGGCAAGTCACAATAAATGACAAAGATTGTAAAGATGGAAATGGGAAGTTAATGATTTTGGAGATGCCAAATAGATGGATTTTCTAAATGAAATCAAAATGTAAATTTAATTTTCCCATGAATAGCTTTTTCTGAAGTATGTCAAGTCTAAATGAAGCAGAAATTTCCAAACTGTTGTTTACTGATTGTTTCCAGATGTTCTTAGGTTCTATTTTGTTTATCTACATGGGATGGTGGACAGGGTTAAGAAGGATGAGGGAGTAGTTTCTTCCCTCACTCATCTGTGGCATCATGGCAACTGTTTCAGACAGTGGCTGCTGGCTATTTGGTAACTGGATTAAAATAGATCAAACAGCCCAGAAATAGATCATAAAGCCACAGAAACATCTGAGTTGCTCATTAAGAATCAGCATTGACTGTGTTGGGTCACAAGGACAGTGAGAATATGACAATGTCTGTGGACATTGCCTGATGATTAGGCCAGAAACTTTTGTCTGGAAAATAAACCTCAAGGCACTAGAAATAAATTCAAGACAAGCCTTTATAAAACAAAGCCTGAAGTACCCTGGAGCCAGTTCCTACATAAAAGACAACACTACCAACCACAAGTATATGCACCCACTTATTCTGAGAAAGAATACCATTCCCTATTATACTGTACCCACAGCTGAATTCTATGAAGTTACTGCTAAATGTTTATAAACTGAAATAAATTAATTCTTGATTGGAGCATTTTCTTTTTTTTTTTTTTTTTTTTTTTTTTTTTTTTTTTTTTTTGGTTTTTCGAGACAGGGTTTCTCTGTGTAGCTTTGCGCCTTTCCTGGAACTCGCTTTGGAGACCAGGCTGGCCTCGAACTCACGGAGATCCGCCTGGCTCTGCCTCCCGAGTGCTGGGATTAAAGGCGTGCGCCACCACCGCCCGGCGATTGGAGCATTTTCATGCATGGTGTGTGTGTGTGTGTGTGTGTGTGTGTGTGTGTGTGTGTGTGTGTGTGTGTGTGTGCTCATGTGCATGCATGCCTGTATCTCTTGCATGCATATGAGCTCATTCCACAGATACTCTTTCTTTACTTTTAATTTCCTTTTATTCTGACTAAATGATATGGCTTTATGGAGTTAATCCTCATGTAAAATACAGAACACATATCGATCATTCCCTTAATAATTGCATACATAAAGGAAGTTTTTACTTCACTTCGGCTTCAAAGGTGGCTTTTCCTCTTTAACAGGCATTGCAAAATGTGAATATTATGTTAATTTGTATAACCTTGTATTTAACAAGTCTCTTGATTAAATACTTTCATAGTCAAAGAGAAATACTGTATAATTATGTATTCTGAATACATTTTCTCATAACAGCATATGTTGGTGATTTTGAGGGAAAATTGTTTGTATTGATGGGAGAATAAAAACCATTAAGAGATTAAATATAAAGTGATTTCACTGTAGCTGAATCCCTTTATTTTTGCCATGCTTTTCTCTACACATTAATGTAAAAGGTCATAAATGGGTGAGCTGAAAGCAGGACATAATAGAGGCAAAGCACAGTAGACAGGGTGTGTCTTCAGTTAGGTAGGAGGAAGACTTAGAAAGAAGCAGAATCCAAAGGCACAGGAGAGAATGGAGGTCTTTTTCCAGACAGAGAAGCATGGCGATGTTGACATCTTCTGGTGCTACTTTCCCAATCTGACTTTTTTCAATGTAAATGACAGTGTCCTGGTCTCCTTTCTTGTAGCCATGACAAAATACCAGACAAGACTACTTAGAAGGGAAAGGAGGTCAGCTCAAACCCCAGGTTACTGTTAATCATACCAGGCAAAGCACAGGTGGCAGGAACTTGAAGAAATGAATCACATGAGCAGCCCAGGGCAGGGAGAGAATGACTACATGCATGCCAGGACTTGGCTCAGTTCATCTTTTTTATACAGTCAAGGATCCAAACCCAGGCAATGGTACCACCTACTTCCAGGCTTGGTCTTTCCACCTCAGTTCTCTACAGACAATCCTTCTAGACAATCCCACTTTGAGACTCTCTTTCCCACGTGATTCCATGTTGTGGCCAGTTGACAAAAATAGCAACCACAAACAGGAAAATGTATTTGACAAATGGTTAACAGATTAGATGGGATATTTACCTGCCTCAGTTTTGAGAAGTTATCTCTGAAGGGATGAACCATGATTGCTGAAATAGAAAAAGTTAGTTTCTGGCATGTTGAATTTAAATAGAGTAAATGAAGTAAATGCTGTCCATTGTCCACACTTTGGGAGAGAATTTATTAACTACCTTTCTACGAAGGAAATGTCTCTATGTCTCTTTTAACAAGTCTCACTAGATTTATTAAGAATAAATATATTTATAATATAATAATTGATTTTTCTCTAAGTTTTCTTTTCTTTTTCAGGGAAATAAATACCATTTTATCAGCTAGCTGGCTTCTTACCAGTTTTTCTGAAAGTTTCTTTTTAGTGTTTACATCTGGCAATAAAACAGCTCCCCATTCCCAGGTATGGATATTACAGATAATTACTCACAGATGGCCATTGAGCCGCCCAGCCCCACACAGCAGACACAGCTTCAGGTCAGCTTCCACATCTGCATCAAGATCCTGGAAGAGAAATCAAAAGGATCTATGTCTGAGAATCAATGCCCAAATCCCCCTCAGCCTGTGATAAATCTTCCTTCCAGACCAAAAAATGTGAGTGCATTAAAACCTGACCTCCCATCCAACATAAAGAAAGCAAATTGATTGCATCCTCAATTCTTCACAATGGAGAACAGAAATTCAATTTTTTTTTTATAAAAAGTAGACTGTTTAGCTATTTATGTGCTCAAGGTAAAAAAAAGTGGGAGAGGAGGTAATAATGTTTAGTTTATATAATTTTTACAATGTTTTGGTTACATCTTTGGCTGCATATAAATGTTCTTTTTTTATATTTTAAAGAAATTCAGTATTTATGCTTTCCTATGCTCTTGAAGACAGGTCTCTGAACATTTCGCCCATTTTCCTTCAGGGTTCTTTACTTCCCAAATTGGAAGACTTGATATGAGGAGTGTGCCTTGACCTTCCCAATTCCAGGAAAATTCCTAGAAACTTTTGTTTGTAGACATGAACTTATCTTACTTCCAACTTTTGCCAGCATCTAAAGTTGCTTTGATGTGGTCACATGAAAGACTGAAGAAGACTCACTGAAAACCTTAGTGAAAGAAATACTGGAGCCTTTGTTCTCCCAATGAGTCCCTTCATTGCCCCTCCTTGTTTTCCTCAGCTCTTACACACTGGCCATTTATCATCCAAAACTTGTTTATATTGGAAAACTACTTTGCTGCCATCCACTACTCTGTCTGTAATGAAAAACATATGAGCACCACGGTGCTATCTCTATGATATCTTCTAAAAGCTAAGGGGTTTGCTGGTAGCCTACTTACTGCACACTCCTCTTAGGAGTTAACAGCCAGAGGTGAAGAGTTAATATTAGCCAGTCAGTCAGTCTTGCTCAGATGTTAGCACAAGGACCAATTTGGAACAGGTAAGTTAAATGATGTGTTCCCCTAGCCACCGTTTTACTTACTGTTCTGGTTTGAGTGCTTGCCCGCATTTTTCCCAGGACACCTCTCAAAGGATTTTAAATAAGGATGCTTTTTTGTGCGCCATCTGGCAGCTTCCTGGAAAGCAGCAGTGCAAGATGTCCCTACTTACAAAGATTGATTCGATTCCCAGAGGAACTTTCTCAAAGCTGGTCATTTACAGCAAGATGCTCACCGTGGGCCAAACTTGCTTTTAGGCTGCCCACACTGAACATACACTGACCACTGATGTTTGGGAGATCATGAACCTGATTCTCAGGTGTCAAGTGATAAAAGATTAACCATGATAACATTGAAGTCAAATGCAAAAGAGCTTGGGTTAGAATGCCCATCCTTAAATAAGATGAACATCTAGAAACAGTGTGGTCTTAAGTTACTTTATGCGGCATCTCGTATCACAGATGCCGTGAGAACTAGAACAGAGATGACAAAGACCCAGATCTTACAGGCAATAGACTGTGTTTTTGTTTGAAGCTTACTGGAATGAAAGAGGTGAAAACAAAGATAAAGGCCTGAACTAACAATTCCAGAGAGACAGCCTAGCAGAAGTGAAGGCATCCGCTTGAGGGACATACACACTCATCATGTCTTCAAGATTAGCTGTATATGGATGGTGGGATGGGAGGAACTCATGAAGTTTGAGAAGGCTGATGAAGAAATGAAGGAAGAAAACGGAGGAAAGACTTGAGGGAGAGGTACAGATAGGGCAATGGTCAGTTTGTAGCTGTGGGGAAGTCAAGGGGGTGGGTACAAGTCTGTCATCCTGTAAACAAGGAAAGGAGCAGATTCTGACAAGCATCCGGCTTAAGGAGATAATAGAATAAAAGAATGCAATGGAGGGTAGTGAGAAATAACGTTTAGTTAGGAAAAAGCCTAAAGCAGTGAGTTAGCGAGGTAAGTTTCAAAATGAGTTTCAAAACAAGGATTAGTCAAATGTGTCAAATGTCTCAGAGAAAAGAAGTGAAAATGAGGACAGAGAAAGTGTTCCTGGGATTTGAAAGTTGGGGAAATGTTACTACACTTGGTCAGAGCTGTGGACAGACTGTCCCCGGCAGTGTCGCATGATGGGCACATAGGTGCTTGAGGAGCCATTTACTCAGTCACCCAATATAACATTAGCAGAACTAAGTGACATTGGCTGAGAAACTAAAATATTTATCCAGCAGCCAGTCTCAGCTTTAATACAGAAATATTCATGCTATTTACAAAAGATAATTTTTGTCAACTTGCCCAAAATATTCATAATCCAATAAGCTTGCACACCAGGAGTCCTGGGGATGAGTAGGGTCCTCAGAAAACCCTGGTGCCTGACCTTAACCCTTTGTTTTCTGTAAACATGGAGATATATGGAGCATGTAAGGGAAAGTCCTGAGGGACTAAGTTAAAGGAAACTAGGAAAGAAGTGGCTTATTACCAACTACCTAAGAATATAATAATATTTAATCAAAACCAAAACTGATCACATATATCATTTTCCTTTTTCTTTGTTTTCTTTCAGTTTGGGTTTTTGTTGTTGTTGTTGTTGTTGTTATTGTTGTTGTTGTTGTTTGCTTTGTTTCACAGTGCACCCAGAGCCTTTCACGTTCTAACAAGCACTGAAGTACTACAATACTAAATCATATCCCTAGACTCACACAAATTATTTCATTTTGAAGTTACACTTTGAGTGCTATGATAAAGCACTTGAACCAAAGAAATTCAGAGGGGGGAAGGACTTATTTGTCTTACTCTTCCAGGTCACAGACCCTTGAAGGATGTCAGAGCAGGTACTCAATCAGGAGCATAAATTCTCCCTCTGGATCATGCTTAGCTTTCTTATATCATCAGGTACCACATGCAGAGGGAATGGGGATGCCCACAGTGGAGTGAGCCCTCCTGCATCAGGTAATAATCAAAGCAATCCCCCACAGGCCAATATGATTTAGGAAATCATTCAACTGAGACCCCCTTCTCAGATGACTCTAGACTGTACTAAGTTGACAATAGAAGCCAACTAGGACAAAGGTGATTGAGAATTTTTTTTATAATCTTTAAATGAGAGAAACTTTTCTTTGGTTTGCCAGTATGCCTTTCATTCAACCTAGACTCTTTGAATCTATTTTGCAGTCTTTTAGAACTGATACTGCTTAGATGATAAAAACCCTAAAATGGACAAAAGTCCCATACCTAGTAACCCTAAATATCATTGGCATAAATAAATCAAGTATACCAGAAATAACTGACAGGGCTGGATAGATAGATCAATTATAGTACAATGATTACCAGAAAAACATGAGACCCAGGATTTGATATCCAGAGCTATAGCATTAAACAATAAATAAATAAATAAATAAATAAATAAATAAATAAATAAATAAATAAATAAATAAATAAATAAATAACAACTAGTAATAATTGCTATCATTAAACAATAGTGTTTGGGGGACAGAGGGAAGAGTACTGAAAAAGACTACTGAAAAGGAGGGGCATTTCAGGGTCAGGTAAGAACCTGCCTCAAAGTAATCTCCCAAGAATCTACAAGCATGAAGCCAGCTAAGATTCCTAACAACAGCAGATACATAGCCTGAACTGGCCATCCCTGTGACCAGGCAAGACTTCAAGGGGATGGAGTGGTAAACCAACCCAGCCACATAACCTTCAACCTACAGTCGGTCCTGCCTATGGGGTGTGCTGGGGAAAAGGTGGCCTAGAGATTGGAGGAAGTGGCCAGCCAATGACTGGTCTAGTCTAAAACCCACACCAGGAGAGTAAACCCACTCTTGACACTGCCTGGAGCACCAGGACCCCTGGGCTAAATGACCCAGAGACCTTGGATAGAGCCAAACAACATGACTGTAGGGAAAAAAATTATCCATGTAATGATTCCCAATGATAACCTGCTATACTCATAGATTGTTTCCTAGCCCAATTGTCATGAGAAAGGCTTCATCCAGCAACTGATGGAAACAGATTCAGAGACCCAGAGCCAAATATTAGTCAGACCTTGGGGAATCCTGTGGAAGAGGGAAGGAAGGATTGTGGGAGTCAGAGGGGTCAAGGACACTAAAAGAAAATCCACAGAATCAACTAAACTGGGATCATAAGGGCTAACAGAAACAAATGACAATCAGGGAGTCTGCACAGGGCTGACCTAGGAACTCTGCGTATTTGTTACAGTTGTGTATCTTGGTTCTCTTGTGGGGCTCCTAACAGTGGGAACAGGGACTGTCTCCGACTCTTTTACTGGCTTTTGGGGACCCTACTCCTCCTATTGGATCACCTTGCTTAGCCTTAATCCATACGGAGGTGCTTAGTCTCACTGCAACTTGATATGCCATGTTTTGTTGATATCCGTGGGGGAGACCTGCCTTTTCCAGAACAGAAATGGAGGCGGTGTGGCTTGTCGGGGTGGGAACAGAAGCATGGGGTGGAGGTAGGGACCAGGAGGAGAGGAGGGAGGGAAATTGTGCTGGGCAACGAACTAAAACAAAAAAAAATCTAGAGAAAAAATTACAAAGAACAGGGAGTGATCAAGATGGCTTGTTATTTAACGGAGACTTTAGAAGTGAGACCTATGTATGTTGAAAAACCCTCACAAATGGAAATACTTTGTAAATATAATGGGCACTTTTTACTCATCTCCAAGGACTTATTTATCTCTAGGTCAACAGAGATGAAATTTTCAAGCCACTTCATAGAAGAAATCCAGCTCTTAACTAAATGCCAAGAGACAAGAATCCATGTCTCTTTCTACTGTTTCCTGCTGGGACTCTGGAAAAGTAATTTGCCTTTTTCCTGGTTCTCAGTGGCTTTCTCTATAAGAATATTTGGTTACTAATGTCTTCACCAGTTCTGGAGTCTGACCTTCCAATTCTAAAATTTTAAGGTCTCTCTGGTTGAACTACAAGGCCAGCATTACCAAAGAGCAATTTGTGTGTTTGAAACATTAAAAAAAAAAAAAAAAAAAAAAAAAAAAAAAAAAAAAGATGAAGAATTACCTCCCAGGCTCCAGCAAGAGCATCTTGAAGAACAAAAACAATCATTACACACCTCCTACTATATGACCAGGGCTCAACTCTTCACAGAATAACTGTAGACAAATTTCTAAATGGTCTTATTAAATAAAAAA
This sequence comes from Peromyscus maniculatus bairdii, assembly GCF_049852395.1. NCBI lineage: Eukaryota > Metazoa > Chordata > Mammalia > Rodentia > Cricetidae > Peromyscus > Peromyscus maniculatus. The sequence continues at coordinate 68,203,420 of NC_134863.1, read as the reverse complement.
TGCAGAGCCAAATATAGGGGTGAAAGCCTTAGAGATCAGGGAAATAGGAAAAGCCACCAGCCAATCTTACCTCACCAACTCTGCAGCTTCCAAATCTGAGCTACTTCCTGTCTACCCACACCTTTATATGTCTTGCTTTTCTGCCCTCTCATTGGCTCTTAGCCCAGCTATGTCACTTCCTTGTCACTATGTGTCTGCACAGACCTCCAGGTCTCTATGGTTGGTGCTGGGATTAAAGGCATGTGTCACCACTCTTGGTTCTGTTCCCTAGTATGGCCTTGAACACACAGAGACCCTGCCCGGTAAGTGATCGGATTAAAGGTGTGTGCTGCCTGACTTTGTTTACTTAAAATGACTGGCCTTTTCCCTCTGATCTCCAGGCAAGCTTTATTTATCAAAGCACAAATAAAATATCACCACATTTCAGTACAAATAAAATATCACATTTCCCTTTTTTTGTCTAATAAAAATAAATTTTTTTAAAAGTTATAACTAATATAATAAAAACTATATGCAACAAGTATAATAACTATATACAATATATACAAGGAATAAATGCATCAACAATGTCTAGTCCATTTGCATTGACTAATTCAGAGAAAAAATTCATTATCCTATTTTGATGAGTCTCATACAAAATTTGTATACAATATAGAAAAAAATCCAATCCAATGTAAAATATTTAAAACAAGTAGTACCTTTATAAAGATTCAATAATCTACCTTTTTATCTTGTCATATCCATATTCTCTTTTTTCTTTTCAGAGTAGATTCAATAATCTACCCTTTTATTCTATTATTTCTATATTTTTTAAAGTACATTCGATAATCTACCTCTTATCTATATCCTGTTTTTTCTTTTTAAACAAGAGCCCTGAATCTAATCTCCTTTGTTTCGCTTTTTTTTTTTCTGACCATTAACAATTACCAACTTGTAACCAACCATTGTAAACAATGACAATATCCATAACTCAAATGACCAAAAACCACCCATCCCACCTCTTGGGGATGTTAGCATTATTTTCTTTCTCTCCACCCCCCCCTGCTTGGTTTTTTTCAAGACAGGGTTTTTCCATGTGGTTTTGGTGCCTGTCCTGGATCTCACTCTGTAGATCAGGATGGCCTCCAACTCACAGAGATCTGCCTGACTCTGCCTCCCAAGTGGTGGGAATAAAGGCGTGGGCCGCCGCTGCCACCACTGCCACCACCACCACCTGGTGGGTATCATTTTCTTAAAATTACTTCCTGCTTTCTGGGGGTGAAAACATCTTTAGGGATCCTGAAAAGAAATTTTTAGGTTAATTGTCCATTCCTGTATCAAATAACCATCTGCTTGTTTGACCCTTTCTCACTTTCCACCAATGTCATTTAAAAGGAAATAATTACTTTGAATTAGTGAGTATGAAATCTGAATATGATAATAATGGATTTATTTGTTTGATGTAACACTGAATTACCTTTCTAGTTCAAGCTACAATTTCAAAACAACAGAGGTTGTCCCATGAGTACAAGAAAATACTTTTCTTTCTCTCTTTTGTGATAAGACCAAATTTCTCAAAATAACAAATATAAATGATGACTGGCTCACGCCTTTAACTTTTAGAAAGTAGAAGAGATAAAAGAGATCATTTTCTGTGAGTGAGTTTGTATTATTCATATAATAGTTTTTGTCTTACTAGCAATGTGTTACAGTGTACATTTCTTTTCAATTCATATTCTCATCATCTTTGTTTGCTAAAGGATGATTTTCTTATGTCAATACTTTTAGTTTTAAAAAAATCCATCATTCTAAGCAAAAGTGAATGTACAGAATTTCCAGACATTTTTTTCTGGAAATAGTTCATTAATTTAGAAAGAATTCCTTTAACTATGTCCTCACAATATCAAATATCTCTAGAGACTGAGAAATGCTAAATAAATAAGACAAAACAAAACAGTGTACCAAATAAAATCCATCCACCAAATAAAATCCCAGAAGCATGCACATTTCCTATGTGAACCAGGAGTTCCTATTGTTGTTGTTGGGGTTTTTGTTTGTTTGTTTGTTTGTTTGTTTGTTTGAAGTTTTGGGTCATTTTTCTTTCAAGAGAGGAAGTTTGAGCCTTTTCTACTGAACTGAAAGGAATATTCACATGCTATTTGCTAATAACAATAATAATAGTTAATGATCTCATCTTGACTATTTCTTGTTTTATTGGTTGCTTTTTTTAATTAAGAAATTTTTTATTCATTTTACATACCAACCACAGGTCCTCCTCCCTTTCCCCCAAGCTTCTACTCCAACCCACCCCCCATCCCCTCCTCCAACAAGGTAAGGCCTCCCCTGGGGAATCAGCAGAGCCTGGTTCATTCAGTAGAGGCAGGTCTTCTTGACTATTTCTAAGGGTACAGTTAGAAGTATGCAAGGGGTTTGAAACACCCAATACAGAGAACTAGAGTCATTCTTGATGGCTATAATTTTATAAATTATTATCACCGTTTCCTTTCCAAAAAAAAAAAAATCACTTCCCATGCCCCTTATTTCTCTTAGTGCTAGGGGTCAGAGGATTGAACCTTAACACAAAAGAAGCTTGTATTTTATATTTAGAAGCTAAAAAGGACAAATTTAAAAAAAAAAAACTTAAGAAAAGTATACACGAAACACACTACTGCTATCCAGAGAAGACAAGCAAATAGTTTCCCAAAATTGCAATAAAGAAAAGGAAATTAATCAAGCCATGCTGGACCAAGTAAAGGCCTTCAGATGTAGGACAAGATTTGTGGGCAAATTCCGCAGATTCAGAGCAGAAAGTAAATGTTCCTGTTCATAATCAAAGGCTTGAGGACAAAGCTCCATCTGTCATACTGTTCTCCCTCCTGTACTTATTGCCAGCAAGTTAAGCAAGAACAGCACCTTAGATTCTTACTGTCTTTCCAACTTCCATGGGAAGATGTGAATTTGGGTTTTAAACTCTTTCTTATGTCTATCCCTCTGGCTCCCAACCCCAGTTGCCTGTTCCTACCAAGTGTCTGTTGGGAACTGATGAGCATCCAAACTTCTTTTGATACGTTTGCAAGCTGGCTCTTCACATGAATGCTGAACAAATGTTTTTGAAGTTAATGTTATTAGAGATGGATGGAGAACAGGACACTGGGTGTGTTAACAGCAGAGTGATCTGCATGAATCAGAAGCAACCCTCTTCTTCAGACACTGGGACCAATGTTTGTCTTTGTAAGTTAAAAGAATGAAGAGATTTGTGAGGAGCTGTGAAAACATGAAAAATAGTTACATATAATAAGGACTATGGAAAACTGTTATTTAGAGAAAGATAAGCCAACATGGTACTAGGATCATATAGACTAGAAAGGAAACAGCTATGAAGACATTTAATAAAAAGTGATACGGTGAGTCAAATCTCAAACTAAATATCCCTGATGCTGACCAAGGAAACAATGAAAAGAAATATACTAAAATTAGAATAGCAAGAAAAGAGCTTAGTTAGACATAAGGAATAAATTCCTGGCCTTGATGTTGAAATTTTGAAGTACACTGCCAAAGGAAAGAAAAAAAGTTGCAAGATTTCCTGGAAGAATCAATAACAATCTGCACTAATTGATGAAGGCATTTCTCTGTTGCAAGGAAAAAAAAAGACTTAAATCAGATAACTTTGTGAAGTCCGGCTTCTAAAGTATATCTGTAAGACTTTAGCTATATAGGAGGTGACTACATGAAAATTTCTAAGCCCAAAGCATTTTATTTGTAAATAATATTTATGTCTCTGACACCAATAGCTTTTATTTGATTAAATTTAAAATGTCAGCAGTTTTTACAAAATACTTTTTATCATTATTTTTATGATGTGACTCTGAGTCTGTTGCCTTCTCCTTTAGCTTTCCAAAATTTTCTTATTTAACAAAGTGTTCTTCATGGTCCCAACTGGACTGTGAACAGAGCTTGGTGTAAAGATGTTCATTTTAATTACAGACTTTTAACAGTTGAGTAAGGCAGGTTCTTGTGCCTTATCTCCCCCACTTAAATGGGCTTTTCTAAAAATCTGTGAAACAAAGAAAGAAGAAGTATATTGACCCCATTCCAAATGTGGTCATCGTGTGTCCTTACAACACTGGCATCTGGAAACAGCAACCGCCCCATTAGCCATTTTGGCATGAGTAGTTACAATTGTACATGTTGGCAGCTGTCAGGTCATGAGTCTAAGACTTAAGAATCTTTTGGTCTGTTTCCACTTCACTGAAGGATAGCAGAACCCCAAGGTCCCATTGGTCAAGGTTTTGTCATTTTATATTAGCAACTGTTCTCACTCTAATGGCATCTTTGCTAACTCCAGAGTCATGGCAGGTATTCTCTACATCTGTCACATTCATAAGAATCAATAGTCACTTCCAAAACTGGCTTTGATGAGGCAACATAGATTACAAATTTTGATTTATCTAAGACATCCTCTTGAGATTTTCCTGAAGGCACAATCTACACCACAACAAGTTTCTCTCAAGGTCTTAATCATGCCCTGTATCTGTTCAGTGTCAATCACAACATAGAGAGAGGTCATTTTGGATCTACTAATGCTTGTCTGGTGTGTTGGTAATTGCCAGCAAGGAAAGGCAATAAGGAAGCCAAATATAGGTGGATTCCTCCCTGTTCATCAACACTGCCATTCCTTGTCATAAACCACATGCTGTTCCACTTTGGCAATATTATGAGAAATGTCATAGATCACACACAGGTCCAAGTCATCAGGCTTATGTTGAAGACCTTGGCAAATATATGACAGTTTTAGGTTATGGAAGAACAGTTAACCCAGGTATAGTTCCCAGATATTGCTATTCCCTTTAGGTAGTCCTACCCTTCTGAGTAAGTAATCTGAGCCGAGCAAATGGACAGTTGATGAAGATACTCTTGTCTTTCTTGATAGGTTAAGTCTGTAACTAATTGGTGGAATAAGTCCCTTATTATCAAAGTCAAAAACCAAATTTTCCTAACAACATACTCATTGAAAATCTCACCTACAACCAAGATTTCTGTACAATGGTTACCTGTTCAGCTTTTTTTTGGTCCCCCATAGGACTTTACTTTATTAGGGCCAGCTTGTAGCATCCTTCTGTACTCCTCACATTGTCCCTTGTCAGGTAAAGCACAACCTTCTCTTAGAGACTTGTACACCACACTCATTTCCAAATCCTCCTCCAAGTTCTAGTATTCACTAGGTTAACCATTTGGACCCACCTAAACAGAAATGCAGTCAAACTTAGCTTGGACAAGTTACACTTTCACATGCTGAACATTCCTTCCTCTGAACTAGCTACTAGTGGGGGCCATCATAATTGGTATTAAATCCAACAATACCTAGAGACAGGCTGTCTCATGTTCATAGAAAAATTAACTATATTCTCAATGCAAAACTTATAACCTGCATGGGCATCAGAAAACCAAACAGACCCAACGAACAAAAGCTCAGGGAAGGCTGCCATGTTGCCTATCTGCTTCATAAACAGTAGAACATACTACCTGGACAAGCATCACTTAGCTCCTCAGATGTTAATTTTTTCAGAACATCACTTATATTGGAAAGTTTACTGCCTGTATTGGATATGAAGTCCTTCTTGATTCTCTAGTGGTTTTTATTGTTCTTTCCCAAGAACTCTAGCTCATGATTTAAGTGTAACAAGAACTTCAAAAGCTCACAGCTCCACATTAAAAAAGAAGTGTCTATTTCTTATATATTGTTTCCTTTTGGTAACTTGGGCACTTTTAGACACTGAGGTTACAAAAGGGAATTTGAAATATATGAGGCAATCAAAGATCAAACTCAAACAAGAGTATATTTTTAAATGCAAAAATAAACACATATATCTTTTCCTAATTATACAACTTTTCAGCCCAATTTCCTTCATAACAATGAAACAATATATCCCATGTTGAATAAAGATTCACAAACAAAGCTTAAGGAAGAACAGAGAGAGCTTAAGACAAGAAAGAACCCAAATCAAGGTTTGGAAAGTACCGAGAGGTCTTAAGTTAGAACACTATATCAGTGAGTTGGAGAAACACCAATGTTCATTTAAAATACTCCAGAAGTTGGGGATGGTGTCACAGTCCCATATTCCCAGCTACTTGGGAGTCTGAGGCAGGAGGGTCACAAGTTCAAGGCCTGTCTGAGTTAGAGAGTTAAGGTCATGGTCAGGCTGGTCAACTTAAACAATATCTGAAAAGTAAAAATAATAAAGAACTAGGAATAGAGCTTACTGGTAAGGATGTTTGCTGAGTGAGCATGCATGAGGCCATGAGTCCAACCCTAAGCAGCGTGCACACACACCATGAAAGTGTGGACAAGGAAAGGGAGAAAAATAACTTAAACATCACAATAACTTAAACATGGTAGCAGAGGTTATTATGGCAGTGTTCACAGAATACAGAGACTGAAATGCACAGTTAATATGGTATATATGATTGACGTAGTGGTAGTAAGATTGCTGAATGAAAAGAGAAAAGTTGGGGATTTTCCTCCAGAATAACTTAAATGGTGGGAATATCTGTGACCTCCTCAAATACATAACTTAAAACCCAATCTCCAATGTGATGACATTGCAGGGTGGGTAATGAGGTCGTGAAAGCAGACACTCCTAGAAGAATTAATCTCTCATTAAAGAACCCACAAAGAATCCCTTATCCTTTCTATAGTCAGAATTCAGAGCCAGAAGATGAGCATCTATGAAAGAGGAAGCATCTGTCACTGAATATGGTATCTGTCACTTTTGGATCTTATACTTAACACCCTCCAAACTGTCTTGCTTATGAGCCACCCATATATATTATGGATGTTTTTTTTTATACTAGCCAAAACAGACTAAAGAACTGATGCAAAACAGATCAGAAAAATGGAGTTTAACCCATTTTGACAGAGTCACTCCTGGCCTATGTGATCCAATATTGAAAGTCTCTATCAAATGAATCAACTCCACAGAATCTTTCTCTTCCTGGAACAAAGGTTAAACACACAGTTTACTCACCTTTAATGTATTTCTGAAGTTCTTTTATGAAACATGTTTGTAAAATACTTTAAAATGGCCACATTAATTATTTGACAAATAAAGAACTGAACACACACAGCATAGAATAAATAAGCAAACATACAAATTCCCCAACTTGTCTCTTAAGTATTTCAGATTTTTATAAAAACCTATGCCCCCAAATGCTAACATTTCCACTAACGCCCATGATTTATGAGGGCATTCAAATCTCCCACTACTCTGAATCTTGTGTGCAATATCAAATCCATTCACGAAATGATTTTCCAGTTTATTAAGCAGCTCTGAAATAAGCCATTCTGGTGGCTTCTCCATTAGCTTCCCCTGGTGACTACCTGAAGAGTGGCCATGCAGAGTTTTAATTGAATCTGCCTAACACCCTCCTGGAGATTAAAGGTAAATGTTTCCAAGAGGAAAGAAAAGTCACAGGGAACCCTTAAGTCAGAGTGTGAAGCAGAGCGGTCTTGCACTGCTCACATCTGTAACAACAGCATGGCTCTAGGAAAGCAATCATTTAGTCTATTCTCAGAGATCAAGAGTGCCCATTTAATCACTCCCTGATTGTCACTTACAATCACTAGTAAGTCTACAGGATAGTACTGTTTGAGCTATGAATTTAGGCAAGTAACTTTGCTAAAGGGAGAAATGGAGCTATTATTTTAAAGCTGGCCAAAGTCTTTACTCAATTGTTCAAGATCATGTAATAAAAACTTCTTAGAGAAAACTTAGTCTTTTAATAGTGTGTTTATTTAAAAGTTTCCTACATGCATATGATGTTTTTCTTCCCCCTCCATCCAGTTCCCCTCAGGACCCCTTAATGTATCTTCTTTCCAACCCCATGTCCTCTTTATTTTTATTAATATTTTTAACTGAGTCCAGTTATTGTTGACTATATGTTCACACAAATGTGGAGGCAATTAAATGGGGTGACATATACTTATTTATAAATGATAATATCAAATGAGTATAGAGAATATTGGAAGAGCTTAAATGAAGAAAACGTTCAACCTTTCAGAAAAATAAATAAAAAAATATCTCATCTCATCATTTTCCTTTGGCAGACAAGGAGGACTCAGATTTTCCTGTACTTTTGAATTTTTCTATTTATTCTTTTTTCTAATATTATCAGTAGTACTTACATACCTCTCATCATCTATAAAGTTTTAGTCACATATATTTTTATTATATTTGCTTCTAAATATGATATTCATCTCTACAACAGACAATAAAATAGATCAATATCTGATGCATAATTTGAGTTTTATCATTTGTATCCAGTCATGCTTAATTATCATCCAATCAAACATAGAGAAAAATTCCCTCTTGCCATGCTTCCCTTTTACAGTGTTAGATACTGTGGAATGGAACAATTCCTTATGAGTTTTTCAATCTCCTTCCTATAGTTGAAAAAGTCTACTGCCTCAACTGTTTCTAAGACTTTGACAAAATATCTCCTTCCTTCTTTGTCTCTCTTTCTTCTTCTCTCCCTCTATCTCTGCTCCTGTCTCAGTTAGGGTTTTTAGTGCTGTGATAAGACATCATGTCCAAAAGCAACTTGGGGAGGAAAGTGTTTATTTCTGCTTATGGTTCCATACCACAGCCCATCTCTGAGGGAAGTCAGAGCAAGAACTCAAACAGGGTAGGAACCTGGAGGCAGAAACTGAAGCAAAGGCCATGGAGGAGGCTGCTTACTGTTGTGCTACCTTATAACTTGTTCATACTGCCTTCTTATGGCATCCAAGACTAGCACTCAGTAATGGCACCTCCCACAGTGATCTGGGATCTCCCACATCAATCATCAATCAAGAAAATGTACCACAGACTTGCCCACAGGCCAATTTTGTGGCATCATTTTCTCAGTTGAGCATACCTCTTCCCAAATGACTCCAGCTGTGTCAAGTAGACTACAACAAGCCAGCATAGGCCCCCTCCCCGATACTTTAATAAGTACAACTAAAAGAAGCCAATTACTAAATTCATTCTTTTTTGATAGACTGATGTGATGGCTATTCTTGGTTGTCAGCTTGACTACATCTGGAACTAAAACTCAAAAATGAAGAACATAACTTGTGAGGGATTTTTGCTTATTTTGAAGTAATAAGAGTCCCTTCTCATTAAAATTTGAAGTAGGAAGACACACCTTTAATCCAGATCTTTCAAGCAGAGAAAAGACATGCCTTTAATCTGGACCACACCTTCTCCTGGAAGGCTATGTAAGGACATGAAGAAGGAAGCTTTTGCTCTTTGCCTGTTTGCTCTTGCCTTGCTAGCAAGTCTACTCCTTTACTGGCATTAGCGCCTACTTCTTTGGGATTCCAGCATATATTGAAGATCAACTGAGACATCTAGCCTTGGTAACTGAGCAATTACTGGATTCTTGGACTTTCCATTCATAGCCAACCATTGTTGGATTAGCTGGACCACATCCTATAGATAGATAGATAGATAGATAGATAGATAGATAGATAGATAGATAGATAGATAGATAGATTCATTCTATAAATTCTGTTACTCTAGAGAATTCTGACTAATATAACCTCTGTATGGTTTGAATGTAAAATGCCCCCACATGTTTATGTTTTTGAACTTTGGTCTCCAGTTGATGGCACTGTTTGGGAAGTGTGGAACCTTTAGGACTATGGCCTCGGGAGCAGAGGTCAGTCACTAGGGGAGAGTCTCAAAGAGTAGTACCCACTTTCTGCTTTCTTGCCTTCCAAGATGTGAACAAGTTACAGGACAAGCTTTTGCCGTCTTAAATAAAGCTGCTGAAAGTATCATGCCTTTCCCCAACAGGTAGACAAACTGTCTAAAAAATGAGACAAAACAAATCTCTCCAACCTTATGTCTCTGCTATTAGATATTTTGTCAGTTTGTCATGATGACAATAAAAGTTATTAAGCCCTGTGGTGGTGGTGGCGGCGGCGGCGCACGCCTTTAATCCCAGCACTTGGAAGGCAGAGGTAGGTGGATTTCTGTGAGTTTGAGGCCAGCCTGGGCTACAGAGTGAGTTCTAGGAAAGGCACAAAGCTACACAGAGAAACCCTGTCTCAAAAGAAAGAAAGAAAGAAAGAAAGGAAGGAAGGAAGGAAGGAAGGAAGGAAGGAAGGAAGGAAGGAAGGAAGGAAGGAAGGAAGGAAGGAAGGAAGGGAAAGAAAGAAAGAAAGAAAGAAAGAAAGAAAGAAAGAAAGAAAGAAAGAAAGAAAGAAAGAAAGAAAGAAAGAAAGAAGAGGAAAAGTTATTAAATTAAATCTATAAAATCATACAATTTTTTGGCTTATTGCTTATTTTATCACTTATCTCAGGATAAAGTTTTGATGACCATATGACTAATTTGTAAAACCATTTGACTAATATGTAAAAAAGTCACATTCCACTCATTCTTTCACACTTTTGGCCTCTGATTGCTGAACAGAACCAAAACCAATGCTACATCTCTGTTATAACAGTACCACCTTCTAGGTATCAATTTCTGTATCTAGTGTCAAATGGTATGCACTCAACAATTCTACTGTAGAGTGCCCAAAATGAAAATCATTTTATTTGTATGTGGTATTTGAAACCAACCATTTTAGCTGAAATAAAATCAATGGTTCTTCCACTTCCTTGGCTGGATTACAGATACTTGCTCCCTAAGATGACCCTGCTCATATAACCCCTATGATTGGTGGATGATGTTGGCTATCGACTATGTAACCAGATCATCTCCATTTCCAAAGAGTCCAGTTTAAATTTCTTGATGGGAAGCTTAAACAAAGTGCTATATTTCAAAGGCCACATTCACAAAGGGATGGGATACATCATTGCAACCAAACACTTCAAACAATCTATTACATCCCTATATATCATGCCTTCCCTATTGTTCAGTTCCAAGTATTTTCTAATTTCCATTTTTATACTTTTGACTGTGTTATATTTAGAATAAGTGTGGCATAATTTCTCAGTATTTCAGGGTTTTCTAAAGGTTATGAGTCCCAATTAAATTCTCTGTGATCAAAAAAACATATGTGCAATATCTGCAACTCTTTGAATTTTATAGACATGACTTATAGCCTTGCATATGGCCTATTTTGGTGAACACTGTAGAAGAGCACAAAAGAATGTGTAGTCTGCATTTATTTATTTACCAATTAATAAACAGCAAGTAAATCACTTTAGTTAATTTTAGTAAATATTTTTAAATATATTAATACATTGTCTATTATTTATAGAAGTTATTCATAAATGAATATATCTATCTGGGTTCCACAAAGAAGTAGAATCAATAGAACACACACACATAGCCTGCTTAGAATGGCATGAACTTCAGTCCAAGTCCACGAGTCTGAGAATGGGTTGGTTGATCATGGTTGTTCTTGTCCATTTCCAAGCACCTAGGAACCAGGGGCAGGGATGGTACAAGTCCAGCTGAAGGTAAACAAAGACTGGTGCCAAGTTCCGTCAGCTAGGCAAGGAGAGCAGATTCTTCCTTTCTCTGCCTTTTATCAGTTCAGACAGATAGACTTGTTGTCCAACCATACTTGGAAGGATAATTTTCTTTTCTTTCCTTGGCCCCATGTTTCAAATGCTGACTCCTTCTAGGAACCCAGACAGATATAACTTACAGTAATATTTAATAGATGCCCCATGAAGCTGATACCTAAAATTAACCATCACAATGATGTTAAAAGTTCTATTTTTGTTTCTGATTTAACCTCTTCTTCCATTTATTTCGTGCTGTTTCATGTATTTTGAAACATTCTGATCAGGTTGATGTATATCTAAGAGTGGTATGTCTTCCTGTGCTAAGGATGTAACTACATGGAAGAGCAATTATTTAATAAGCACAAAGCCTTGGGTTTTTTCAGTAGCAGAGAAGTGGGGAAGAGCGAGAGACAAGGATCAGGGTAAAAAGGAAAGAAGGGAAGGGGAGAATAAGTCACATCTTCCTAGTTAATCCTTGTCATTGTGAAATATCCTTCATTATTGATTGTACTTAAAGTTTACTTTGTCTCATATTGGGCATACAGCATTTTTTTCCTCACAATTTATCTGTTTTATCCTCTTTAGTTTGATTTATATGGCTTTGTATTTAATTAACATAGTGGCCTTTCTCTTGAAATTGTCTATCTCTGATATTAAAGTTATTAGCCCATTTACTTTGGTGTGATCTGTGGTAGTGGGTGGGTTTTAGTCCATTATTTGATATTTGAAGTTCCTGTTCAGTATATTCCTTATTCTTGTATTACTAACTTTCGCCTTGTTTTGTCTGAATGTTTTTCAATGGTTTTCTTGACTGAAATTTCAGCTGGATTTATTTGCACAATTCAGTGGCTGTTGCAAGGATTCTTTAGCTTTTTGCAATCTATACTCAGGCAATACTATATACCTGACTTTCTTCCATCACATTTTACATTACTGTGGATAAATATTTTACTTTGATAAGTGTATTATACTAATTTTTAGTTCACTGTTGTTTTAAATTATTGATTTTCTCAAAAAGAAGAGAAAGAGGCATAATTGCTTATATTGCCCATATACCGCTCATTTCCAGATGTGTGGATCCTCTCCTCTAGGGCTAAGCTTTTATTTGACATCATTTCTCCTCAACCTGAAGAAATCCCTTTAGTCATTTCTTGTAGGGAAGGACTAGTAGCAGTAAATTCTCTTGGGTTTCATTTATTGTAAAGTCTACATTTTGCCTCATTTTTAAAGGATGAGGTATACAATTGTAAGTTTACTATAATTTTTCATTCAGCATTTTATGATGGTTTCCCACTATCTTCTGATCTCCGCTGTTTCAGATGAAAAGACAAACATCATCCATGTCGCTGTTAACTATATATGTGCAATCTGACTTATTTTTCTGAGCACTTTTCAGATTTCCTCTAAACTTCTGGTTTTCAGCAATTTATGAGGTTCTTATAGGTTCTTTTCCTAGCAATTTCTTGCTATATTTACTACTATCTTGGATTTGTTAATGCACTTCTTAAATTTTAATGATGAATGATCATTGCTTATTCAAATGCTTTTCCGTTTCATTTTTTGTCTCTTGCTGCCTTATAGTCTCACAGCCTTGAAGTGGTGACCCTTCATATTTTGTTAGGAATTCCATATTGAAGCTTGGTGACACCCTCTACTATGTCCCTGAAGGGCAATCCTTGCCTCATCTTCAAAGTACTAAATCCACAGTTGATCTGAGTCTAACCACAGCTCCCATGTGCCAATCCCAATACAGATTTCAATTTATCAAAGATACCAGCCCTGTGACAGCACAGGAAATTGAAAGAAAACAGGTGTCTCCTTAGACTTCTAGTGTTTTAATTCTGAAGTCCCTCTAGATGGGGCTGAGACACAAACATGTCTCCAGGCATCTTGACTGCTGATTTTACTCAATTCATTGTGGTATTGTTCATCATGGAAGACTTTCTCATGTGAGGAATGGTGTGTGTGTGTGTGTGTGTGTGTGTGTGTGTGTGTGTGTGTGTGTGTGTGTGTGTTAGGACTAGAAAATGCAGCCTCTCAAAAATAATAAAAGTCTGAAATTGAACAATCAAAGAAAAAGGGAAAAGAAAAGGAAGACAGACAACGAAAACCTTTGGGACCTTGAACTACAGTCATTTGTGACCAAGGAAATGGAAAACCATTGGAATGCAAGACAATTATGCTTTAAAACAGTGACATTTCAAAACTGCAAGTCTGGTTTTGTTCTGTTTTGGTTCAGGCTTTTTTTCAGTCTGTTCATACTCTCAAAATCCCCATGTGAAAGAAACACTGACCAGAAAGAACTGGTTCTGTCCCTGGCTCTTTGTGTTTCAAACCCAAAGTGCTACCTCTGAAGTTCACCCACAGTGAACAGTTTCTCCCCTGCCTACAGAAGAGTTACTGCAGCCTGCTCTGCCCCTGTTCCTATGACTGCCTCAGGGACAGAGTCATTCTCCAGCTGTGCCTTAACAGAGAACACAGGAGCTTTAGATTTCATCCTTCTTTGCACCCAGAGCTGCAGACAGCTTTAAAGAAATGTGTGTGTGCTGAGACTTCTTATTATGTTAAATAATAATAATAATAATAATAATAATAATAATAATAATAATAATAATGTAGGCTTTTCACCTGTTTTTACATTTTAGTAAGCAGCAAAAACTATTTCTTTGCTAAATACCTATTCTTCTCTTCAATTTATTTCTCAGTCTCAGCCAGTTTGCTCTTTATGTCTTTGTCCATTTCTTCCTTGAAATATTATATTCCTTCTTTATTTTTTTTCTTTGTGTTTCTGGGTGTGGGAATGTGTGTAAAAGCCAGACACCAACCTCAGGTGTCATTCCTTTGGAGCCATTCACCAGTCTCTCAGTGGCCTGGTGCTGGATGATTCTACTATACTAGATGTCCAAAGAGCCTAAGAGATCAGCCTGCCTGACTTCCCACCCCTTCACTAGAATTACAAGCATGTGAGATCAATCTCAGCTTTTTTACATGGGTCTTCATACTTGTACAGAAATCCCTCTACTGACTAAGCCACATCATCAGCCCTCTTATCCAAGTTCATAAGAGCTCATTTTGTTTGCAACATTTTAAAATATAGAAAACTATTTTACTAACTGCTTTGGGTTATTCTCCTTATAATATACATTATTTAACCTTTCTAGAAACGCATCATAAACTTACCCACTTTTTACTACTTAGCTTTAAATACCTTCAACCTTTTTGTTTAAAGATACTGTGGAGTCACACCTGGGTCCCAAGTTGACCCTGACTAAGAAAATTCCTCACCATTGACTATCTCTCATAATATTTGAAGGCACTATATAGATCACTGGTGGCGGCAGAGGAGGGGGGAATCACTTTGGGCTTACCCAGCCATGAGGCCCATGAGCTGCAATAATGACTAGTATGGCAAGATATGACCATGCATGCGAAAGTGACATAAATGTTATGTGACATCAACCAGCTTTTGGTGGGACTTAAGAAACTCCACTCTACAGTAAGAAGCACATACCTGGTTGTAGAAGTAACCATCTTATTCAATAAGAAACACAGAACCAATGCAAAGATGAAAGCCCAGGAGGTCAGAGCTAAGAGCCTTACCCTTCACTCTGCAGCTCCTCTTCAGCCAAGAGACCTACTTCCTGTGTGTTTGTCTTTATAAAGACTTTCTGTTCTGCCTTCTCATTGGTTGTAAACCCAACCACATGACTGCCTTGTCATTGCCTGTCGTACAGACCTCCAGGTCTTCTATGATTGGTATTGAGATTAAAGGCGTGTGTCTCCAATGCTGGCTGTATCCTTGAACACACAGAGATCTACCTAACTCTGCCTGCCAAGTGCTGGGATTAAAGGACCCGGCTTTCACTATGGCTTGCTAATAGCTCTGACCCCAGGCAACTTTATTTATTAACATACAAATAAAATCACATTTCAGTACAAATAAAATATCACCATACCTGGTACTTCGAATCAGGCCAAGATACCTGGTACTTCGAATCAGGCCAAGAACCTTTGCTTGGACTGTTCACATGCCTCAGAGATGACTCCACTGCTGTTATTTGGTAAAGTGGACACAGTAACAAACTGCCCTCTAAATTTGTATCTCTCCACCTGCAGATGAGAGCAGCTGTCAGCCCCCATCAGAGAAGTTCCTTTGTGCAATGTTCTTGGTCATTGCAGAAACCTGCAACTGTCAAAGTGCAGAAAATGAATGTCAGTAGGGCACTCGGGCATCTGACACATCTAGATCACAGCTCTTCCCCAAGGCTCAAGGATCATTTCTGAAGAGGGGATGAAAAGGTTGGAGAGCCAGAGGTTGGTGAGAACTAGAATGAAACCCGGTCTTCTGGTTCTGACAGGACCACTGTCCTCATGAACTGACAGCAGCTGTGGTTGCTAGCACAAGATCATGCCAGTCAACACTCTAGCATGTAGTGGGGAGAAGTTCGTGATGCTCTATGTTAATTGAGAAGCTGTGAGTACCTGGTGGTTTCTGGAAGGGAGGGGCCAGTTTTCTTCAAGGATATGTATCCTGGTAGGTTAGTCCTGCACAAGTGGCATCACACTCAGAAGTACATGGACAGCAAAAGCTAGGGTGAAAATGTTATTTTTTTAAAGAGCATAAAGTTGGGGGTTAGGGAGGTGCAAGTGGATCTGGAAGGAGTTAAAAAAGGGAGCTGGGGTGAATACAATAACCAAAATACATTGATTGAAATTCTCAAGGAACAAATGAAAAATAATATTGTAGTGAAAGAAAGAGAAAGAATTGGGTAAAGCACCCCAACATTGTGATTAGGTATTACTTATTCCCTTGAGACATGATTTCACAATGGGGTGCAGACTGGCACTGAACTTGCTATGTGCCCCAGACTGGCCTCAAACTCATCTTCACGAATTCTGGGGATGTAGGTGTGACCCCCGAGCCTGAGCTAGGATAGTATCAGTCTTCTAAAGAGTCTACTTATTCCTCTGTCTAAAGCTGTGCCTCCACAGATCTCCTTGTTTAAGACAACATCTCTCAATTTATATGCTCCAGATTACCTAGAAATACCTCTGTTCTCTTTGCTCGCCCACCCTGCTTTTTCTCTTTATTATGAGATGTCAAACATAAGAGTTGAGCATCATGTTTTCCCTTTGAGTGTATCTTCAGTCTCTGGTTTTCTATCATGTCCCTAGCTCACCTCACTTTAATTAAATAAAAATTGGACACACTTGCAAGACTGAAATGTTTACTTTTACAATTTCCTGCTAAAGATAAGAGGAGATAGTTCAGAACCAAGCATGGTCTTTCTTATTTCAGTCCACATTCCATATATTTGGCAGGTTTGTGACAAATTCAGGATATGGGATTGCAGCCATTTCCGTTTTCATTGAAGATGCAGAGGGATTTTACTCCCTCCAGATTCATCACTCCCGACCAACACAAACACTTCTTTTTTTTAAGATTTGGTTCTTAGGCAATTTTGAATGAACTAAATGGAGAAAATGTCTTTTCACAAAAACCTTTCTGGTGTTGTTTCTTCAAATTCATGTTTGAATTTGCCACTAAAAACTCAGGATGTGATGAAATTGGATTGTGTGTCCATAGCGTATTTATTCTTCTTCCTCTCACCAGAGAACTTAGGCAGGAAAACTTGGTGGGATTGGAGTATTACCTAACATCATTCTGTAGCTAAATCACAAATAAGAACTAGGTAATCATTTTCTTCCAGAAATGTTTTCCAAAAGGAAATGAAGATTGAGTATACTTATCTCCATGACATATTTCACTATCACAGCACCACTCACATTGTGCTCAGGATTCATAATACCAGTGAAATTAGTTACTAATCAGAGGAATCCAGCTGAAAATAAACAACTCATGACATAGGTAGCTATTCTAAGTCCACTTTTCAAACTTAGCATTCCATAGAGTAACATATTTCCCATGAAAACAGTTCTTAAAAATCATGCTATAATGATCCAATTAATCCATGAAAGATTTTCCCACATTCCTATTTAATAACACATTCCTAAAACTGAGAACTGCTTACAGCAATATTTACTAAATTTTTAACAATACTTCCTACTTGAGTAACAGGACACACCAAAGTGAAAACTACAAAAACTAATTCCATATTTCCAACTTAATGTTAGGTCCCTATGTGCCATCCTTGATGGAGCAAGCCAAGGACAACTCTGAAAGTTTCTAGCCTGAAGCAAATCAGCCACGCCTGAATATTTTATAGTTATTAATAGAAAAATACAGCAGTTACTGAAACAGTCTAAAAGTATTGGTTTATTCTGACTTGGTAAATTGTGCTGAATGAATTAACTCTTAAGCACTTTACTACAATAAAATACAGTAAGTGTCTTTTAGCATTTCTACTGCTGTGATTAAACACCATGACCAGAAGCAAATTGGAGAGGAAAGGGTTTATTTGGCTTACATTTCCACATCATTTTCCATAATTCAAGGAAGTCAGGACAGGAACTCAGACAGGGCAGGAACCTGAAGGCAAAAGCTGATGCAGAAGCCATGAAGGTGTGCTGCTTACTGGCTTGCTCCTCATAGTTTGCTCAGCCTGCTTTCTTATAGAACCCAGGACCACCAGTCCAGGGATGGCACCAACCACAGTGGGCTGGGCTCTCCCATATCAATCACCAATTCAGAAAATGTCCTGTAGGCTTGCCTACAGCCCAATCTTATGGAGGCTTTTTCTTAACTGAGGTTCCCTCTTCTCAGATGACTATAGCTTGTGTCATGTTGACATAAAGCCAGCAGCATAATAAATAAAGCCCACACAATAAATAGATAGATATTGAACTATAAGGTTTAGCTCTTTCTAAATTGTAAACATAGGAAGTACTTGTAACTCAAAAGAAAACGAGATCCATATCTCTCATCTATATAAAAATCATTTCAAACAGATTAAAGGCATTAATTTAAGACATGAAACATTGATACCCTTAGGAGACAATACATAGACAACAAGATTCTCCATAAGGTTTTAATAACTGAGAAATAATGGCAAGAATTGGCAAAGGGTGTTGCAACAAATTACAAACCTTCTATGCAGCATAAGATTCAACCACCAGAGTGAAGTGTACAGAATGGGACAAAATCTGGGGCAACTATTCAACCAGAGCAGATTAATGTGCAGAATATTTAAACAACTAAAAGAATCGAACATCCCATAGAGCAGATGATCCATTCAATAAAAAACATGCACTTCACAGAAAGTTCTGAAAAGAAGTGCAAATGGCTAATAAATACATAGAAGCAATCTCAAGAAATCAGAAACTACACTGAAATTCCAATTCACCCCTTCAGGGTGGGTATCAAAAACAAAATAAATTCTTAGATGTGTGTTGGTCATGAAATCCTATTACTAGCTGTGATGCTTTTGGCAATCAACAGCTGCTGGGGGCAGAAAAGATAGCTTTCTTTGAGTGCAGTTCCTGGGAAGTGCTCCAGTAGAAGATCCCACACCAGGGTATTTGTGCTGCATAAAGCCAGGTGGCTAGGGAAGGGATGGTGGATCTTCAAAGAGTTAGGGGAGTAAATATGATCAAATCATGTGCAAACATCTCAAAGAACTAATAAAAAAAGTCAACATATAATACTAGTACCTGCATATCTATTTTTTATTTGTTACCTTTATTTGTATATGTTAACTATACACAATAATAGGTTTCACTATGGCATTTCCAAACAAGTATACATCGTATTTTTATCATAGACATACCTATTATCCATCCCTGTTCCCATCTTCCTCCCTCTGGATCCCTTCTTTTTCCCTCTTAGCCCTTCTTCTACATTCACATCTTTATCCTTATCTTTTTTTTTTTTTTGATGACCTGGTGAGTTTCACTAGGGCTACTTACAATATCCCAGATGAGGGATTATTTACAAGAGCATGTACTCTTCCCCGTGGCTATAACACTGAAGAAAATTATACACTTGTTTTTAATGCAGCAGTATCAACCATAGACACATTATGGAATCAGCCTAGATGCCAATCAAAGTATAATGGAGAAGAAAACAAGATGGGATACACAATAGATACTACTTGGTTGTAAAGAATAATGAAATCATGTTATTTGGAGAAAAATGAATTAGAACTGGAAATCAAACTAAAATAAATCACAAAATAAGTCAGAGTCACAAAAACAGATATGACGTACTTTTCTCACTAAAAAGGGGGCAATTAAGGAGCAAAGAGACTGAATGGAGCTGTCCAGGGAGACAAGAGAGTAATGGGGAAGACAAACATCACAAAAAGTCATGATAGAAGCCATTATTTGGTACCTTTAGTCTATGCTAATAGAACATTTAGGCTACAAGGACAACACATCTTCATATCACCCACTGACATTTGTTAAAGACTAGCCTCTACACCAGATATGAAATTAATGTATTAAACAAATAAATATTAAAGAAAAAACTTACAGTTCTCAAGCCAGGAACTTACAGTCATAAAGGGATAATTGATTATTTGGTCTAGGAAAGCGTATTTTAAAAGCATGATTTACTTTGACAAAAACTTGAAATCTTTAACTAATTAATTGCTCTCAATTTCTTCACTCCACATTGAAATATCTATAGGCCCTTACATATAAGAGATATGACTACAACCTACTAGAGAAAGAGTTAGTGAGATGGCTTGATGGATTAAGGTACTTTTTGTAAAGTCTGATGACCTGAGTTCAATCCTCAGGACCCATTGGGGGAAAGAAAAGAACCAATTCCCACTGCTTATCCTCTCACCTTCACATATGCACAACCACTGTGGCATGTACACACACTAGCGAGCATGGATATGTGCGCACACACACACACGCACACACACACACACACACACACACACACACACACACACACACACATATACAAATGCAATACATTTGAAAGGAGAAAAATATTTTCACAGCTCATTCTCTTTGTACAATGTCTTCATAGCGAACAATGAAAACAAAGTTTTATTGTCCTTTTATCTATTCCCATCTGAATTTTTCCAGTGTTCATAAGCATGGTCTTCCCTGGAGAAGCCTCTACTTCTGGTTGCATTTGGAGTTCAACGTTGTTGTTTATGTGCTCATGTCAAGCTAAAGACATTTTGCAGAACAGTTTAGAGCATCCAACATTTTTAAAGATATCTGAAAAGTAATGATTCCTTTCCACTTATTTCCTGGAACATGAGTCTTTGTTTATTCCATTTGAACTCTGCTGGCAGCTCTAAGCATTGGTCAACACATGCTTTCGTTGTTTCTTTTTTTTTATACCATTTGCATCATTGGCCCTTATTTTCCATCACCCTGTGGGCAGCTTTACTATCCCCCAGAGAATCCTATGGTGCCTTGTCAGGTTCATGGTGAAGAAACCACATCAAATGTTACTGTTAATAAAGGTGGTGGAGTGGGGAGTCTCCTTTTCAATGTTCATCAACTCCTTCATGTTACAGTGCTATCAGCATTTCTGTTTCTTACTTTGATTTTAAATAATTTGCATTCCTTTCTAAAGACAATACTAAGGCACTGAACACATATCCTAAATTAGACTAACTTTTCAAACTAGAAATAACTTTCTTTGTTTTGAACAATATGGGCTAGAGAGATGACCCAGTCATTGAAAGCACTTGCTAGCCTTACAGAGGACCCAAGTTCAGTCCCCAGCACTCAGATGACAGCTCACAACTGCATGTACCTCCAGTTTCAGGGAAGCTAATGGCCCCTTCTGACCTCTGCATTACAGGACACATATGCAGTGGACACACATACACACAGGCAAAATACTAAAATACATATAATGAAACAAATCTAAAGCATAATTTTAAAGAACAGAACCACTATATTAATAGAATCCTTGCAAGAATTAGACTTATGTAATTGTGAGACTAGTTAAGCAAATCTAGGATCTTTAGGACAAGCTGTCAAGATCTGTCTAAAAGGCAGAATTTTTTTTTCTTTCAGGGACACCTCTATTGGGGTTTCAAGGCTTTTTGACAGGTTCAATCAGCTTCTCCCCTAATATCAAGGAAAATCACCTTCACTGAAGTCACTAATTCTGAACTTCAATCACATTCTCAAAATGCTTTCACAATAAAACCCAGACTGAAGTCTGATTGAATAGTAGGGCACCATGGCCTACCCAGTAGGCATGAGACTGAACACTGCAATGTAAATGCTCCTCAACTTGTGATAGATCCACATCCTCATAAACCCACTAGGAGCTGGACAGTTCATAAGTCAAGAATGTGTTTAATGCACCTAACCTACCAAACAGCAGCACTTACCAACACAACACTCTAAAGAGCATCAGCTGTCTGTCCTCATGAATGCCTAGCTGACTAGGAACTTAGGCGGGCAGCCATTTCCAGCACCTCGACCAAATATCAAAGCTTATATCCCAATCCCAGGAAACAATCAGAATTGAAACTCACCCACACTGCCTTTGTACCGTCATGAGAAGAAAACACAATGGGAAAAATTTAAATTTATATAGCGTCTGGAATTGAAATTGTTTTAAATTCTGATACAGTCAAATTTCTGGCTTATTCCATTAAGTATTTTATGTGTTTAAAAGCCATGCCTTTGACCACACTTCCACACAATTTTTCATATTTTTGATATGAAAATTGTATTTATTTGTTTCTTTTACTTTTTGTATAACTATTGGGTAACTTACCACAATTTTTCTTGCTGAGCGGCATTGTTACCATCTGGATGAGTGTGTCGTCCCATCTAAAACAAAATCCATATGCTTAAAGTATAATCCCTGATACAGCAGTAGAATTTTTAGAATAATGATATCATGAGGGCAGAGGCCTCAAAAATGAGATTAGTGATATTTTTTTAGGTTTTTTTGTTTGGTTGTTTTTTTTTTTAGTTCTTTCTTTTTAAATTATTTGATAATTGCATACATGTATGCACTGTTGCTTGAACTCCACCCTCTTCCCTTCTCTCTGATTCCTCCTTTATCCCACACCGCCACTTCCCTTCCCAACTCCATCTAACTTCTTTCTAAATCCCTTTAGTCCTGGCAGTATGTGCATGATTATATGGCCATCCACTATGGCATGTGTGGGCTCTCAGGGGGCAAATCCCTGAAAAAAGATGAGTTTTCTCATAGAAACCATCAGTTGCTAATAACTCATCAGCAGGGGGTGGGATTTCATGAGTTCCTCAGCCATCCATGCTGAGATTTTGGCTGGCTTGTTCTATTGTGTATCTTGTGCATGCACTCATAGCTGCTGTGGGTTCATGTGTACATGGCAAGGTAAATACTGTTTCACTGCAACTGTAGCCACAGAAAGGGCTTCCTGAATGTGACCCCAGTAAGAAAAGCATTAAAGAATACAGTTGACAAATGATACCTCATGAAACTAAAATATCTCTTTGCAATAAAGGACACCATCACTTGAGGGAAGAGAAATCCTACATATTGGGATTGTTTCTCTACATCTCTCCCCCTGGCAGAGAGTCAGTGTCTAGCACATATCAATAAATCTAGGATATAGAAAGTTGTAAACACCAAAAAAAAATGAGTCAATTAAAATTGGGATACAGAACTAAATAGAGAGTTCTCAAAAGACAAAATACAAGTGGCTGAGAAACGGTTTTTAAATATTCAACATCCATAGACATCAGAGCAATGCAAATTAAAACTACCCTGGGATTTCAACTGACCCAAGTCACAGAGGCTAAGATCAAGAAAACAAATCACAACAGCTCTTGACGTGCCTATGAAGAAGGGAATTTGGAATTCATTGGTTGTGGAAATGGAAACTGGTACAACCACTATGGAAATCAGTGTGACATTTCCTCAAAAGCTATAAATCTATGGCCCAGCTATTCCAATCCTTGATATATACCTCAAGGGCTCTATGCCCTACTACAGAGATACTTTTTCATTCATGTTCATTGCTCCTCTATTCTCTGTAGCCATGAAATGTAAACCACCTAAATGTCCATCAATTGATCCATGGATGAATAAGCTGTGCTACTTATATACAACAGAATTCTATTCAACAGGAAAGAAAAACAAAATTGTGAAATTTTAAGGTAAATAGATGGAATTGCAAATAATCATTTTGAGTAAGGTGACCAGACACAGAAAGACAAACGTTGCATGCTCTCTCGTATATGGACAGCAGCTTTGAATCTTTGGATCTGTGTATTTAAACTGGAATGCACAGGGAAGGCAGGAAAATGGTAAGGGGAATGGTCAGGTGGGATTGCAAGGGGAGGGCAATAGAAAATATGTGGTATAGAGATAGAAAGGAGAAAAGAGAACAAAAAGGATTAAATGTAGAGGGCTATGGGAAAGCAGAATAGAGAAGGGAGTATGTGTAGTGATAACTAACATTAAAGACCTTTGAAAAAGCTGGAAGGGTTGACATTCTTTTTAACAGTCCCACTAGAGACCGTAGCTAGACTCAGCAGTCTACAGCCCAGGAGGTCAGCAATTTTGTCTGTACCTCAGTCTTGAGATTCCCAGCATCCAGAATAAATTTCCATTGCTCAGAAGTCACCAAGCCTATTCCATTCTGTTTTGGCTCCTGGACACACTGACACAGGTGTGTACTAGAAAATCCAAACTTTCCTCCAAATAATCAAATGTCACTGACCATTTTTTTTTAATTTAACCTTTTATCCATTCATTTAAAATGTCAAGCATCTGATAAGTGAAAGTTTTATGAGATCATTATGCTTCTAGTTTTGTTTGTTTACTTTTATCTTTCCATGACTATGTAGCCGTGGTTCCTTTGCATTGTAAACCATGGACGATGCATTGACCCTGGACCAGTACCAAAGGTCCAGAGCATGGATTTGTGCATGCACGCTCTCATTAAGCACTAGGGAAAGCTTTTGGAATGACACAGAATGGGATGGTTATAAAGGTGTCCATACTGTTTGACCCTCTTCCAGCCATTCAAACTGCTTCAGCAATGGAAGTGAGAGGCAAGCAGAGCTTTCAGAATCTTTTTAAAATTTGTCATTAGGGTTGGAGATTTAGCTCAGTGGTAGGGTGCCTGCCTAGCAAGCACAAGGCCCTGGGTTCGATCCTCAGCTCTGAAAAAAAAATTGTAATTAAATCTGAGTCTGAATTCATCCATGTCTGTATGCCTTTTCAACTCAAGAAATATAAAGTCTTCAGAGCCACATTTTGCAAGATGAGTATTACAAAAAGAAATTTTAAGAATAATTCAACACAGCACATAAAACTAAATAAATAAAAGACAGCAAGCAATTCAGGCTGCCTCTCTGTTCCCTTATCCCAAACTCCATTAAGGGGTAGCCTTATTCTGCATCTTGGTTCCCATGGAAAAAAAAATCTTAAATCCTTATTAGTTTATTTCTTTTACAGTGTACCCCGAACATGTTTCTATTGTTATAGATGCTCAGTTATCCAAATGGTTAAGTGGTTGGTTTATCAGATGGATGCAAAAGAGAGACGTTTGGGAGAAACAAACATCCAGGGAGGCTTAAGACTGGATGAGCACTCACAGAGAGAATAAGGGCATCTATTAATGCAGCAGTTATTTACTCGGGGCCTACCTAAGAGAGTACCTACTCTTCTCCCAACAGATGCTTGTAGATGTAACCAATCGTATTATTAAAATAAGAAACACAGAGCCAAGGTAAAAGAGAAAAGCCGAGAGGTCAGAGCTCAGAGATAAAATCTTACCTCCTGCAGTGCTCCTAGCTTCCCCGAGAGAGGGAGGTACTTCCTGTGTCCCTGTTTAAATAATCTTTCTGTTCTGCCTTCTCATTGGTTGTAAACCCAACCACATGACTGCCTCATCACTGCCTGTAAGTACCGCCCTCCAGGTCTTAAAGGCGTATGTCTCCAATACTGGCTGTATCCCTGAACACACAGAAATCTACCTAGCTCTTCTAACCACCACGCTCTCACTATGGCTCTAATAGCTCTGACCCCAGGGCAACTTTATTTATTAACATAAAATTAAAATAACATTTCAGTACAAATAAAATATCACCACATTTCCCCTTTTCTATTTTAATAAAAAGAAAAAAGGCAAAAGGTTATAACTAACAAAAGAAAAACTATATACAAAAGTACAATAACTATATACAATATATACAAGTAACAAATACCTAAACGATGTCTAGTCCATTTGTATTTGACAAATCAGAGAAAATAATTCCCTTATCTATCCTATTTTAGTAAGTCCAAAATGTATCTAATTCACTTTCTATCCTAATTAATCTTCAACTATAACTAACTAATCTTCAACTCCCTCAGAGACCCAAGAAGGAAATAATATTAGCTAACAAAAATAAAAACAGGAAGTGCACAAAAGCAACTTCCAAAAATTTTGTGAGTTGACAGAAACAGCCAGCTGCCTGGACAGTCACCTGAGGTTTCTCCACAGTGTTGGGGCATCATCTTCAGCCTATAGGCTTAGCGTATCTGACAGACTCATTTGTGAAGTAGGTTGTACACAAGGTCAACAGTTCAACCTCACACTGGGTGAGAGCAGTCCATGTACCAGAAACACCTGAATTCCACTAGTGTCATGTCATGATTCAGGATTTTAAATTCTGGAAATTGTTGATGGTTTTTGAATTCAGCTGTCCATTCTTCTTGGCTGTGTATATATGGCTTCATCTAAGCATGCCCTTCTCCACATCCCTCTATTAAATGCCAGTCTACTATTGAGAGGCGTGAGCTTTCAGTTGCTGTTCCATTGCACAACAGAAGCCATCGGCCCACTGCCTGTTCAGCTGCCTTCTAAGAAAAGGACACTGTACCTTTTCCAGATTGTGAAGGCGACTTCAGGGATGGTGCCATATTGTCCTGGCCTCAGAAGATGCCGTCTGATAAAGCCATAACCACACTTGTTTTGGCAGGAATTGGTAGTCCTTTGTTTCGTGTTCTGTCTGTCCATTTTTTCTGTTGATTTGAGGATACTTTGTTGTCCAGTGGCTAACTTTTGCCACAATGAAAATTAACTCCATATGCAGTTTCTTCAATGCCCATATTTTCTCTGAAGTAGATTGGTACTGCCAGGAGCCGACATGTCTCAAAAAAGAAAAATTTCTAAGTTATTAAAACATTTTAAATGCCATATTCTGTAGATCTCTGAAGGGTTTGAAGATGACCTGTCTAAAATACATCTGCTCAGTTTTTAAAACATATCTAATATGACTACAATTTCTATTGTAATGTCTAACTACTAACTTTCATTTCTTTATATCCTAATAGTTGGTAATAATGTAAAGTATTTAAAACTAGTAATTGTCTTTTTCTTTTCTTTCTTTCTTTTTTTTTTTAAACAAGAACCTTAAATCTAATCTCCTTTGCTTAGCCTTTTTCCTAACCCTTGACAACAACTTGTAACCAACCCCCCTAAATAATGAAAATTATCCCAGACCCAAAACCCATTAAAAGAACCAAAAAAAAAAACCACCCGCCCCACACCAGCTCTTTGGGAATGTGGGCGTCATTCTTAAAATTGCTTCCTGCTGGGTATGGGCGAAGTTATCTTTATCCTTGTAGTTCAAAGCTGATCTGTAGATGATGTTTGTCAGTTCAGTGATATTATTATTGTCCACGTGGAATTGTTGTTGTTGTTGTGGGGCCCCATCTTCTTTCCGGAGACTTCAGTTGATGTTAGGCCTGGCCGTGATTTCCTGCAGAAAACTGATAAGAGACTCGAACACAAAGACATATATATGCAGCTAATTGAAGCCTTTTTTCTAGAATTAGTTAGTACTCTATATGACCATTCATATCTTAACAAAGTTTAAAATGTATATATATATATATATATATATATATATATATATATATCAATCTTGTAAATTTTGATATAAAATTTATACTTTAAGAAAAGTTTAAAGAATCAGAATAGAATCAAAGAGTTGAGATTAGTAATAGAATAGTCCCTTAATTAATTTGGCTTTTGTCCTGTCCCATAGCAGAAAATGGCTCTTTTATTCTGGCATGATACAGGGAGTTTGTATTTTCATTTTAACAACATGCTTGAGTTTAAAGAAGGAGAGAGCCATTCTCCAACTCCAAAGTCAGCTTTAAATTTTAATTGAACTGGGACTATTAGAAAACCAATAGTGTTAAATCTTTAGAGAAAAGCAGAAACAAACATTTAAGAAGACATAAAATTTTTTAGATAATATATACCCATATGCCATATACTCCCATATACTCTGTTTCCTGGGATAGATGATTTGTCCCTTTTCTTCAGTTGTCTCATTTGTCTTGTGTCCTTCAGATTCCTTAACCTTCATTCTCCTAAAAGACAAAAACAAAAACCTTCCCCCAAGACTAATTTTGGGGATGTTCCTTTTTGGCAAGTTATTATCTGATTAAATGAAAAGACATGTGTTACAGGTACAAGTTAGTTTAAATTGGATGTTCATGCTGGTTGATGAACTATCACCTCCTCTAATTAAGAGGTTTCTCTTGTTCAAATCGAACCTTTATCAATTTTGATGGTACCCACAGCTTATCTTCTCCTGTAGAAACAAAAGCAAAACCTCGTCCCCAACGTAATACATACCCTGGCTTCCATTCTGAGGTCAGCACATCCTTAAAGTATATAGGCTGATTTAATTCTGTAGTTTTTTCTATTACCCAATGTCTCTCTGCAGCTGTTGTTCCTTTCTCATTGGCATTCAGAAAATTCAAAGTTAATAGAGCATTATGCAGTCTATTTCTGGGGGGTTTTGTTACTCCTTTCTGTTTATTTAGCATATCCTTTAGAGTTCTGTTTGACCTTTCTATAACTGCTTGACCTGTAGGATTATGTGGTATACCTGTAATATGCTTTATATTGTAATAATCAAAAAACTGTTTCATTTTAACAGAGACATATGATGGAGCATTGTCAGTTTTGATTTGTGCAGGTATACCCATGATGGCCATAACTTCTAGCAAATGAGTGATTACAGAATCAGCTTTTTCAGAACTCAAAGCAGTTGCCCATTGAAATCCTGAATAAGTATCGATAGTGTGGTGTACATATTTCAGTTTTCCAAATTCTGCAAAGTGAAACACGTCCATCTGCCAGATTTCATTCCTCTGAGTACCCTTTGGGTTACATCCTGCTGGTAATGGTGTTTGATTATAGAAGGAACAAGTAGGACATTTCTTTACTATTTCTTTGGCTTGTTGCCAGGTTATGGGAAAATCCTTTTTTAAACCTTTACTATTGACATGATGTTTTTTATGAAATTCTGAGGCCTCCAGCACATTTCCTATCAATAATTTATCAATCTCATCATTGCCTTGTGCTAGAGGGCCTGGCAGACCAGTATGAGATCGGATGTGAGTTATATATAAAGGATGACTCCTTTTCCTGATTGTATCTTGTAATTGAATAAATAGTGAAGTTAATTCTGAAGCATCAGGGATAAATTCTGCAGTCTCAATATGTAATACCACTCTTTCAGCATACTGAGAGTCAGTTACTATGTTGAGAGGTTCTGAAAAATCCATTAATACCAACAGAATAGCATACAATTCTGATTTTTGCACTGAATTATAAGGACTTTGTACCACTTTACTTAAATTTTCTGATTTGTAACCTGCCTTTCCTTGTTTGTTGGCATCTGTATAAAATGTACGAACTCCAGATATGGGTTTTTGCCGTACAATTCGAGGCAAGATCCAATCAGCTCTCTTTATAAAATCAATTCTGTTGCTTTTGGGATATTTGCTGTTAATTTCTCCCAAAAAATTACTGCAAGCTCTTTGCCAAG
Organism: Peromyscus maniculatus bairdii; assembly: GCF_049852395.1. Classification (NCBI taxonomy): domain Eukaryota; kingdom Metazoa; phylum Chordata; class Mammalia; order Rodentia; family Cricetidae; genus Peromyscus; species Peromyscus maniculatus. The sequence goes on along the minus strand of NC_134863.1, from coordinate 68,174,210 downwards.
GTTCACTTTCTGTCCATAATTTTTCAATGTCCTCCTTAGTTAAAGGTACGACAATTTCTGCTGGGTCTATTCCTGCTAATTGACGAAGTCTCAATTTTCCTTTCCAAATCAAGTCAGAGATTTTTTCCCCATAAGTTTTTAATTTTTTATTTGGTTTATTTGGTAAAAATATCCATTCCAATATAATATCTTCCCTCTGCATTAATATTCCAGTAGGGGAATGCCTAGAGGGTAAAATAACCAAAATGCAATCCAGCTTTGGATCAATACGATCCACGTGCCCTTCATGTACTTTCTTTTCTACCAAGGCCAATTCTTTCTCAGCTTCAGGTGATAATTCTCTTGGACTATTTAAGTCCTTGTCACCTTCTAAGGTTTTGAACAAATTAGTCAGTTCATCATTTTTTACCCCAACAATAGTTCGTAGATGAGAAATATCTCCAAATAATCTTTGAAAGTCATTAAGAGTCTGTAGTCTATCTCTCCTAATTTGCACCTTTTGGGGTCTAATTTTTTGTAGCTCTATTTTATATCCTAAATAATTAATAGAATCTCCTCTTTGTATTTTTTCAGGAGCAATTTGTAATCCCCAGCAAGGCAAAATTTTCTTTACTTCTTCAAACATTCTTTCTAAAGTATCTGCATTTGAGTCAGCTAGTAAAATATCATCCATATAATGATAAATTATAGATTTAGGAAATTTTTTACGTATCACTTCCAATGGCTGTTGTACAAAATATTGGCACAGAGTTGGGCTATTTAACATTCCCTGTGGGAGGACCCTCCATTGAAATCTTTTAACCGGTTGAGAATTATTATAAGTAGGCACTGTGAAAGCAAATCTTTCTCTGTCTTTTTCTTGTAAGGGTATTGAAAAGAAACAGTCTTTTAAATCAATAACTATGAGAGGCCATCCTTTTGGTAACAGAGTAGGCAAAGGAATTCCAGATTGTAGAGAGCCCATCGGCTGAATTACTTTGTTAATTGCTCTAAGGTCTGTTACCATTCTCCATTTACCAGATTTCTTTTTAATAACAAATACAGGAGAATTCCAAGGGCTGGTTGACTGTTCAATATGCTGAGCATTTAGCTGTTCTTCTACCAGCTCTTCTAAAGCCTGGAGTTTCTCTGTTGTTAAAGGCCATTGCTGAACCCATACAGGCTTGTCTGTTAACCATTTTAAAGGTAGAGCTGTTGGTATTTTTGGAAGATTATCAGTTGTTGTGCCCTGTTCCTGTATAATATGGATGGCTGGTGACGACTCAAAATAATGCCTTCTAATATTTCTCTCAGAAACATGTGCTAGTTTATGATTTGTTTCTGAGATTGGAGGGATTTTAATCTGAGTATTCCATTGTTGCAACAAGTCTCGACCCCCACAGGTTCATAGCTATGTTAGCCACATATGGTTTTAATTTTCCTCTCTGTCCTTCTGGACCTATACATTCGAGCCATCTTGCACTCTGTTTCACTCCAGATAATGTCCCAATTCCTAACAGTTGAACGTTTACCTCTTGAAGAGGCCAAGCTGGATGCCAAAATTCTGGTGCAATTATGGTAATGTCCGCACCTGTGTCTACCAGACCAGACAACAAAACACCATTTATTTTTATCGTTAATTTTGGTCTCTGTTCATTAATAGAAGTTTGCCAAAAAATTTTCTTTATGTTTTCTCCTGAATTTTCTATTCTCTCTTTTTCATCATCCTGACCAGCCTGATTTATTCCAATAGTCATTTGGTTATTTAATCGCTCAGAGCAGGGATTTCCTCTACAGCTGCAGGAAAGGTTTGAACTGGTTTTGCTATGGGGGCCTGCATGAGGCCCCTCCGGGAGTTTCCCGAAAACTGAGGCAAAGGATTACCCTGTCTGTCCTTTGTTGATCTACATTCGTTGGTCCAGTGTTTTCCCTTACCACACCTTCTGCATACTCCAGAAGGAAGGGGCATTCTGTTGCCATTGTTCCTTGAAGAAACATTGCTTCTAGGATTGACCTGTTTACAGTCCCTTTTAAAATGTCCTTGCTTTCCACACCCAAAACATCTAACACTCCTCAAACCTTTTGAAATTACTTCTCCTACCCACGTATCATGCTCATCAACCTCAACATTAATTGTTTCTCTAATCCAATCTTCCAAAGGTGCAGATCTTGCCCTTAACGGTCTGATTATTCTTTTGCATGCTGCATTCGCATTCTCAAATGCCAAAGCTTCAATTATTGCCTTACTAGCTTCTGATCCTGAGACCATTCTGTTTACTGCTGAAGCCAGTCTTTCTAAAAAATCTGTGAAAGATTCTTTAGGGCCTTGCATAACCTTTGTGAATGACTCATGTTTTTTTCCTGGTTCATCAACTCTGTCCCATGCATTCAAGGCTGCCATTCGACATAAAATTACGGTTTGAACATCATATAAACATTGTGTTTGTATTGAAGCATATTGGCCTTCTCCAATAAGCTGATCCTGACAAACTTGTATTCCTTTATCCCTCCATTGTGTTTCTACGTTTCTAGCTTCCTCCTTAAACCAAGTCAGAAATTGAATTCTCTGGCTGGGTTCCAGAACAGCTTGTGCAAGGTCCCGCCAGTCCTGTGGTATAATCCTATTATATGTTGACCAAGAGTTTAACATTTGCTTTACATATGGGGAATGCATGCCATAAGATACTATTGCCTCCTTAAACCTTTTAAAATCCATCAGTTCAATTGGAGCCCAGATATTTTGTGTAGCCATTTGATCAGGCATCTGCTGTACGGTTACAGGATAAATTAAGGATGATTGTGTGAAAACAGGCTTTCTTTCTGTAACCTTATGATCCAAACTTGAACCAACTTCACTGTTAAAATTAACAGGTTTTTCTAAAGCTGTTATCCTGGCACTTAAATCGACTATCTTTTTAAATAGTAAAATGAGAATAAGCATGGTGATTAACTGCATAATTCCCATAATACTAATCTTTTCATATAGTTGTTCCATTGTCAGACTGCCTAAAATTTCAAACAAAACCCAATTTTCTTCCAATGTACACAGGAAACCCATTTTTTTAAATGTGGAAAAAATTTGTCTTTTAAATAGTTTCCTTTATGACTTACCAAATCTGCGTAGAACAGTAGAAATCCGAGCGAATTTCAAAACAGCCACCTAGAGTCCTAGGTGTAAATCCAGAGAGAGAGAGAGAGAGAGAGAAACAGAGAGACAGAGAGAAAGCAAGAGAGAAAGCAAAAGCGAAAGCGAAAGTGAAAGTGAAAGTGAAAGCGAAGGGGTAGCTGGCTAAAGCTTAAAGCCAGCCACTTGTTCCCTCTGAGCCGAGTCAAGGCTTGGCTTTACAGCCAGGGGCCCTGTTTAGCAGGGCAGGCCTGAGCTGTTTGTAGCACTGGCTTTAAGCAAGCAGCTCACAGTCCGGCCTGAGCCCAAGCAGACCTGGGCTGGGGCTAGGGAGCCGGCTGCTCCGGCTAGGGAGCCGGCCCCAAGCAGTTTTTAATGGATTCTTGTCACGTTGGGCGCCAGATGTAGATGTAACCAATCGTATTATTAAAATAAGAAACACAGAGCCAAGGTAAAAGAGAAAAGCCGAGAGGTCAGAGCTCAGAGATAAAATCTTACCTCCTGCAGTGCTCCTAGCTTCCCCGAGAGAGGGAGGTACTTCCTGTGTCCCTGTTTAAATAATCTTTCTGTTCTGCCTTCTCATTGGTTGTAAACCCAACCACATGACTGCCTCATCACTGCCTGTAAGTACCGCCCTCCAGGTCTTAAAGGCGTATGTCTCCAATACTGGCTGTATCCCTGAACACACAGAAATCTACCTAGCTCTTCTAACCACCACGCTCTCACTATGGCTCTAATAGCTCTGACCCCAGGGCAACTTTATTTATTAACATAAAATTAAAATAACATTTCAGTACAAATAAAATATCACCACAGATGCTCTCTCATTTCTCTTGGAAGTAACACCCTATTGTGCATTTCTTTAATTTTTATGTACGTAGGTGTCCTAGCTTACTTTCTAGTGAGGAACACCATCCCCCAAAGCAACCTGTAAAGCAGGGGGCTTATTTTGTGTTAGAGGTCACAGTGCACCATTGAGGGAAGCTAAAACCAGATCTCAAGATAGGAGCTTAAAACAGAAAACACGGAGGATACTGCTTACTAGCATGCTCGAAGGCTCGCACGCAGCTCTCTTATACACCACAGTCCCAACTGCCTAAACATGGTACCACCCACAGTGAGCTGGTCAAGAAAATGTCCCCACAGAAGTGTCTACAGACCAATCTGATGGAGGGAAATCCTCACCTGAGGTTCCCTTCTCCCGGAGGTATCACATTTACCATCGACATTAGCCATCACAATAAGATAAAACAAAATAAGATCATAAAACATGCTTGTTGAGTCTATCATACCTTTAGCCCTTATCTGGATCAAGAATTAACATAAACAGAATCTCAGAAGTTTCTGTCATGCCAACCCTCAGTAATTTCCCAAGTCACTGTATTCTACTGTTGCTTTATAGGGCAACTTTTCTATCAGCTGCATTTAGATGAGCTCAGAAACCATTTGTTTCGGTTTCTTCTCTAGTATTCCATCTGTGAGATTCATTTGCTACAAACTGCAGCAGTGAATCATTAATTTTCTCTGCTGTGTAGCATATTTTAGTAGAGGTATACATTATTTGAGGATGCATCACTTGATTCTATTTACATATTTGCAGGAACATGAGCATGAGCTTCAGTCAAGCTTTTCACCTTGGGAGGTAATTCCTGGAGAAGTGGGTTTTCTCTGCTTTTGTGAAAAATGCCACAGGGTGGAAGCTTTTATCCAGGTTCCTGGGTCAATGAACTGTGAAAACACAGAACTCTACTCAACAGTTATTAGGATCTTAAGACGGCAATACAGTAGCAGAGCAAGTTCAAGACTGCATGGAAGTCCGTGTCCGAAACTGTCGTGTAGTTCACGTGTCCCAGAAGGATTTTTTTTCTGTTTTGTTTTTCTTTGTTTTGTAGGCTTGAAGAACTAAGAGGCATGTAATGGGATTGAGCATCCTATGATCTTAAGAGCTAACTCTAGATACATCTCTTAAGGTAAACAAAGGGAGATATTCCGAAGGAAAAACTAAAAAAAAAAAGCCAATTAGTACTAGATTTTGCTCATGACCTAGTGCCATAAATGAGTTTACTTCTCAGAAGAGAGGAAAAGACTAAGACAAGAGGGAGAGCAGTTAGAAGGGAGAGGCTGGCGTGAGTCTGAGTGAGAGAAATTCTCTTTATTAGACTTCAATGAGTAACCATTTTTATTCCATTTTTATTTTTGATTATTTATAATCATTATTTGTAGTAATTATTTATAGTTGATTATTAACTATTTAGCTGTGAAATGTTTGTATCATTCATCAAGAGCTACAAGATGAAAAGATATAGTATGTGCTTACAATAGAACATTGTTCGGCTTTGAAAAGTAGAAAAATTAGCAATATGTAACAGCATGGACAAATCTTAAGAATCAGAGAAATAAACCAGTCACAGAAAGACGGATATCGCATGGTTCCACAATGAAATCTGAAGTAATATTTAAAACAATACAATCCAAATCATTAAAGAGAGATGATGGCTAGGAAAACCTATAGAGAAAGGAAAAATAAGGAGATGCATTTTAATCAGCCAAAGCTCCAATTAGGCAACATGAATAAAACCTAGAGTTCTGATAAACAGTATTGCATGAGTAAGTAACAGTGATGCATTAGACACTTAAATATTCCTAAGGTCGTGGACCTCATATTACATGTTCTTGGCATAAAAAATAATAAAATTAAATAAAAACTTCAATTTTATTTTGCTTTCCTTTTCATTTATTTATTGTAATCATTTATCACCAATTTCTTGGGACTGAGTAAGGGTAATATCCTCATAGCTATTGATAAGAGCAATGTGTTATATCTTTTAAATGCCTCTGTGGAAACAAAATCAACCTGGTTAGAAGGAAATTTTTCAACAGATACAATAAGCTGGGATCAGAGGTATTCACATGTCCACATGCCTCAGGGGATTTCCAGAAATGCTTATATATTCATAAAATGTATAATGTAGGCTTCAGATGACTTAATTAAAATCAGAATTCATAACACTATATACAAGCATATTGCCCCTTATCTGTAGGATATACCTTTCAAGACATTCTATTGATTCGTAAAACCACAGAATACCAAATCCCACCAGCATTGATATATATATTTACCTCTCCAATGCTTAAATGTATAAATTAGTCCGATTAGAAGATTTATAACAATTGCCACTAATAAAACAGAAAAAGCATAAAAATATACCATAATAAAAATTATCCAAATATTCTTTGTGAGCTTTTCCCTTTAATATGTCACACCCTAATTGATACAGAGAAATAAACTGTAGAAAGTAAAATTTCAGATAAAGAGGGCAACTATAAAAGCCATCTTTATATGAATCAATAGCCACCATAACACTGCATTCGTGTTCTCTTGTCTTTCTGCTCTTCTTATTTTTAATTTTGTGTATGGGGGGATGTGGGTGTGAGTACAAGGACCTGCCGAGGTCAGATCTGTGTGATTCCCCCCTGAAACAACTTTGAGTAGCCTGACATAGTGTCTGAGAACCAAATTTGGGTCCTCTGTGCAAGATAAGTATATCTTTTTAAAGCTGAACCATCTCTCCAGACCTATTGTCAAAATAGACCAGCAACCACCTTAAACACTCCAGTATCTCAGTACATTAGTAAACATTGTAATGGCCCTGTAGAAAGGGCAGGGTTTCTAGATAGATGTAGTAAAACCCACTCAAAGAGAATGTGGTCCTAATGGGCTATAGTGAAGACAGAAATAAAGGTTAGTTAGAGGAGTGGGGAACAGAGCCTTGTAGGGAAAACAGTTCATTGCAGTTAGCAATTATCCAAATTGTATCCAAAGCAATCCGGTCATATAAGAGGACCAGGATGGGCTCTCAAGTCCGAAGCTGTAAGCACGTGAAGGACATCTGCCTTGCTATCTATATATCCTTGGCCCTGGGCACAACATCTGACACACAGTGAGCTCTTCACAGTGATTCAAACTAACTGATAAATGCTGTGACAACCTTTGTAGGGAGGATGGTATTGTTTAGGCAAGGTCTTACTACTTAAGCCAAGCTGCCCTGAAATTCACTATGTAGCCCCATATGGCCTCAAATTTGTGATCCTCCTGCCTCAGCCTTCCAAGTCATAGGATTCCAGGTGTGATGCACCACACCTGGCTTCTGTAGCAGATATTTATAAAAAATAATAATAATAAAATAAAATAAAATAAAATAAAATAAAATAAAAACATAGAAAAAATTTTACTAAAAAAAAGTTATTTGAAAGCCTTGTAAAAGTCAAGCAGTAGGGAAATTTATCTCCAAACTGAAATCATGCCTATGAAGGGTCAAGTAGGAAAAAGAAAAGTGGACTTTAGCAGTTTGCAAAGTGAGTCTCCAGCCATTGTGAAACTCATGGGAACCATGGAGTGTAAACGGTGTCTATAGTGAAACCTTCACATTGACAGAGAAGAGAGAATGTGACTGGACTGTAGATCACTCTGAAGATGATCTTGGACAAATCACTTAACCAACAATGATCACAGAGCAGAGCTATCCTCATCATGACATTTCCCTGCCTGTTCCCAGAACAGCAAACTCACCAATAGAAGACAGGACCACTCACACTTGGCAGATTGCAAATTCATGGAGTCTGGCTTCATATGGGCTCTCTCTTCATCAGTTCTGTGACCGCAGCCACACGTTCAGCAGTTTCTTTGAATTTTCCCTTTTCTCAGCTCCCATCTGCCCCTTCCAGCCCTCTCTTTGTCCTTCTTGGCAGACTGCTTCACCTACCTCAGTGGAAAACCTAAGAACAGAAACCATCAAGATCGTATTCATTCCTCTTCTCCAAAGATGATTCCCTGTACATGTTTTTAGTCACATTGCTTCTTAATTTCTGTGGACTTTGAATCACATGCTTCTCATTCATCAGATCAAGATCTCTTCCACACTGCTGGATCCCTTTGTTTGTTATGAATTCAAATACACAAACATATAGCCTAACTTTAAAATAAAATAAGACAAAATTTTTCAATTGAATCTGTTCCACCCTTTACATACTAAAAAATTGTTCTGAATTATGCATTTTTTCCATGTGAAAAGCTGCCTGATGCCTCTTTACTTCATTCTGTGTCTTTAATTCCTTGATAAGGAACAGGATTTCTCTCTTATCTGTCCTTCATGTTCACTTTCCACACTCCCTTGCTTTCAGTAAATGGTTTGGTCTCTCAAACCCAAACCATTAACATCATTTTGGCCAGTTTCTGTAAAATCTTTGTCTTATTACACACAGTTGCCAAGCTCTTCCAATGCTTCCTTGACAATGGCTTTTATGTCTCTTTCCTGATCTTATTTGTCTAAGTCCCTGGCCCTTTATACTCTGAACACTAAAATTATTACCAATTGACTAATGAAATCCTGAGCAGGCACCAGCTTAATGTTCACAGGTTTGAATCAGTGTCCCCAGCTCTTAGTGTGATTTTGCTTAGCTTTGAGGGCCAGAGTCACTCAGTTCTGAGTAACGTAATTCTAACATGGATCCCTCAGTTGCTCTTGGTGGCTTATCAAAAGCGAGGGATAGATACTTCCAGTAGCCGTTTAGAACTCTTTCAGGGCTATCCTCTGCATTTGTCACAGTTTTGCTTCTGCGCCGCCCACCACTTCTTTAGTTCTGGTCCTCCACAGGCCTCAGCCTTGGCTCTTCACAACCCTCCCCGTTTCTTTCCTTTCCCATCTCAGCTCTCTGCAGTCTGTAGCATCAGCAATTCCCTTAAACTCTTCTGCTTCCTTCTAGTGCCAGGTGTGCTCCGAGCTAGTGGCTCCTGGTAGTCTCTGTTCTCTGTGCATCTACTTTATCCCATTCTAACAGAAGTAAAATACTATCACCAAGAAGCTGGGTATGGTCCATTTTCTCTACACACACAGTAGAAATCACTGGTAGGCATGAGGACCATCAAGTGCTGTTCTTTGCCAACTTTTGTTTCCCTGGATGGTTGGCAGCAAGCAGTAGGCAGTTGAGATCGCAGCAGGTGGTGCTCTCTAGTGTGACAGTCATCATGAAGTCCTTAGGTGTGGGGACCTTCAGGCCCACAAATGTTTATAGCTCTTGTATAAGAGTGGGACTTCTCAGCCCTTAACTGCAACTGGTATTGCAGCATCTAGGCGCCTAGGTATTGGGATTTCATTGCTTTTAACAACTGCCAGTGTTGCAGTATTTGTATAGGTCAATGAACCCAAGTTTCTTGGCCCTTATAACTGGTCATTGTTATCACCCTTGGCCAATGGGTCTCAGACACTTGGCCCTAAACACTTGACAATTATCTGTAACTCTTCTGGAAACAATGACCCACGGTTCCTTTTCTCTGGATACTTCCAGCCTTTTGCACTTCTCCGGCCTCATCTCTCCGCTCTCTTTTCTTCTCCATGTACTGGCCACTCTTGAACTATTCATCTGCTTCTTCATCGTCAATCAAGCTGCAAGCTGCTTTGTGGTGTCCCTGTTTCACCTGTCAACTGCTTGACTATTATTGCCACTGCCTTTCCTCCATTGCCTCTGTCATCGCCGCCTTCCGATGTCTCTGCTACATCTATCTTCGTGTTACCAGTGCAGCCCACACTATTGAGAGTGGACAAAGAAAGACCACAGGAGACAAACCTTTTTTTTTTAAACCTAATGTTGCAACAGTAGGAGATGCAACACAGGAGAGTGTCTCTTAGCAAACTCACTAAAGGAGTCTGAGCAGCCTGCTTATACAGCCAGAGAGGGGTGTTTGAATCAATCACAATTTTGTCTCTTTAGCATCAGTCATGCCATGAAGGTGCAAGTTTGTGACAATCACAGCTTTTGCTGTTTTTTGTTTTGTTTTGTTTTGTTTTTACCTGTATCAGAAGTCTCTCTGGTGAGTTCACAGCACAGCAAAGAGACAAGAGCTGCCCCTCGAGGAATGAAATTACCAGAGGCCCCGTCATCTGTGCTTATTTGCAAGAAAACAAACATTAGCAAAGTGTTTACAGTAAGTGTTTATCATTGTGAGGAAAGATTGTGAAGAGCCAGAGGCTGTGAATGTTTTCTGGATACAGTGGCCACACATGTAAACACACAGTGGTTGTAACATCATGCACAAGACCTGGACAAGCTCAAGCCAGATCAAATCCTGCCATGGAAATATTGCCAACTGATCGCTGGTGGGAGACAGGGAGTCAGTTTTCTTTATAGCTATGGCCCCTGGTGGGTTCAGGTTCCAGTGGATGGCCACACATCCAGAAGAATGTGGCCAACACAAGCTACTTGGTGGGCTTAAAGAAAAGTAAAAGAGACAACGTTGGGTGGGTAGGGAAGGGAGGTGGGTCTGGGAGGGGTGGGGCTAGGGGTGGGGGAATAGGATCAGAATATATTGTACAAACTTCTCAAAGAACTTATCATTAGCACTAATGGTTATTTCCAACAAGGATTAATATTTGTCCATGTTCCCCAGGGAGAAGCAGATCCCTGTGATGGTTTTAATTATGTATAATGTCCCCCATATATATTTATGGGTTCTATATACTTGAATACTTGGCTGCCACCTGGTCAAATAAACTTGGGAAAGTAAAACCTTAACAGAGAAGTGGGCACTAAGGGTACACCTTGAGACATTATGACTGGGCCCACTTCTTGTCCACTCCCTACTTCCTGAGTACAAATTCAATGTGACCAGCTGCATTATATTATTTCCACCATGCCTTTCCCTCCATGGTGGACTATAGGCTCTCAAACCACAAACCAAAATAAACTCTTCCTTCCTCAAGATGCTTTCTGTCACACATTTTGTCACCACTACAAGAGAAGTAACTAACACAGGCCCCTGGTCTGTCTCACAACTACAAATAGCCGATAAAGTTATGTGGATGAGGTTGGGGAGGTCTATGCTGCAATATGGTGGGGTAGTCTCAGGAAGGAGGTCTGAAAGTAACCCAAGGAGGATGAGAGGAGAGGGGTTTACATAGGGAGTCACACACTCTCAGCATCTTCTCTGCCAATCACAGACCTTTTGTTTAGTCGTAGCCTCTGCAGACTGGACCTGACTGCCCCAGATGCCATCCTTCCCAGCGCGACCGAAAACACCTATAAAATGCAAAGGAAGACATCCAGAATGGCTGAAGATAGAGTAATAGGATGATGTCTGGAGCTCTCATGCCTGAAACAAAGCCCAGAGTCTATTGGAGGGTGTCTGGAGTTGCCTTGGCTGAACCAAGTCTTCCCAAAGGGAAGCCTCCATTTTAGCAGCAACAATGACAATTGTGGTAATTCCTGCCTCAAACCAAGTTTCATCAGGATGCCTGTGGCCAGAATGAAGTTCCTCTGAGAATCATTGTCTAGATCTACTCCAGGGAAATGTTCTCTGTACATCTATGGTGGAAGCAAAGCCTCCCTGACTGGCTATGAGACTTTTAAAGTAGCTGTGGCTTTTCCTACTGATAACTCCCTGCATCACCAAAGAAGCAGAGTTGGTTGACAGTCTCAGTAAAGCAGTGAGGATGCAGTTGTAGCTGCTGCTTCCTCTCTTTAGGAGACACATGGACTTGACTGACACCCTGGCCAAGCAACAGCGCACAGACAAGAGCAGGGACTCCAAATGTGGCCTCTGCCCCACCCAGGCTGACACAGTCACCAATTCCATTCACAGGCAGCTCCTGCTGTATCCATTAGGAGGAGATGGCCAGACGGCTTTCAATCAAGCAGTCAAACTGATCCTCCTAACAACTTCTAGTTAATAGGAAAGAAAAAAAAACATTAGAATATTTGCAATGATGATCCAAGGCAAAACTTCTATTCCTTTGCAATGAACTTAAACTTGAAATCCTTAATCTCCAATCTAATGCACTTAAGAAGTGTTTTCAGTCCTTCTTATCTATCTCAAAGTCACATATCTAGGAGTATGAGGTACCTGATACTGCATCAGCAAGTAAGTCAAAAATCTTAATGGCTGATGATAAGAATGTTTAGTGCTAGTTTAATATATAGGCTGCTTCATGCTTCTTATAGTGATGGGTACTGATGGAATCGCCTCCATCTAAATCATTGCCAGGCTCACAGCAAGAGAGCAGACAGTCTTGTAAATCATGCTTGAGATCGTAAAGCTTGACTGGGAAGTGGCACTCGGTACATTTTATTGCTTCCAATGACACTGACCCTGATAATCTCCTCTCTACTCTACCACCATCAACCTAACCAGAACCACACACCTCCAAAGTCCACACACTCTTTGTGTTACCATTGTAACTAATGTGGTAAAACATTGTGACCAAGGCAACTTAGAGAAGAGTTTATTTGGGGCTTACAGTCCCAGGGTGTTAGAGTCCATAGCGGTGGAGTAAAGACAACAGGTGACAGGCACATGGCTGGAGGAGAAACTGAAAGCTGAGATCTTACATCTCAAGCCCCAAGCAGGAAACAGAGAGAGCTAGTTCAAAATGACCTGAGTCCATTGAAACTTCAGAGGTTGCCCAGAGTGGCACAATTCCTCTATCAATGTGACACTTCTTAATCTCCCCCCAAACAGCAACCAACTGGAGAACAATATTCAAATGACTGAGATTTATGGGGGATATCCTAGATATCCTACTCAAACTGCCACATCTTCAACATTCTCGGATGATCGTCCTTCAGTACATCAATGTATGTATGACTCAACCTCTTGAGTCTACTTTCCCTGGTACTCAAGGCTATGAAGACTGAGAACTCTGAACCTTTAACCGAAACAGACCCACTTGTACAGATCTCAGGACTATGCTTGTTTCCCCACTCCCAGCACTCTTGGGAGACACTCCCTTCACTAACTGAGACATTAGTTGTCCTAGGGTCTAAACCCCACATAATCTAAATGATAGGAAAATCTACAAAGCCTACAAATATTGAAGTTGAGTGCGGCATTATATACAAGCTCAGCAATAGCAAAAATCACACACACACACACAAAGGGCCAAACATCACTTGATGACTCCCTCACAGCCCCCTGGCAGACTCCAATATTAGAGGAACCAAGATGAAACCACTCCAATACTGCATCTTTTCCCCACTATGTTTCTGCTTTTTTGGAAAGTATTTTTATTTTATTTATATGAGTCTTTTGCCTACATGCATAGATGTGCACCACATGGGTATCTGGTACCTGGGAAGACCATAGACAGCATTGATCTCCCTAGAAATAGTTAGAGATGGTTGTAATAACCTTATCCAAGAAAGTGAAAGACTCTACAATGAACACTAAAGATACTGAAGAAGACAGTGAAACATTTAAAGACCTCCTATGCTGATAGGTTAGTTGAATTAATATTGTGAAAATGACTACACTATCAAATGCAATGTCAGTTCAATACAATCACCGTCAAAATTTCAATGCCTCGGGGAGAAAACATTCAACGTTCATAGTCTTAGAAGGCACCATGCACTCTTCCAAAGGAGGAAAACAACCAACAGTCCAACCCAGTTAGGACACCTATGAACAGTAGCAATGGCCAGCGTAGCACCATAACTAGCCCTAAGGTATGTGTAGTAGTGGCATGAATGCCTTGCAGGCAACAACCACTCTCTAATTGGACCTAAGGATCACTCAACAAAGAGAAATCATACTTAGCATTAGAAACTTAGCCAACTACCCAGGGCTAGTGAAGTCATGGATCTTGGTGGAGAATCTATAACTATCAATTTACTAAACCAGTATAATGCGCAACTACATTCTGAATATTTATCCTTATGCCCATACATAAGTGCAGTTCTTACCTCTTATCAAAGAAATTTCTCTTTGCAACAACTGGAAAACATTACGGAAAGCCACACCCAATCAAAATCAGAGTTGTGGAGTCCCAATGGATACAGATACAACCCAACTCCCGCACCGAAGGCTTGGAGATCATTGCCAAAGAGGTGGTGAAAAGATCATTAAAAGCCAATGGAACAGGAGTTTGCTGTGAGGTTGTTATCTCTCAGAAATGTCAGAAGTTACACCCAGAAAGTCTCACCAATATCTCTGCCTAAGCATGACCTGAACAAAGATAGTAGCAACAGACATGCTAACATGAAAAGGGTTTCCCTTTTTTAAGAATCACAGGCTGAAGCCTAGACAAAGAACCATGGGCAAGTAAGGGATGCTGAGAGCAGGAAAAAGTCTTCTCAGGAAACATACACATACAAGTAACATTGTAAGAATTGAGTAGATTGTCTGGGTGGTAGTGGTGCATGCCTTTAATCCCAGCACTCAGGAGGCAGAGCCAGGCAGATCTCTGTGAGTTCAAGGACAGCCTGAGCTACAAAGAGAGATCCAGGACAGGCACCAAAACTACACAGGTAAACCCTGTCTCGAAAGACAAAAACAAAAACAAAGACAAACAAACAAAAAAGAAATGAGTAGATTGGATCTACGTATTTAGGATACACACACACACACACACACACACACATACACACACACACACACACATATATATAATTACAATATGTAAGTAAAGGAAAAGAGAGCAAAGTGGATACATAAGAGGGTTAGGAGAGTTTGAAGCAAGGAAATCAGCAAGGAGAAATGATGTAATTATATCATAATCTCAAAAAAACATTTTTAATGTCATTTTCACAGAAGTAGGAAAAGCAACTTTGAAATGCCTATGGAACACAAAATATTCCCCCAGATAACCAAAATAATCATGAGCAAAATGCACAGTGCAGGACGGGTCATCATGCTTGATTTCAAGTTACAATACAGAGTCATGGTAATAATAACAGAAGGAACTGGTGCACAGACACACTTGAATCCATGGAATAAACTAGCTGACCTAGATATACATCCATCCAGGCTCTCCATCTTATCCCAGTCAAAATGCCGCTCATCAAGAAAACAAAGGACAGCAAATGCCAGTAAGGCTGTGAGGAAGGGCAACTATTATTCACTGGAAATCCATATGGAAGTTCGAGAAAAAAAAATAATTGAAAGCAGAAATGCCATATAACCCAGCTATACCATTCCTGGGAAAGTACTTAAAGGAATCAAGTCAGCGCATCACAGAGGTACCTGTACATCCACAATTACTGCTATGCTCTTCACAGTGGACAAGATATGGAGCCAGCCTAGTTGTCTATTAACAGATGATCAAATTTTAAAAAATGCAGTGTGTGTGTAGCATACAATGGAGGTTTACTTGGCTGTAAAGAAGAATGAAAATAAGTCATTTGCAGGAAAATGGGTGGAATTCATGATCACTGTTAGTGAAATTAGCCAAATTGAAAGGGGAAAAAATATTGTATTTTCTTTCATGTTCAAAAACATGTTTAATTATAGATGATATATAGATAGAAAGATTAGATAGAGGACAAGGAATATCCATAGGTAAGAATGAAGTCTATTTTTGAACATTTGTTGGGGGAGGGATGTGAAGAAGGTGTTAACCACTTCTTAATTACCACCTGCCCAATCCTGTTAGGTGGTGAATACTCCTAAATTCAGAATTTTAAAAAGTTACTTTCCCTGTATTCAGGTGGTATGTTTTCTTTCATGCGTTTTATTTATTTTACTCTCTTTTCATCCTTTATGAGAAGATCTTTCAAATGTGCCATTTGATATTTTTCAGAGATATTATTCACATCATGAAAATCCAATAGCAGCCTGACAGAGACATTAGTTTGAAGTGTAAAATTATCCTGAGTCTGTTTCTGCAATATATATTCATTTCAGAAAAGTTGAAAATAAAAGAGCACTTCTGTAGTGGATTTCCATTTGGAACAAGTAAAATGGCCCTAACTGAATGTGCTGGTGTCCTATTAAAGGTAATGTCCTTCCAGCAAACCACTAGGTTACTAATATTTGATGTCAAAAGCAGTTCCGTAGTAAAAAATAAACTGTACCAAGATTGGGTCTCATCTTTTATTTTAAGCAGATTTGTAATGACTATGATACATGGATGAAGTCTAGATTAGGATTTATCATTAAAGGCATTATAGGATAGAAATTTAAGCACATTCGTTATTTCCTAGCCTACTTTCTTAGAACATGCTATTATATAATTTTGAAAACACGATTCAGCTCAATCGCAGCAATAATTTGCATGGTTCACAAGTCAAAGGGGCCACTGTCCAGTGTTCCTGCCCTCTCTGCTACTCTGCGGACTCATGGAAGTTTGCACAACAATGGAAGTGAAGAGAGGTTGGTTTTCCAGAAATGCAGTGGTCCATGTGGGTTTCCTTTGCTGTGATAAAACCATGGCCAAAAACAATTTCCAGATGCCATGGTTATTTCAGCTAGGTCAGAGCCCATTATCTAGAGAAACCAAGGCAGGAATTCAAGGAAGGAACCTGGAGACTGAAGCACAGACCACGGAGAGATGCTGCTTACTGGCTTGCTCGCAACCTTATGCTCAGCTGTCTTTGCCATATACTCCAGGCTTACTTGCCCAGGGATGGTGATGCCCACAGTGGACTGTGTCCTCCTGTATCAATTACCAGCCAAGAAAGTGCCTGGCAGACATGGCCTTGGGCCAATCTAACTGAAGCAATTCCTCAGCTGGAGTTTCCTCTTCTCAGGTAACTAGTTTATGTCAACAAAACTACCACACTTGGTTACCCTTTCATTATCCTCATACTCAAAAATGTTGCATAGTCCATCTTTTTCTACAGCTCCAAGTCCTTGTTAATTCTCCAACCTTAACCCCTACCACTACCAAGTTTGTGATTCTGCTTATCTATTTTCTGAATGCACATTTTTCTACAGCTTGCTCTCACAGTGTCTTTCTCTTTGTGCCCAAATCCTACCTGCACTTTTAGGACTCAGCTTCCATCTGGGTGTACCTTTCCACGGGGCCTCAATCACTGGCCTTCACTTCTTCAGAAGCCTGTCAACCAGGTACATGCCATTCACTCACCTGTATCTGAGACTTGGACGTTTGTGGTTATTCCTGTTTGCTTGTGTGCTATTCTTAGGACTCCACTGAAATTATACATTCATTGAATACACTAAGATATTGTTTATACATCTTTTTACTCTGTATAGTTCATCTCCACATGGGACTAGCACAGAGATTTATAAAGAATTAGGAGTTCCTGACAAATGTGAAGAATGTTAATTTTTATAAAACTTTTAAAGAGTTGAAAACTAAGAACAGTTTCTCAGATTCACTATGATGAAATATGTTCAACGTTCACTGACCATTGTCTGAAAATACAGACCTGGGCAGCAAGAAATGGAGGGGGTACCAGAAGGCAATGTGATCAGCGCTAAAGAGAATTTTCACCTGTAATCACCTAGAAAAATAAATAAATAAATAATAATTCAAATTCCCTTGATAGCAATGGGCAGGAATGGGTTCAACTCTCAGTTCCCATTTTCCCAGGCCAATCATCAAGTTCTGTGCAGCTCTGGGAAATACATATTTTGAAAATCTATTTTACATTCATAGATGGACAAGCCATCTCCAGGATAACCCAGTCAAGCCCAGTGGCTTTGTGATTATAAAAGCTGTAACCTCGGAGGAAAGAGTCTTTATTGGTTCTCCATAGCCACTCACTCACACAAGGGGCCTTGTTCAAATAGTGTTTCCTAAGACAAAGCAAATATAAGTTCTGTGTCTAAGAAAAGGAAGAAATATTTCTCTTTTTCACAAAGTGGGCCTTCCATAAAATATCAATATGTGTATCACAAATGCTATGTTTAACCTGTACTGGTGTGAATGATGAGGTCAAAGTATGTCTGTCAACAGGCTTGTGGAATTTCAGCACCGAGAAGTGCAGTTTTGCTGCCCTCTGCAGGAGAGTACTGTCATGTCATCCACTCATAAGCACACCTTTTCACGTCCTCCTTTCTAGGTTTCAAATTACTGATTACACTAATCCAGCCACAAAAATTTAAGAGCCATGATAGAACAAATTGCCTTGTGAAAATGACAAGAAAGTCATAGCCACTACATTATCAAACTCCACACTAGCCAGTAGAAGGAATCCAGTCTCGTTTGCCTTTTATGCAATGTGGAATCACAGTTTACTCAAAGGAATTCAGAAAGCATGTGACCCATGCTATAGTCCATGGTTGTCTAAGAAAAACATAATTCAATAACCCCAAAAGAAGATTCATCCTTCTCAATTTCCTTCACCCCTCAGCTCTCTCCGGAGTCAGATTGAGGTCTGCTTTTCCTGGTTAGAAAGTTGTTTTAATGGTGATCACGACCACTCTTCTACCTATCACATCAGCACCCTGCCTCCTAGCAATGACACCCTGTTCCTAAGGGAGGAAGTACCTGCAGCCACCACCTCTCGCCTTCAGCTTCCTAGAGCGAGCCCAAGCTGACTGTGATTTTTGTGGTTCTTGTTGATAAACAAAACTATCCCTTCATTTAAAGATAATTTAAAGACTGTGAAATAGAATCTATTTTCATTTCTATTATTTAAGTTTTGTCCAGTCCACAACTATAGGAAACAAACAACACAGGGAGTGAGTAACCATTTACTCCTCGGCAAGCATTCATTTACGAGGCCTCCACTCATTCCTTCTAAGCAACACCAAAGGTCAGTTGAGAAGCGGGTGGATTTAGTTCTCTTCTGTCGGCCCCCTGACACTTGAAGTGTGTGATCCCCTTGCACTGGGCCTGAGAGCTGGCTGTCAGGAAGCTGACACAGGTGTGTTCATGTTCACCCATTCTCCACCTGAGCAGTCAGTTGATTTGTACTAAGAGATCGCTGCGAGCACAGGTCAAAGGCTCTACGTTTTTAAAGTGGGAGAAATGGGAGTCGGGATCATGCATCAGTCACGACTTGGGGAATGCTCACTGAATCGCTGTACTGCAGTGGCCACCAGAGGGCGCATCGGGTGGCAGTCCCAGAGGGGCCCTGCTGGCCTTTTCCTTTCTCCCAACAGAACAGGTGCTTTCTCCCCTCAGCTTCTCTGAGCTGCTTGCATACTAATGCACTCTCCAGAGCATCCTCTCCATTACCTTGAGAGCCAGACAATTCCTTTTATCGTTCATACTTCTAGAATATCTTAATCCTGAGTCCCAATTGTATTAGTTGATTCAGACTACAGGACCAGTGAATGATCATTGGTTGATATCTTTGTCTTCTCATGTACCTGATTTTTTAACAGTGTGTGTGTGTGTGTGTGTGTGTGTGTGTGTGTGTGTGTGTGTGTGAGAGAGAGAGAGAGAGAGAGAGAGAGAGAGAGAGATGTGATGTGTGTGCGCATGTGTGAATATGTATTGTGTGTAAACACATGTATGTATATGAAAGTGTGTGTGTGTGTGTAAATGTGTGTGTAAATGTGTGGATGCATTTGTGGATACATGTATATATGTGAAAGTGTGTACATGTGTCTGAATATGTATGTGTGTAAATGTGTGTATGTATATATACATGTATATATACATGTGAATTTTTGTATTCCGTATGTCTATATGTGGACATGTGGATGTGTGCGTGTGGTGTGTGAATTTGTGTGTGAATGTGCAAATGTGTATGTGTGAGTATACGTGTGGATGTGCACATGACACAGCAATAATGTGGAAATCAGAGAACATCTTTGGGCGTTAGCTCTTTCCTCCCACCTTGCTTGAGACAGGGTCTCTTGCTGAGTGTGGCCTGATTAGGCTTGCTTGACCACGAGCTTGGGATTCTCCTGGTTCTACGTCTCATTTGGTGCTGAGGTTACAAACACATGTATACTTCCACATGCAGCTGTATGTGGGTTCTCAGGATCCCAATTCAGATCTCTCTTACAAGGCAAGTCTTTACCAGCCCCAGTTTTTAATAGTGAAATAAGAGATGTTTTGAGGCTGGATAGTAGGGTGGTTATGAGTGCTCCAAGTTGATTTTTCAAGACAGGTGTGATAGAATGCACATTGAATTGGGAAGAGACCTTTTCTTGATTCTCTGGATTCATGGGCTCCCTAATCAAACAAGCTTCCTAGCACTTTCTGTTTTGTGCTCAGATAAGAAGTGATGTCACCTCTTTCAAATGAGTCAAAGTCCAATGCAGTCCCCCAGTCCAGACCCATCACATGAGTACAATCTTCATCTCGATTTAGAACTTCTCCCTTCCCCTGTGTTTAACCTGCTTCAAGTTCACACTTCTTCAGTAAAAAGAGGTTTTCTTCCTTTCTCTTCCTTGTTATGCGCTCTATTTCTTCCCCATGGATCAAGCATTGGGCACAGGAGTTGGCAGGAAAATGCATAGCTTTTAGGCAATGGCACAACTGTGGTCTTATATCACTGTCCTCTGTTGGATCAGGCCAAATCTTCCTGGTGGGGTGTACCAAAGGCCTCCCCACTGGGATGCACCAACTGCCCTTCCCACTGGGATGCACCAACTGCCCTTCCCACTGGGATGCACCAACTGCCCTTCCCACTGGGATGCACCAACTGCCCTCCCCACTGGGATGTACCAACTGCCCTTCCCACTGTGATGCACCAACTGCCCTTCCCACTGGGATGCACCAACTGCCCTTCCCACTGGGATGCACCAACTGCCCTCCCCACTGGGATGTACCAACTGCCCTTCCCACTGTGATGCACCAACTGCCCTTCCCACTGGGATGTACCAACTGCCTTTTGTGCAGCAGGCCTATTACTTGTATGTATTGTATATAGTTATTGTACTTTTGCATATAGTTTTTCTTTTGTTAGTTATAACCTTTTGCTTTTTTTTTCTTTTTATTAAATTAGAAAAGGTGAAATGTGGTGGTATTCTATTTGTACTGAAATGTGATTTTAATTGTATGTTAATAAATAAAGTTGCCCGGGAGTCAGAGCTATTAGAGCCATAGAAAGAGCATGGCGGTGGTGGCGCACGCCTTTAATCCCATAGATCTCTGTGTGTTCAGGGGTACAGCCAGCATTGGAGACGTACGCCTTTAAGACCTAGACTTACAGGCAGTGACGAGGCAGTCATGTGTTTGGGTTTACAACCAATAAGAAAGCAGAACAGAAAGATTATTTAAAGATATACACACAGGAAATAGGTCTCTTTCGGGAAGCTAGGAGCACTGCAGGAGGTAAGATTTTAGCGCTGAGCTCTGACCTCTCGGCTTTCTCTTTTACATTGGTTCTGTGTTTCTTATTTAATAAGACGGTTGGTTACATCTACACAGGCCACTTACTCCTCTTTCTCCCTCCTTCTCAATTTCCTTCACCCCTCAGCTATCTCTGGAGTCAGATTGAGGTCTGCTTTTCCTGGTTAGAAAGTTGTTTTAATGGTGATCATGACCACTCTTCTACCCATCACATCAGCACCCTGCCTCCTAGCATACACACCCTGTTCCTAAGGGAGGAAGTACCTGCAGCCACCACCTCTGGCCTTCAGCTTCCTCAGCCCAAGCTGACTATGACTTTTGTGATTCTTGAACTTCTGAAGACCCACGTACACCTGGACACCAAACCAGTAAGCAACATTCCTCGTGGTCTCTGCTCAGCTGCCACCTGCAGTTTCCGGCTTGGGCGTCCCTTGATGGTAGACTGAGCCCAAAATAACCTTTCCCACCAAAAGCAGCTTTGGGTCACAGTGCTTTTCACAGCAACAGAGAAACAAACTAGAACAGGGATTTATACTAAAACTCAAGACAAAGGAAATCTCATACACACACACACACACACACACACACACACACACACACATTGTGAGAAACCTACTGTACTTTTTGAAACTTTATTTTGTAAGGCTATAAAATGAGACTCCTTCCTAGCACCTACTTCATTGGGATGTTATACAAATTAAGCATTACAAAGCAGAATTGGGCAGAGAAAGAAGCAAAAGTAGGACCACATCGCCTCTCCATGGAAACCCTCAGGAACAATGTCTCTAGTCAAAGAAAAGTCTTAAAGCTCAGGAATGGGAAATGCTACTTCCCTTTCCTGATCCCTAACACAGAACTTGTTAGCTTGTGATGGTTTGAATGACACAGGCTCACATGCTTGCAAGCTTTGTCCCCAGTTGATGAACTGTTTGAGAAGGATTGGGAGGCGTGTCCTTGTTGGAGGAGGTGAGCTGCTAGGGTGGACTTTAAGGTTTCAGAAGCCCACACCAGGCTCTCTCTCTCTCTCTCTCTCTCTCTCTCTCTCTCTCTCTCTCTCTCTCTCTCTCTCTCTCTCTAAACCCTGCTTCCCTTTCTCCATCCCCCACCTCTGCCAGCTGTCTGTGGGTCAGGATATTAAGTTCTCTTCTACTGCTCCAGCACCATGCCTATCTGCTTCCTACCATGACAATAATGGACAAGTCCTCTAAACTGTAACAAAGCCCCCAATTACATGCTTCCTTTTATAAGAGTTACCTTGGTCATAGTGTCTCTTTATGTCGATAGAACTGTAAGGAAGACACCCTTGCATAAATAGCAATAGTATTAACATACCACACAGGCAACGTGAGGCTAAAACAATGCCTACTTTTAAAGTACCTTAGATAATGATGCTAATAATCTTCCACCAGAATCACTGTGAATGAGTTTCAGATTGGACCATCTTGAGTGTCTCTCCCAACCCTACAGCTTCACATGACTCATGTGCCATGGGCTGCTTGCTTTGAAGTCACTGGAGCCCCAGCAAGTAATTCCAGGCTGTGCAGTTGTCTACTCTCCTGGTCACCAGATTGAAAGTCACAGAACACCATAGTTAAGTCCCTGTGGAATGATCTTTAACCAACAGGTGATATGAGACATGACTAAGTTGACATGTAACTTCCTCCAGCTGATAGGCTGATCCTAAGGCATGAATTCTGTTTAGGGCCACATGGCAGTGACCCACAAGTTGAGCACATTGAAGGTGCTTCTTATCATTCCCCATCTCTCTTCTCCTTTCATCTACTCTAGCTGCACTAGAATGTATATTCTAATTGAGAATGGTCATTTCAATCTCATCTAAGGCTCTTTGTTATGAAATGTGAATGAAGAAAATGGAAAATAATAATTCATAAGTTTCCTTTTATTCTAAAATGAATCCAGATAATCAATTTGGTTTTTTTTTTTCTTTACAAATAGGAACTTGGAGTTTATGCTGAGATAATTTGGTATAGTGCTAAAAGTCTGTGACATCCTATGATTAATTTAGACATCCACAGCATACTCAGGGTACCACCCTAGCCCAAAATACTATATCCCTTGCCCAGGCTTGCACCACAAATTCCTGACTGGTCTTCCTGCCTCCACCCACTGCCTGTTCAGCACATTCTCCTCATTGCTGCCAGCACGACTGCATCGGTCAGAACATGCTAACTACTGTAAACAACCCTGGCTCCAATGCTTCACACAACACACACATTCTTTAGACGTGCGTCATGGTGAGTTCAGTGAAAGACAGATGCCAGTTAGAGGTTCTGTTGAGCTGCTTTCCATCTTAGTGATTTCTTTATTCTGTGGATTTGTAGTCACATTTCGGTCGTCTCGGCCCCTCACCAGCAAGAGTATGCCGTGGAAGATGGGGCACAAGAGGTTTAAACATCTGACCACAAAGGGACATGGATCACTTCCGCCCAGCATTCCACGTGATGTTTCGTTTCCTGCATCAGTTTTAGGATGGTTTGACATAAAAAAATTAACATTTAAATTGGGGGCCTTTGAGTGAGGCAGATCACCCTCCATAATGTAGGCCAGCTTCTGCAAGAAGGCCTTAGCAGAATAAAAAGACCAACTTTCTCAAGTAAGATGGAATTTTCCTGTAAACAGCCTTCAGACAGCATCTGTAACATTAGCTTTCCTGTTCTCCAACGACCCAGCTCACAATTTTAGACTCATCATCTTTCACAATTATATAGACAAGTACACACACACACACACACACATACACACACACACACACACACACCTGACTAATATGCCCCGTTGACCAGTTTAGGCCTATGAGCCACAGCTGTGGGGAGGTGAGAAACACTACTCATTCAGATGCTTGAACAGTGGCAGCCAGTGCTTTCTAAAGCAGAGAGCTGACTGAGCTGACTTCACAGCCTTCTTGTGTTAAATCCACCACAGCATATCATCTTATCAATTCTCTTTATGCCTCACTACTGACTTCAGGTCTTCCTGATATACTAAACATCTCATTGCCCCTCCATCGTATAGATACATGCTCCATCCTGGTCAGCAGTGACCCTTCCAACACAATCTCTGCTACTTCAGAGACATTCCTGAGAGTTAAGACTCGCTCTATATTTATATGAATATTAATACACTCACGGTATTAACTGCTTTTTCATTGCTGGAGAAAAAAAACATCTGGGCAGATATAAGCGACAAAGTCTATCTTGGTGAGGGAAATATTATTGGGAAGGCACAGAGCCAGCTGGTCACACTGCACCCAGTCAGGAAGCAGAAGGTGATGAATATTCGTGCTCTATTTGCTTTCTTTCCATGCAGCCTAGGACCCTAGCCCACTGAATGGCACCACCCACTTGTAGGACAGGTGTCCCCACCTCAACCTAATCTAGATAGCCCCCTCATAGACATGCCCAGAGATTTGTCTCCAAGGTGACTCTGGATCCTGTCAAATTGACAAGCAATATTAACCATCACAATCCCACACTTTCTCAACTTGACACCTCCCTTTGAATCCATACCCTTTCTCCCTTTCTCTTCATACACTCCTGAGCAGCTCAGAATACAAATGCACACTCCATCACAATAATAGCTCCAGTACTACTTAAAAGCCCAAGTATCTGAGACTCAAGGCAATTGCATGATTGTACACTCCTATCAAATCAAATCCAGTTAAATCCTGTATACTATGGCACAGAGCAAACACCCCCATGCCAAAGGGGAAGACTGGGGCATTGGAAGGAATTATTGAACCAAGCAAAACTACAATCCATCAAAACAACCACCAAATCCCACAGTTCTGTGACCAGCATCTGGAATGAGCTTGGGTATTTAAATGCTGGAGACTATATGGAACATTTTTTCATTCATAATGCCACATGATGGAATTGAGAGTAAGAGTGACCCCAAAGACAAGAAATGGGTAGGGAGGAACAGTGGTAAGGGCTGTTCTGGAGCTGCCTTGAACCTGCTTATAAGATCCAACTGTTAAATTTTCTAGAGCAGTGATTCTCAACCCTCCTAATATTGTGACCCTTTAAGAGTTCCTTCATGGGCTGGAGAGATGGCTCAGAGGTTAAGAGCACTGACTGCTCTTCCAGAGATCCTGAGTTCAATTCCCAGGTCCTGAATTCAATCCCCAGCAACCACATAGTGGCTCACACCATCTGTAATGAGATCTGGTGCCCTCTTCTGGTTTGCAGAAATACATGCAAGTAGAACACTGTATACATAATAAATAAATAAATAAATCTTTTTTAAAAAAAAAAAAAGTTCCCTCTTGACGTAGTGACCCCCAACCATAAAATTATTTTCATTGCTACTTCATAACTGTAATTTTGTTAGTGTTATGAATCATAATGTAAATATGTGTGTTTTCTGATGGTCTTAGGTGACCTCACAGGCTGACAACTACTGTCTTAGAGTTTTGCAAGCCAATTGATAAGTGTTATTTAAAATGAAATAAACACTTTCTATAAAATAAGTCTTCAAAAGTAATGTGGTAAACACTCAAAATTCACCACTTCCTAATAATCTGACAGCCTTTTACTATCATTTACTAAAGTCACCCATTGAGATGATTCATGTTTGGCATTTGTGTGGTGCAAGTATTATATAATGGTATGTTATTGTGCATCTCTATCCAGCTCTGCATTCTGATGCCAGGGGCTTTTGTTGTTCCCAGTGGGGATGCTTTTGCAAAGGATACGGAAAAATAGTACAAGGCATGCTGTCTTCTGTCACTGTACGGTAAATGCTTGCCACTGATTTTCCAGGCACATAAGTCTCTTTGGTACGAAAGAGGGGGGCCTTTTTAAAATTCTATCACCTATGTCAGGCTGGCATCTGTGTCTTTTAATCTTGTCTGTCGACTTGATTGGATGAAGAAGCACCAAGGAGACTAGGAAAGTACACTTCTGGGTATCTGTGAGGGTGACTCCAGAGCTGGGGGAGGCTTGCCCTGGTGTTGGACAGTGCCGGTTATTAAGTTGTGGGTCCAGACAGGATGAAAGGGGGAAAGAAGAGTCTGGGTGCACAGGCACTCCCTCCCTGCTTCCCAGAAGCTGTGGTGTGGGCTACCCCCTCCCTGCCATGATGGAATGAGATTGCTGAGACCAAGAGATAGGGCGTTCCTCTTCCGTCTAAGTTAGTTATGCCAGGTGTTCCATCCATCACACAGACAGTACGTAGTTTAGTCGTTAAATTTTTGTTAAATCTCTTTTGGTTCTTCACTTTGTGAGACAGTTTTTGCTGGGCCTTGAGTCCTGCCTGGATTGTGAAGAGAGGCAATGATTGCCCTTTGCTATGAAATATCTTTCCAAGTGGGCTCCTACAGCAAACAGTGTTGAAAGAGAGAAAGAGTACTTTTTTTATGGAGCAAAGGACAAGTGTCCTGACTGCCTGTTACCAAATTTTAGATTTGCTAAATTCAAGGTCCTCTTCTGCATCACAACCCAGCGTGCACACAAGTGTGCTCTGACCCTTGTTGTAACTGTGCACGCACAGCCCCAGAAACTATATCACACATGTTTGTTCTTTCCCTGTGACAGATCCATAAGCCATGTTGTATTAACACGCTGACCTATTATTGGTGGAAAGAGCATGTTAAGATGTCCGTAGGGTTTTACAGTTCACGGACTCCAACTTAACATGGCCTGGCTCCAAATCCTGGTAGTAAGCTGATTGCTACTGCACCCCATGCTTCACACCAAAGCGAATTAGTCCCCTTCTCCCAGCTTACAAACACACCTTCCCTCTTATTTGTGGGTTGTAGGAGCTCTGCTATTGCTAATTGTTCTTATAAACATAGAAACTGCCGGGCAGTGGTGGCGCACGCCTTTAATCCCAGCACTCGGGAGGCAGAGCCAGGTGCATCTCTGCGAGTTCGAGGCCAGCCTGGTCTACAGGGCGAGATCCCAGACAGGCACCAAAACTACACAGAGAAACCCTGTCTCGAAAAAAAAAAATAATAAAATAAGATAAACATAGAAACTGAGGAAGTGGGAGTCCATGTTTCTTCCGGAAAAATAACTTCAAGAGGTTGTCAACAGATACAGAAGTGAATAGAAAATCAGAAAGCGAGAGAAAAAGAACATGGTTCTTCAGCACGAAATGGAAAATTTATACAAAAAAAAAATGACAAATCAAGTTGACATTTATAAACTGAGTGGGGACTTTTTCACTTGTGAGTCACAGAAACTCTTCTCAACTAAGACCTTGAGAGCTGGGATGCTTGTACTGCGGGAGCGGGCTGGAACCTGGACCAGGAGCAGCAGGAAGCACCAGAGATACAGGGATATGAGGCCAAAGAGCCTGGTCAGAATTAGACCACAATGCAAAAGTTGGGAGCAGGCGTACCCCTCTACCCCTCCGCCCCCTGCTGCATATTTAGCGTCAGAAATGTGTGAACACGGTGTGACGGATGATCACACTCAGAACTGCTTCAGAAGCGGAACATTTTCTCTCTAATTCTTTCTCCCATGGGGCTTTTTTGGAACTGACCACATCTCTCTGGTACTTGGCTACAACGAACCTTGCCACGGCTCCAGGTTATCCAGCTTTTGGGGCTCCTGGGAATCTATCTGCTGGCCCAGGTCCTCAAGACTGCTAGAACAGGCTGGTGGCCTCACTAGTCCTCATCAGCTCTTCACTTCTTGACTCATCTGTGCAATCAATTTCTTGCTTTAATCCCCATCTTAAACAGTCAGGTTTCCATTTCCTGCTTTGATCCTGAGTTACACACTATACTATGCTTTATTTTTAAGTTCTGGGGAGAAGAAAAAAAAAAACAGGTCATTGAACATGTTAGGTAAGTATTCGTGGGGGGTCTGTACGGAAAATGACCACCTCTCAGAGTCCCAGGAACTTAAAAACTTGGTCCCTAACTGGTAGCTGGAATCTTCAGGAGGCGGAGCCATGATGGAGGAAGTCTGTCCCTGGAGGAGGGCTCTGGACCTTTGCGCTTCCCGTTTGTGTTTGAAATTGTGATCTCTCAGCTTCCTGCTTAGGCAGCCCGTAGCCATACCTCACGCACAATTGTGGACTCTCCTTCCAGAAGCACAAACTCGAAGAAACTCTTTCTTCTTGCCTTGGCCGTGGTATTTTAATCACAGGATTAGAAAAGTAATTAATTTTTAATTAATTACTACCACCACAAAGCTACATCTCTAACGCTTTTTATTTTATACAAATCTACAATTAAAAGGCACTTGAGCCATTGGGACTTATTGGCACAAGGGCAGAAATGATGCTGGGCAGGTCGTTGGTTCAATCAGGACTCTGGTGATAGCATCCTCGTGTGAAGAATAAAGCTGAAGAGCTGCTTCCTAAGGGTCAAATAAAGGGATAGAGTTCAGGAGAAATGGTGCCGCTTGATAACGGATTTTGCAGTGGAGAGAAGATGGGGGGAAATAGAAGGAATTTCCTCCCAGTTAATGAAGGTGTTTCAGTCTGCTAACGGAAATAAAAATTAGTCATAGAGTCCCTTAAGTGAATTCCCCAGTAAAGACCAAAGGAAGTGAATAATTGAGTCTCTTGCATTTGTGTGGGCATTTGCGTGTTATCACTGTCAAGTGGGGCACATTCATTCTCCAGTTGGTTTCATTGTGACATACAGTCTCTATTTAAAGACTCTTCATGTGGTCAATACTGCATATTCTAGAAATTTGAAATTCTACTCCCTGTAATTTCTCTTCTGTGGAAAATGCATCTAGATTTCCCAAAGTAGAAAGGAATTATGGGAACATACCCAAATAGTAGACTGCTGAAAACATGTGAGACATAGTTCACATTGTTTCGTTCTTGAACTGTGTCCACTAGAGGGCAGCAAAAAATTAAGAAGAACGTTACATTTACCAACTAAAAAATTATGAGTCAACCTGTATCCCTGATTGCTGATAAGCAGAGAATCATTAAAGCCCCAGATAGCAACAGTGAAAAAAGAAAGTTGAGGAACGGAGAGATATGGCTCAGCAGGTAAAGATGCTTGCTGCCAAGTGTGACAGCCTGAGTTCAAGACCTAGAACCCACATGGTAGAAAGAGAAGACTTCAAAAGTTTTCATGGCAGTGGGCAATCCTTTCACACATAAGTAAATCGATAAATGTTTAAAACTTAAGACAGAGAATTTGTTTCTTAAGACTAGGAAATTCATGACTCCCCTATGTTTTCTTACAGAATTTTAATACTGTTGAAAAATTATTATAAAGCATTTTACTTTAAGGTTTTGATGCTAAACTTTATATTAGCAGAATATCCAGTTAACTTCTTCTCATTTATCCATTTAATGCAAATTATCGGAGCACTTCTAGCCAAATTCTTAACCTGGTGGTTGTTCCTTTATGGCATGACTTGAGGGACAAGAAAGCAAGTCCCTGCCTGTGTCACTGTACCTGGCTTCTTCAGAGAAACAGCAGCAACAGAGTATTAGAAGTGTGATTCTCTCTCCCTCTCTCTGTCTCTGTCTCTCTCCTTGTCCCCCTCCCACCCTTGTGTGGTGGGAGGTGGGGGTGAGGACTGAATTTTAACCAATTGGCTGTACAATTAAAAGCCTGAGAAGTTTGAAGCCTCTAGTAAGACCAAGAGACTGGAGATCCAGGTAAGAGTTGATACATCAATCTAGACACAGAGTTTCTTCTTTGAGAAGCCTTGGATTTGTGTTCCCAGTATCTCCTCTTAAATCACTGGATGAGGTTTACCCACACCATCAAAGTTAGCCTTGTTTACTTTAATTAATTACAAGTTTAACCTTATACAAAATGCCTTCCCCCAGCATCTAGACTAGCACTTAATCAAATAACTTGGCAATATAGAACAATCACATTGATACATGAAAGTGAACATAACCTTCCAAAACATGTGCTACTCAGCACATATACCAGGGTCCCAGAAATGTCCCCCTTAGAGCACTATGTTCTGAGTTTGGATCTCTATTCACAGATATCATCTGCTTAATTGCATTAACTCTGTGAGTTAATACAGTTCCTTAGGTACTAGTGTGTGTGCACCAGCTCATCACATATTTCTCACCAGACGAAAGAGATCCCAAGGCATGCTCAAAGCACTAACTTCCAGGTGCTCCTGAAGCACAGAAAGAAGGAAGCTGTGACTCATCACCACAAACCTCCAGCTTCCTCATTTTACATATAACCTCCCCCAAAAGTACAATGTTCTCTTCTCTTGTGAGAAGCTACACTGCTGGTGTTCTTAGTAATACCGCCTACCTCTTCATACAACACTTAGTACTTACTACAGCAAGATGCTTCGATCTCTAGCCCTTGTTCAATGTGTCAGTTGAAATCTGGACTCAAAATGTTTTACTTACTGTACTGTATGAAAAATATTTCCCAAAAGAAGATTGATTTCATTCTTAACAATGAAAAAACTCAAAATGACAAAATCCTATTGAAAGTATAGGGCCTGCACCAATGTCATAGAAAACAAGTCATATACAATAACATGCAAGGCGTGCTTTAACTCAAAACTTTCATGATAATAATAAATGGATTGACTTAGCCGGGAGGCATCTGCCCTATAAAATAAAATTGGACACATTTTACCATACAGTTCATTAATAATTATATGCTGAGTATAGACAATAATTGACACATAGGGCAATTCTAATGTAACTCTCAATATTTTCCTCAATAGTTGTTTGATGAAACTCCCCAGACACAGAAGATTAAAAGCACACTGAATTAGGATTTGATGTTTCACCTCTGTCCAGTTTCTATAGTCCTTCCGTTGGAAAGCACACTTCATGTTTTATAAGCATGTAGAGATCACCAACTCCTAGTGGAGCTGATAGTCTTACTGCCTGATCACAGGCTTACTTGGTATTCTAATTAATGTCCACTCTTCGCCGTGGTGCTGTTAAAGTAGTTGTCTCTACTGTTCTCCCAAATGCCACCTGTCACACACTGATGTTCTGAGCCTTCTGTATCCCATGAGGACTACTGTTTTGTGTCTGCTCTATATTTAGGTGAGAGTGCATTTATTGATCTCACATTTGAACTGGAAGAAAAGCTACCTAAATAGCAAAAGTGAGACATCCCTCCTAGAAGTAAAGGCAATGCCGTGTTTACTGGCCTGAAAGAACAGCTTTTGCCCTTGAGTCTGCAGCTCAGGAGATGAACTCTATGTGCTCAATATTGAGTGGGCAATATTAGCAAATGTCTTACTTTCCAATACTTACAGAATAGTCCAGAAAAGTATCAGTTAAAAAAATCGCTTTCGAAAATATACATAGAATGTATTAATGACAAGTCCAGAATGCCAGCTACTTCAAAGGAATGTTTTCTTTCATTTTTTTAAAGTTTGATGTTTCCGTATTCTCTGGTCCCTCAGCTGAAATACCTTGATCAGAAAAAATAATTCCTGCTTTTTATACATTGGTTTCAACAAATATAAGAATTTTCAGCCAT
This sequence comes from Peromyscus maniculatus bairdii, assembly GCF_049852395.1. Classification (NCBI taxonomy): domain Eukaryota; kingdom Metazoa; phylum Chordata; class Mammalia; order Rodentia; family Cricetidae; genus Peromyscus; species Peromyscus maniculatus. The sequence goes on along the minus strand of NC_134863.1, from coordinate 68,142,697 downwards.
CCTTCATGAGAGGTTACCATCATTCTCAGATGTAAAGCAAATTATGCACCCCGTGACAAAGCAGCTCTGGCCTCTGGTTGATGTCCTGACACATTTCCGAACAACCTATTGATTCAGCTGTGGCACGGCCCCAGTCAGGCTAAGGCTGCAGTGGACCAGGAGTTGGTCACAGCCTCATCCTGCTGAGTAACTAGCACATCAAACTTATATCTTGGTAGATCTTTTTACACAGTTGTGTCATGGGCGACCAATGGGATGGGATGAGGTATGAACCACAATTTCCAAAACACCTTAAGGGCATGCCCTGAGATGTGTACAGCACTAATTTCTATAGAAAAAAAAATGTCATGCCTTAACTTGATTATCAGCCTCACATTTAGCAATAGTAAATAGATCTTCAGCCACTTAAAATACCATGAATTTACAGAAGGCATACATGGGCTTTTGATGATGGTATCTTGGCCTCATCTGTCACTTAAAAATTGTCTTTTGGGGTGAAAATCATGCTGCATTATGTGCTGTAGTTACACTTCATTTAAATGCAGCAATTCAGTTCATTTGACAGCAGCTAATCAAGATCAATACTTCATTGTTCACTGTCTTTATTTCTACCTTTGTCAAAACTGACATGTGCAATCGCACGTTCACTCAGTCACTCAGGAATTTAGCAAATGTGGAGTCAACTTTGACTTTGTAATGGCTTTAAGTTTCATGAATAACTTTAATCCAGGGCTCCCTACTACTAAAAGTCTAATTAAAGGCTCTAACATAATCATGGGAACACTATTTGGTATGGATAATATAAAATGAGTGTCAAAGACATAACCCATAACCCATTGTCTTAGCCAGAGTTCAGAAGAGAAAGAAAAGCAACAGTGTGGGGATATATATATCATTGAACTCGTGTTCTTATGGCAATTATGTTCCAAGATCTTAAGACAGCCAATAATATTACAATCTAAGTCCATAGATCTGAGAACCAAAAGCGTCAAAGACGTAAATTTAGAAAGGTCAGCAGGCTCAGGACCCAGGGAGAACTTGAGTTTCACCTTGTGCATTATTGTTGGAATATTTGTTCCTTCAAGACTTGTTTTGAAAATTATTTGCCACTGTAACAGTATAAGGGATGGGACTGATGAAAGACATTTGATTTTGATGCCAGCTTTAAGTCATATCAAGAAAACCAAGCCCAATAATTCATCAGATACATTAGACCAAGAAAAGGTGTTTCTCTCTCACTTGTATGCCATTCAGTGATAGACACGTAGCCCTGTGATGGCAATGGCCCCTGTGGACACATCATCTGACACCAGAACACAGAGAACTTCCATTTGTCCAGAGGGCTTCAGCCTAGCTAGGTCCCCACTGTTACTGTGGCCTATACAACTGCCATATGCCCATTTGAATCTGTTGTCCACCCATCTTCCTGTTCCTTCACCTCGACAAGATCCTTCACTTTCAACTCTGCTGTTGGACTGCACTCTACAGCTCCACATTCAAACCTGTGAGCCGTAGCAGACCAAAGCTACATCAGCAGATTCTTCCTCGTAGCCAGTTTGGGTTTGTTATGTTTTCAGTACAGACACCATTTTCATTTGTATTCGTTCATTTCTAAAACTCGTTACAACTCTGCTGCCACCTCTTTACCCATGTGCACCCATTCTATAGCCCCAATCTCCATATAGATATGTAGACATAGATGTGCAATGTGTGATGTGTGATCTAATAGTAGACATCAGTAATCAAGACTTGAAAAACAGAGCCTGTGCTCTTCTCATCCAGATTACTAAGGACAGTGTAATGGGGGTATGGATGGTCATCTGGGAGTTCACCAAGCCTGTTCTCTGAAACAGACAAGAAACTGAACATCTGGGAAAGACGGTGTGGCAGATGAATGGCCAGGAAAGAAGACCAAGCCTGGGAGAGAGGAAAAGCAACAGCTTTGTCCCCTGGGAAAGAGAGAGGCCTAAAGCTGGAGTACACTAAAGGAAGGCTGGTTTAGGTGTTTTATAGGGCTCCTGGTCCTCCCCTTCCTCCTGTTGGTACTGTATAGATACACACACCCTGTACCTTCCCACCATTTCTCCTCACAATGTTTTCCAGGAAGTCACTGCTCTCTATATATATAGAGAGAGTCTGCTTTCATTTTCCTTGTCTACCTACGTCCCTCTAACTCTCCATCACATTTACACTGCCAACTATTGATCTCGACACAATATGTGCTAAGTATGTGTTCTTCCACTGAGCTACATCATCAGCCCCTACATTTATTTTTAATCTATGAAATAACAACCACCAGTGACAAGTCTAATAACAGGTTAAATATAACTTAGAACTAAGAATAACTAAAGATACCCATGATGTAAAATAAATATAATTCTATGAATGACAAAGTAAGAGGGACTATAAATACCCATAAAGGTAAGACTAGATCCATCACTGAAAGAGATCTTAAATTTCAAATGGAGATAGATGAATGACAATACTTCACAAGCGGGGACGGTGGCCCTGTCATATCCTAGAACCTCAGCATCCTTCTCTTAGTGAATTCTCTCCCACTGGAGAACAAGTGAGCCATAAGAGATAGCATAGAGGATTTCCAAGAAAGGAAGGACTACTGGGAAGACTTGGAAGTGGTATATGTTATATCCACCCACATCACCCACCTCCTGTGAATTTAAATAACTGTCCTTATCTGCAAAGGAGCTGGAAAATAGGACACAAGAGGGGAAATGTGCATTAAGATCTTTTCTGAAGAGACTGAACCAAACTAGTGGCAAGTGGGCTAATATCACACAATGATAGAGCTCAAATACAGCGAAATGAAAACACATATGTGTGTGGTGTGGTGTTCGTGGCACAGTGGTGAGCATAGGTGTCTGCAAAGGCATCTGTGGATGGTCCAAAAAGTGGCAAAGGAAATAAAGGAAGAACAAAAGAAGGAAAACTTAAACAACATCCAAGTGCCTGGAGATGATCTTATTCTTACCAGCCATGTAAATATACACATTAAAGTAAAAATGCAAAAGAAAAGGGATATATTCAATATTCAGCTTTTAAATGGAAAAAAGAACTCTTGATTTCACAGTAAGCACTGATCTTGTAAGCCAGACTACTTTTATTTAAAAAACAAAAAAAAAGTGGTCTCAAAACAACACAACTACATTCTCATATCAGGAATTAGACCTAAATGACTTGACCTGGCTCAAATACTAAGGATTTAATTCATAGGGAATTCATCTACTCTAAAAACAAACAAAACAGAAATATTTGGGAGAGATTTCACTTAAAAAATAGTTCAGGTTTCTGAGAAGGGATTTGCTGTCCCAGACTTTATGTTAAGAGATGAAGAAGAAATGAGAGAGTCCCTGACAGAGACTCTAGATTATTTGAAGGCAAATATATGAATTTCAGAATAGTTTTATTCATACACCCAATGAATCATGACGTAGGAATTGAACATGAGCCATGAGGAAATGGTAGTAAGCATCCATGAACCACACTGGCCTGACCAGGATGAGGAGTTTAAATGGGATATTGATACCTTTAAAGCATCTTGTAGCAGGAGAGTGGGAACTTGAGACTCTGTGAAACCCATACAAAGAAAACAGACTCTAGGCCTACAGAGAAGATCCTGAGGGAAGCCAAGTAGATGAGAACAGGTTGCTTCTATCTCAGACACCAACCCAAAGAAACCAGCCACTGAGAACTTCACTCCTCCACAGAAATCTGACAAGCATCACAGTTGTAATAATTGTGCCAAACACTGTCACAACTCAGTTTTGCCTTAAGACAAAACTGTCATGTCCAGAAAGGGGAAGGTAAAGGATGGCTTTGTTTGAGGAAAGGAAAGACTGTCTAGGGACTTAGAACTTTGAAGTGAATACTATCCTAAATGGTATGAAATATTGGGGTGTCTTTAAGAATTAAGTCTTTCTTTTTTTTTAAGAATTAAGTCTTTCTATGTGCTTGGTGATCTTGGCTTGGGAGGCTAGAATCCTAGAAAACTCAGTGGCCATCAAAGCAGTCTAGAGCCAATGGCTTTCAGGTTCTTGACTCAAATTTTTAAAAAATGAAATCTATGAACCACAAAGAGTGATGTCTTAGTCAGGGTTACTATTGCTGTGATGAAACACCATGACCAAAGTAACTTGGGGAGGAAAGGGTTTATTCAGCTTTACCTTTTCACATCCCAGTTCATCATCAAAGGAAGTTAGGACAGGAACTCAAGCATGGCAAGAACCTGGAGACAGGAGCTAATGCAGAGGCCATGGAGGGGTGCTACTTACTAGCTTGCTCCTTGTGGCTTGCTCAACCTGCTTTCTTACAAAACCCAAGACCACCAGCCCATGGATGGCACCACCTACAATGTTCTGGGCCTTCCCTCATCAATCACTAGTTAAGAAAATGTCCTACAGGCTTGTGTATATCCCAACCTTATGATGGCATTTTCTTAATTGAGGTTCCTGCCTGTCAAGTAACTATAACTTGTGTCAAGTTGACATAAAACTAGCCAGCACACAGCACAAGTGAGCTTTACAGAAAGTTTATTATTGATTGATGTGTAGTAGTTGTAAGATGAAAAGGGAGAGAGGGCATAGAGAGGAAGAGGAACAGATAAAGAGAGGAGGAAGGGAGGGAGGGAGGGGGAGAGAGAGAGAGAGAGAGAGAGAGAGAGAGAGAGAGAGAGAGAGAGAGAGACCTATAGATCCAAATGGGTTCCTATGAAATAGGGAAGCATGAAGCTGTGGGTCTGGATTTTTTAAGGACTTATGGAAGAATGTGGGGTAAGGTATGGGGAGAGGAAAGATTTGGCTAATCCAGTTGCCCAACCATGAACTGTCTAGGTCCACCCTCTCCGTTTCAGATGCCTAGTCACTACAGCCTCTAGACAGAAGAGCTCCTTAGGAGATGGCAGCAAAATTGAGGGAACCAGAACTATTTTCTGTCATTCCTTGTCTCTAGCAAGGTCACTCCAGGAACTCTTGCTCTGGGGCCTGTGGTGACTATTCTTGGTTGTCAACTTGACCACATCTGGAATTAACTAAAACCCGAGCCACTGGGTACACCTGTGAAGGATTTTTCTTCATTAAATCATTTGAAGCAGGAAGACCCACTTTAATCCAGATCTTTTGAGGTGCAATGATTCACCTTTAAACTGGGCTGTGCCTTCTGCTGGCAGCCTGTACAAAGAACATGGAAGAAGGAACCTTTTGGTCTTTGCCTGCTTGCTCTTCTCATGCTGGTGAGTGTGTTCCATCACTGGCATTATAGCCTACTTCTTCAGGATTTGGACATATACTGGAGATCAACTGAGATACCCAGCCTCATGAACTCAACAATTACAGGACTGTTGGACTTGCCATTGGGAGACAGTCACTGTTGGACCACAGCCTGCCAACCACTCTGGTAAGTCTCCTCTCTGTATAGAAAGATCCATTCCATTGGTTCTGTTCACCTTGCCCCACCTGACCAGTCTCTATCACCTGTTCTTATCATAACGATGAATCACAAAGAATGAATGATATGTGAAGAAAGTGTCATGAAGCCAGACGAGGCTAAATTCTCAGTAACAGTCTAATTGTGTGCTCTACTGTACTCACACTGTTGTAGCCGTTTCGTGAAACCCCCAGCGACCACCAAGGAGCCGGTTTCCAATGCAAGCACATAAGAGTCCTTTTATTCAGATTCAACCTGGGCCATCGCAGGGCAGATAGAAGAAAATGTGGTAGCAGCCACAAGCCCAGGTGCAGAGGTTTTTATACAGAAAAACCACAAGCCAGGAATTACATACTTGGGAATGGATAAAAAGCATATGGGGCAAGGTGATTTTTTGAAACTATTGGTCTAGACTTTGGGCACAAAACCACATCTGAAACCATTGGGTTAAACTTTTGTAGGGGAACCACAACCCGCTCAACAGGAATATCTGGACTGCTCAACAGGATTATCTAGATGTCTCCAAGGGCCATAAACCACAGACAGGATATCTGCAGGAGGATACTGCTCTGGTCCTTCCTGGAACTGAGAACAGCAGGTGGTCTGAGATGGTGGCCCTTTCCCTAAAATAGAGCCTGTAAAGTTAAGTCTAGGCTTTCACAATGCTTTCTGCAGCAACAGAACTAGAGTGCACCGAGCTACAGTATTAGTCACACCAAACAATCAGCGGCATGTTCTGCACAGATATATACTGCTCTGTAAACTTAACCTCAAAATACAGAAATAAAATGTAGTTCAAAATTTCCTTGATTCCATATACTCTATATAGAGTAAAATTTCCTCAAGGCATAGTATAATAAACAATAAATAAAAATAGGCATAGGTACAAAGGTGGCAGACACAAAAGATTGGTTCAGGTGTTGTATAAGATGTTTCCTAGGGAGATATTACACACATCCCCTCATCCCAAAAACTGAAACAACAACAAATCAAAGTACCATTTGCACCGAATCCAACATGCTAAGCCAATGAGTTCTTGGGACTGCTAACAGGGGCATTGGTGGAAGGTTACTTCCAGGAGCAAGGATGACTCAAAAGGGCCTGCCCAAGGTGGGTGATGAGTCAGGAAAGCTGCAACCCTGGAGCTCTCTGAGTTATCTGCAGGCCACTCAGCAGCCGTGGAATCTCTCCTCGACAGGCCAGCTGGCCAGAGTCCCCTCCTGCAGCTGTGGTTTGCTTCAGGAATCTTGGGCCCTCTCATCTCCTGTAAATTTCACTTGTTCCAAACGTGTGAAATTTGCAAGCTTCCTGAATCTCAGGGGCCTCCTCTTCCTTCCAGGATGGAATGTTTCAATTCTGAAGAAAAAAAAAATGATATACAGTAGAAGGCTAGAAAGAGGTTAAGAAAATGTTCTTGTAAAAGGAAACCATATTAGGTTTCAGATGCTGAATAAGAAAGCATTTATCATATATATTGTAAAGTAACAATAGTTCACAGAAGGCAAATTATAGTCACCAAAGAGTTAAGAGTATAAAGTTTTCCCTTATTTTATAATAATAATCTAATCTTCAAACAGAACTCTATTCTCTGGTAACAGATACTATGTCTACAAAAATAGAAAATAGTTTAATGTTATTATTCTACTTTACATAAAAGTTGTTGTGCATTCAATATAATGAGGAAAAATATAGTACCGTTCAGTCACTCATAGTAAGAAGTGACATTCAAAGATAAGTTTGTGAAATTGTTGTTTGTGTCTTTGGTCTAGAAAATAGAGACCAGATGGCTGCAAATATTTGTTTCTAAAATTGAAAAAGAAAAAAAGGAAGAAAAGAAATTTTTTACTCTATCCAATCTCAAGGTCTTCAACAGCTTTTATTTCTAAAATGTATAAGGAGGCACTTGATGTTTCTAATCAAATGTTTTAGCTCAGTGTCTTCACTCTTAAACATGCATCCACACTATGTGTCTCATGGAAAATAATGTGTATTTTTGAGAGCTGTCATTTACACATCTTTTGTTTATCTTTATTTTTTAACTTTTTTTCCTTTTTTCTTTTTGGTTTTTTTGAGACAGGCTTTCTCTGTGTAGCTTTGGCTGTCCTGGAACTTGCCCTGTAGACCAGGCTGTCCTCCAACTCACAGAGATCTGCCTGCCTCTGCCTCCTGAGTGCTGGGAATAAAGGCGAGCGCCACCACTGCCCAGCCTTTTTTTAATTGAAGCAGAATTTTATCTCTTTCCCCTCCTCTTCCAGCCCCTCCCAGTCACTGTTCCTCCAACCCCTTCTGCCCACGCCCAAGTTGATAGCCTCTTTTTCTTTGATTTATTATTGTTAAGGCACACTCAATGGGAGGGAAAGCATTCCTGGTACTGAAAAGCCTCAGGGCTCGAAAGGTTATGGACCTTAGAGAGGAATCTGCGCCCTACTACTGATACTTTGCTAGAGCAACATAACTCCTTACTACATTCTAAAACTTACCATTATAATTCTTGTTCAAAGATTATTTTGTGGCGCTCCCTTTTAACTGGCAGCTTAAGTTGGGTAAGTTTTTTATTATCTCAACAGCATTGTCACTGGTTGCTTTATTTAGGTAGGTACAACTCAAAGGTTAATCTAAAAAAAAAAAAGGAACACTTTCAGTTCATAGTCAAGGCAATCATATATATTCATGGTGTGGCCTGGAGGATTCTAGAAAGATCACCTACCCAACTGTATTTCATCTCTTGACAGGGTACCCAAGATGTCCTACCAGAAATTCATAGCTTTCAATATCAATGATTCACCAGCCATTACCTTCCAGTGTCCCTTTTGATAGAGACATTAAAAGAGGTTATCAAAGACCAACTTGAAGCAACATTTCCCAACAGATGCTGGGTACGGGAGCAGACGCTTTCATGATCAAATAAGGTCATGAATAATGAACATTATTTCCATATCTTAGAAAGTCACAATTTGTATTAGCATGTAAAACATGCCAAAAAGTCTGACAATTTTTAAGGAATTCTAAGCTTTTAAAAACTTAACAAATTCAAAACTGAGTTGATTACCATGATTCCTATGGTTATTAGAAAAACAGTAACAGCAGAGTAAGGCGAAACAAAAATATACAGTTGGACTGAATCCAGAAAGAGGCATGTGAATGACTTTGAAAATTCTGATAGTGAAGATGGATTTAGTTCAAAGGGGGAAAACGGATATATTTTCCCATTTGACCGGTCCTATGGATCTATACAGCTCTTATTTTATCAGAAGAGGATCCTCATATAATCACAGTATTTGAGATGTAAGATTGTGTCACTATTATCTAAAGACAACACGGGAATCCATCATATGAAATCCATTCCAGAGCTTGCTATATGAAGGCTGTCAAGAATGGTACCAATAATTCAGAGACCCCATGTATAGAGCATCATACTGGAAAAAAAAAAAAAAAAAAAAAAAAAACACTTTCAGAACTTGGTACTAAACTCAAAGTTCCACTTTCCCCCAAGGAACTGAGAAACTTCCTCCTTTCTGCAAAGGGGCAATAGGTCTTCCTACTGTCTTTGATTGCCAGAAAGCTCAAGACTAAATGTCAGAACAAGTGTTGGAGGTGCTGCATACTTTGATTAAGGCCTCTTCTGGTCATGATACCAAATTCCTCATTCCCCATTAGTTCATGGTATATGCTTGTTAGGATACTGCACAAATCCACTTGAGACTTGGAGAGGGGAAAGGTGAAGAGATAGAAAGATAAATAAAGACAAGAGAACTGGTTCTGTTTCTCTGAAGAACCCGACATTTACCTTGAACACAAGCTTTCAATGTATCTATACAATTGCCTACTATTTGCTTCCAGGTGAATGTCACAGACCCGTCAAAGCCACTTTGTCCTCCTACTCTTACATTTATAATTTCAATCAAGGTGCATCATCTACCTGTTTTCCTAACACGGAAATCTGAACTTCCTTCTCTCCTGACACCTTCATATTGCTATGTATGAATTACTCCTCCCTTGTAGTTCTGTAATCCTTCTTATCTTGACTAATCCTGCACAGTGAGTTTCCATCCTTCCTTACCTGATACAGGGACACCCCTTGACAGATGCTTTCAATTTTGCCCTCCTTGGACACCTCCTCCACATACCCCTTAGAATGGCATATGGAAAATCCAACCTGACCATGGGATCTCTCCATGGCTAACCCCCTCTGAAGCTGTCAGTGGACATGGACATCTGCCTTCTGTTTCCTCTCCTACTTTTCTCCAACTGCTTCTAGTTCCTAGACAACAATAATTTACCTCTCATTCTTCACTTTCTTAGTGAAGTTCCCCAAGGTTGGAATGCCACTGAGCTCTTAACTCACCCGTCAGGATTAGGTTCTGGGAATCTCCTCCAGAAAGCCCTACCTTGGTTAAAATTGAGCTCATCTTTGCTTTCCCACAGCTCCTCAGCAAACTGTTTATTCCCAGCATATAAATCTATATGACCTACTGACAGTCTGTCTCCGCCACAGTCAATTTTTTGAGACCTGGCCCAATTTCAAACTTGTATTTGTGTCTAAAATGTTGGGGACAGAATAGCACATGTGAGTTAGCCAGAAAAGGAAGGAAGGAAGAAAGGGAGAGAGGAAGAGAGGGAAAGAGAGAGAGGAAGGAAGGAAGGAAGGAAGGAAGGAAGGAAGGAAGGAAGGAAGGAAGGAAGGAAGGAAGGAAGGAAGGAGAGAGAAAGAGAGAGAAAGAAAGGAAGGAAGAAAGGAAGGAAGGAAGGAAGGAAGGAAGGAAGAAAGGAAGGAAGGAAGGAAGGAAGGAAGGAAGGAAGGAAGGAAGGAAGGAAGGAAGGAAGAAAGAAAGAAAGAAAGCCAAGCTTATTGTAGGGAAAATTTTAAAGCGAATTTGAATGCCTGTGATTGAATCCAGTAACTGTTTGAGACTTTGTTGTTAACAGAATTTCAGTTTTAGACCTTTGCTCAATAACTGACTTTCCTACTCTGCTTTCTGTGGTAGAAGTACAATAAGATATAAGAACTCACTGCTGGTTTTCTGGAAACCACTTTAATTCAGCTGGGGAATGTTCTTTTATCTTCCATTCCTCTCTTCTTCTTCAGTGCACTGTGTTCAAATGAGTGAGTTTTAGAAGACACCATATGCTGTTGGAGATGCAAAGCCACACTCCAAAGGAAGTTGAAAATCTGATCCTGCAAGTATGGTGGAGCTGTCATACCTGCCCAGGACAACATTCATTTAGCCTTTTGTTACATGACACAACATAACACCTACTTCGTTTAGCCTATGGGTTCCCAGGAGCCGAATTTATTATTACCTGCTTGCTCTGTATAAAACTTCTTCTTAAATTATGCAATTGCAAATTAAGATTGATGATGAAAAAACTGCTTACTCGGTGTCCTAGTTTCATCCCTGTTGCTGGGACAATTACCCTGATAGGAGGCAGCATACAGAAGCAACTGCTTATGTGGCTCACACGTCTAGGTTAGAGTCCATCACTGTGAGAAAGTGAAGGCTGATGATCAGAACATCACATCCACAGCAGAGAGCAGAGAGAACAAACACAAACACAGGTCTCTGTTTGCTTGCTGTTTCTGTTCAACTAGCTTTCTTCACACTTGAAGAGTTGAATGCTCAGCACATGGAAGGGTGCTGTCTACGCTCAGGGTGGGGCTTTCTGCCTCAGTGAACAATGAAGATTCTTCACACACACACACACACACACACACACACACACACACACACACACACACACACACACAGGTGCGCATGCACCGATCTGATGAAGATAATCCCTTAAGACTCTCATCCCAGCTGGTTCTGGGCTGGGTCAAGTTCACAGTTTGAACTCACCCAGGGAAGCAACAGTCATGTAGGACAGAGCCCATTCTGTCTCTAAATAAGTTGTTCTGCTCGATTTTACCCAGGGAGTGGAGGCTGAATAATCTGTAAGGAAAAGTGAGCTGCTTTGTTTTTGCTGGTGTTTTGCTTTGCTCTTAAGCTTTGAGACTTGAAGTTGAGCTTCAGTATGTGAGTCAGTTTCTGAAGTAGCCTTTAGAGTTCTCTTACTCACAGCTAGTAACGATTATGGGAACTTCACAGAGCCTAATTAGGAAGTGAGGAGAGAGTAATTAGGAACCTTTGATGGATTTTACAACCAAGAAAGCATTAATAAGCTTTTCTATAAATAAACTCTATCTATGTATATTCACAACGGTAAATCATTTTGCAGAGAGCAAACAAACTATTGAGTTGGTGTCCCCATTTATAAAGTGCAAAATGGAACAGGGAAAACACACACATTTCAAGAACATTGCTTAATAATGCAGGTATGTTCTGAAAGCTATCTTATTAGGTGATTCCAACATTGTGAGAACAATAGTCTGTGTGCTTATATAATGTGTGTGTGCTATACAATGGAATGCAATTCACTGGCCTCTAGATACAATTAAGTGTTGTTGGTAGTTATTTTTGCTCTTTTGTTCTTACTCTTTTGGGGGACCCACCATCTAGCTCCCATATAAATCACACATAGAGGCTTATTCTTAATTATAAATGCCTGGCTTTAGCTTGGCTTGTTTCTTGCCAGCTTTCCTTAACTTAAATTATTCTGTCTACCTTTTGTCCCTGGGCTTTTTCCTCTTCTTACCTCTGTAATCTTACTTTCACTCTTACTCCGTGGCTGGGTAGCTGGTCCTTTCTTTTCTTGCTCCTTCATCTTTCTTCTTTTTCTCCCAGATTTTTTCTTCTACTTATTCTCTTTGTCTGCCAGCCCCACCTATCCTTTCTCCTGCCTCACTATTGGCCATTCAGCTCTTTATTAGACTATCAGGTATTTTAGACAGGTACAGTAACACAACTTCACAGAGTTAAACAGATGCAACATAAAAGAATGCAACACATCTTTGCCTCATTAAAACAAATGTTCCACAGCATAAACAAATATAATAAATCTTAAATTAATATTCCACAACAATCAAGAGAGATGGTAAACATTAAATATGAGGCTCTGCCAGCATAACACAGCATAGTTGTACTGCAAACTTCTCTTAATAAATAGAATGCAAACTAAAAAATGTAAAGTATAAGATAGTGTGGTGATATTGTGTTCCCCAAAATATTGTGCACCCTAATAAACTTATCTGGGGTCAGAGAACAGAATAGCCACTAGATAGACTTAGAGGTCATCCTTTAGGTAACAGAGTAGGCAAAGGAATTCCAGATTGTAGAGAGCCCTTTGGCTGAATTACTTTGTTAATTGCTCTAAGGTCTGTTACCATTCTCCATTTACCATATTTCTTTTTAATAACAAATATAGGAGAATTCCAAGGGCTGGTTGATTCTTCAATATGCTGAGCATTTAACTGCTCTTCTACCAGCTCTTCTAAAGCCTGGAGTTTCTCTGTTGTTAAAGGCCATTGCTGAACCCATACAGGCTTGTCTGTTAACCATTTTAAAGGCAGAGCTGTTGGTATCTTTGGAAGATCATCAGTTGTTGTGCCCTGTTCTTGTATAATATGAATGGCTGGTGACCACTCATTAGAATAATACCTCCTAATATTTCTCTCAGAAACATGTGCTAGTTTGTAATTTGTTTCTGAGATTGGAGGGATGTTAATCTGAGCATTCCATTGTTGTAACAGGTCTCGACCCCATAGGCTCATAGCTATGTTAGCCACATATGATTTTAATTTTCCTCTCTGTCCTTCTGGACATATACATTCCAGCCATCTTGCACTGTGTTTCACTTGAGATAATGTTCCACTTCCTAACAGCTGAAAGTTTACCTCCTGAAGAGGCCAAATTGAATGCCAAAATTCTGGTGCAATATGGTCACGTCAGCACCTGTGTCTACCAGACCAAACAACAAAATATAATTTATTCTTATTGTTAATTTTGGTCTTTGTTCATTTATAGAAGTTTGCCAAAAATTTTTATTTATGTTTTCTCCTGAATTTTCTGTTCTCTCTGACTTAGTTGTTCCATCACCCCGAGCAGCCTGGTTTATTCCAATGGGCATTTGGTTATTTAATTGCTCTGAGTAGGGATTTCTTCTACTACCGCAGGAAAGGTCTGAACTGGATTTGCTGTGGAGGCCTGCTGGAGGCTCCTCTGGGAGTTTCCCAAAGACTGAGGCAAAGGATTACCTTGTCTGTCCCTTGTTGATCTACATTCGTTGGTTCAGTGTTTTCCCTTACCACGCCTTCTGCATACTCCAGAAGGAAGGGGCATTCTGTTGTCATCGTTCTTTGAAGAAACATTGTTTCTAGGAATGCCCTGTTTACAGTCCCTTTTCAAATGTCCTTGCTTTCCACATCCAAAACATCTGACATTCCTCAAACCTTGAAATTGCTTCTCCTATCCACATGTCATCATGGCCATGAGACTCAACAATTAAACATGTCTCTAATCCAATCTTCCAAGGGTGCAGATCTTGCCTTTAATGGCCTGATTATTCTCTTGCATGCTGCATTCAAATTCTCAAAGGCCAAAGATTCGATTATTGTATGGCTAGCTTCTGAATTCGAGACCATTTTCTTTACTGCTGAAGTCAGTCTTTATAAGAAATACATGAAGGATTCCTTTGGGCCCTGGATAAGTATTGTGAATGACTCAGTTTTCTTTCTTGCTTCCTCAATTCTGTCCCATGCATTCAAGGCTGCCATTCAACATAGAATTAGGGTTTGGTTATCATATAAACATTGTCTTTGTATTTCAGCATATTGGCCTTCTCCAACAAGCTGATCCTGGGAGATTTGCACACCTCTAGCCCTCCATTGATTTTCTGTGTTTTTAGCTATTCTGTTCTCTAACCCCAAATAAATTTATTAGGGTTCACAATATTTTGGGGAACACAGTATCACCACAAGATAGTAAACACACAAACAGGTAACACAGCCTTGTTTAGTACTGTGAAGTTACATGTGTATAACTTGCATAATTGTGTGCTAAGCTTTTATACTATGGCAGCACAGATTTGCTTATATCAACAATATCACAAACACAGGAGTAATGTGTTGTGCTATGATGTTAAGACAATGTCACTAGGTGATAGGAATTTTGTAGCCCACAATAATTTTATGGGTTCATCTTCCTTCACATGTACGTCCAGTTATTCACACATACATCCAGTTATTAACCAAATCATCATTAGATGGCATAGCCTGAGTCTCACACTTAACAAATAGATGTTATGTTTCTAGCCACTGCCTTGCTTACCCTGTTAACTTCCTCAGGGATGTTGCCGCCTGTCCTCACATGCTATTAGCTCAATTTAAGCCTTGTTCGCCTGATAAACGGACACTGACATTCTGTGGCTTCATTCATAGGCACTTAATGTTATCAATACCCAGTGCTGCATGCCTCTGCGTTGCTGAGGGTCTTCCACTACCTCGGTGTCACGTTCCTTGTCTCCCTTCATTTCAGGGAGTGCTTCTCGACGCTTCACAGTGATTTCTTCAAGTACTCACTCCTTGAGTGACAACAGAATCTCGATCCAGAGGGTAAACAAGTCATCATGGTTTGGGGTAGTGGGTTTTATTTATTTATGTTTTTAATGGCATGATAAGATGGGAAAACGGAGATCTTCAAACACTACAGGTCCTGACCCTGTTGGGAAATACTAGCTGGGTGCTAATTCTTGTTTAATAATAAGCAACTGCCTAGTCCAAGTTTTAATCATTCATTGATTCAAGAAATGTTAAGTATCTACCAAGTGTCTATAAGTGTGCTAGAACAAAGGGCCTAAAGTGAGCAGAGAGGTATAGTATCCAATGACATCAATCTAGGGAGGATAAGTCTTGAGGAAATAATCACAGAAACTCATTTGCAATTGAAAACCAAGACAAGTGCCATGGAGGAAAGGTATGTAGCTCTATGAGTTTGCTAATTATGAACAAACTATTTTAGACCAGTTGTCTCAATGAGAGAAATACAGAAGTTAAAAACAAATCTAAATATGTCATAAAGCTACCAACACTGAGAGATGCTGATGGGACACAATCCACCCAGAGAAGAAGGAAATGCTATGAGGTGACCCTAAAAGAGTGACTCTTGATCTTGGGATACTTGCTAATTTCAGTGGAGGCTCAGAAAACAGGAAGTGCTTCCTATAATTTCTTGGGTTTCTAGGAAGTGTAAAACCCAAGATGAAAGGGTAGATCTTGAAAAACCCTGCAGCCATCAGATGGACATAGCACTCATGGCTACCTCCTCTGAGGAATACTGGATATGCCCTTCGCCTTCATCCAACACTGATGATGGCCATGGTTCCACAGTGAGTGACTCAAATATTACTGTAGGTGAGCCACCGAATACTCTGATTATGAAGGGTTTCTTTAGCCATCTATTCCACTCTACCATTGATCATGGCAGTAGGAGAAAATCAAGAACATTCTTTTTGTTCTACTCATGCTTCTCCCCAGACCCAATGTGTACTCAAGCCTTTAATAGTATTAACCAGCCAGCAACTATCTTGCTCTTGTCTATATATTCAGTGGCATAAAGTAACGCAAACAATAATAGGTCCAGCCTATATTGCTTGCTCCCAGGGTCCGTGGAAGAGTCTACCAACCAGCTGAGGATTCTAATCTGAGGGATATTCAATGAATCTAGGCACAATGAATTCTTTAGTCCATTCGCTTTATTCTTCTATGGTGATTCCATCTACACAGTTTCTTTTCTGCTCTCTTACTTAGCTCCTCTCGGTCCCTCCTGCTCTCAGTTCCTTTTGCTGTTCTCTCATCATTCTACCTAGTTCTTTCCATCTCCATCCTCATCTTTGTTCTTTTCCATCAATCCTATTCTACCAGTGCTCTCCGAGAAGCAGCATATATACCCACACAGTAATTCTTTGGTAAAGCAATGCGAGGCTTGAAGTTTTCAGGGTCTCAGAGAGAGGTGATAAGGATCCACACATAAAGCAATAAATGTCAGCTTCTAATTACAACCCAAAAGGTGAATGACTAAACGGGAGTTCTCTGGTAGGGTCAACTAAAGGCTAAGATCAATTAGGGAATTTATGTGCTCAAACAATAATCTAGAAATGGCTAGATAAAATATTAGGGGTCAATAAGTCACAAGAAAGTAAACTGTCTTTGGCACCACTTTTCCTGCTCATCCCAGCTGCAGCTGCTTTCTGATAGGGTGGGGGACATATGTTAGGTGGCTAAGCAACCTATGTTAGAGCATGTAGCATTTGGTTAGTAAAAGCACTTTCACTCAGAGTAATTGCTGAGGAGGAAATCTAGGAATAGCACCTGACTGAGGAGGAGTAAAAACTTAATTTGCACAAGAAAGAAGCTTGGCGCCTGTTGCCTGCCTGGCCTGGAGGCAATCTCCTTGGGTCAGTGGGAAGTAACTGCCTTAACTCAGTATCTAGCAAATGGCTAAAACTTCATCCCAGGAATGGGAGCAGTAAATTTCTTAAATTAGGGTCTTGTATAAATAACCCAGGATGAAGGTAAGGGGTTGAGGATTTAATTGTTAGTGGTTCTTTTCTCTACCTGTGAGTGAGATGAGCTAATGTTTATCTATGTGCAGTTTTGTCCTTGGAAAAAGGTATCTTTGCTGAAATACTTTTGTCCAGAGAATGGCCTTGGCCAGATATATGTTAATGAAAAATAAACACAGCTGGGGCAGTTGTCCAATTACCCCAAATGTATAGGAAAAGCTGTGCCCAAGATTGAGATGCAATCGTGAGAGTACATGTACACATAACATGGAGATGCACGGTAAATGGAGAGACTCATAGCTGTTACTGCACAAGAAGTTTACAACAAGAGACAGCCAGTTCATTCAAAAGGCAGTAATCTCATAACATCTTGTGTGATAGTTTCCTCTAACAGAACCCTTAGTTCTGATAGGTTGACCTTCTGAACTCCAGTTGTCACTGCTGTGTACTCCCATGGACTTTCACTACCAGCGGCTCTCAATAATAAAGAACTCTAAAGGGCTTTAAGCTTTGTTTTAGGTACCTATATATTATATACCAAGTGGAATCATTCCAGTCTTCAATACTAATATCTTCTAATGAACTGTGCCCATAAGAGTGGGCATAGGTGGTAAAACATGGACAAGTAAGTTATTAGGTGTGGTAGGAGCAAGTGCCACGCTAATGTCTCTCCTGTCACCTCCAAAGCTGTCCTTCCAATCTTTGCAGATATGATACATTGGATTATTCCTCGACTAAAAGGGCATCACAAAGTGGTTTTCAACACACAAGATATCCTACCTCAGTGCTACTGTGAGACTGTTGAATCACAGCTCTTTCTGGGTCATTGATACCCTTTGACCTGTCAATTACTTCACTTCTTTCTCTACAAACTAAACTTCCTTGGTCAGAAGGAGTTTGGTGGATTATTAAGTCACATATAAATACTCAGTCTGTGGATTATGATACTGAAAGACAAAAATGGTAAGAAAGGTGAATTAAGGCATCTCCCAGGAATCTACAAGGATGACCCCAGCTAAGACTCCTAGCAATAGGGAATATGTAGCCTGAAGTATCCATCTCCTGTGATTAGATTGGTGCCTAGCCCCATCATCACCAGAGAGGCTTCATCCAGCAACTGATGGAAACAGATGCAGAGACCCACCCCAGCCAAACATGAGGGGAATCCTGCAGAAGAGGAGGAGAAAGGACTATAGGAGCCATAGGTGTCATGGATACTACAAAAAAAAAAAAAAAAAACCTCGCAGATTCAACTAACATGGGCTCCCAGGGGCTCCTAGAGACTGAACTGACATCCAAGGAGCCTGCATGGAGCCAACCTACGCCCCCTGCATATATGTTACAGTTGTGTAGCTTGGTCCTCTTGTAAGAATCTTAACAGTGGGAGTAGGGACTGTCTCTGACTCTTTTACTGGCTTTTGGGCCCCTACTCCCCATACTGGGTTGCCTTGCCCAGCCTTAATACATGGGGAAGTGCTTAGTGTAACTGCAACTTGATACGCCATATTTTGTTAATACCCTGTAGGAGACCAGTCCTTTCCTAAACAGAAACGGAGAAGTGAATTGTGGGGAGGAAACAGAGAGGGAGTTTGGAGAAGGGACTTGGAGGAGAGGAGGGAGGGAAAACTGTGTCTGGGTTGTAAAATAAATAAATAAATTTATGGAAAAAAAAAAGAAGGACCCTAAAGCATCCTGCCTCCTTTTTAAGGGAAGTAGTCTAGATGGCTATGGGATTCCATGCAAACTCCAGGGTAGTAAGTATTGCTCACAATTGCAGCAAGGTCTTATTTTTGTGAAAAAAAAAAATACCCATTTTGAGTGTGTGTCACCCTGTTCACTTTGATGAAGTACTAAGGAGACTGGGAAAGGCAGAAAGCTAACATGAACAGAGTGAGTCATCTTGTTCACCTGTTAATTAAAAGCATCCGTCTCAGTGGTCTCTGCTGTCATTTATGTGGGATGTACTTAGTCACACTTTGAAACTCCATTCAAAGCTCCATCCATATGTGTCTTTCCCAAAATATTTTGTGATCAGTCTTGCAATTCTGTTTCTTTTAGATCGCTGACAATCTGGTTATACCATTAGTGACTGACCATCCATCAGAGCAGATACTTAACCTCAGGCTCTGTACTAAAAAACAAAGTGAACAGTAAGATAAATCGAGTGTCTGTCCACTGGGAGAATTTTCTTCCTCAACAGTCCTTTGAGGCTACTCCTAAGGGAGGAAATGATGGCTCAGCAGCCCATTTCTGATTTGTGCAAACATGTGCAGAGCCATCTGCCATTTTTAACCAAGTGTTTTAATCTTCTGTCGCTGACCTGAGGAATTTACCCCTGAGGACGAAGTACAGTGCAGGAGGGCAATGTGAGAGCTGATGAAATTGCATACACACCTATTTCTACAACTGTGTCCTTCTGATCCTGGTTAGAGCACATCAATGTGATGATGGAAGACTTCTGGATTATCTCACTTCCCTGCTGGGTTCTAATCCTTCATCACTTCCTATGTATCCCTCTACCCTTTATCTCTTAGAAAAATAAACAATCCTCTCTGGCTCTGCTCTACATCACCATGGCTAATTCTGCCCATCATGCCAATCATATCCAAAATTCTGAGTTAGATGGTCTATCTGTGTAAAATGTCCTTCCTTTGGGGCTATACCATGCTGTTTCAACAACTTCTCAGATTTCTGCCGCAAAGTGGCATTCTTAGTAATACAATGTCCAGAAACCCTTTGTATAAATTGTAGCACTCTGGAAACACTGATGTGTCCAGATGTGTTCTCCTTGTACAGATGGGAAGCTGACAGACTATACATTTTAATCATTTCTCCACTTATATGAGGACTTTTCTTTTGTTGGTGTACTGTTCTAACATTATCAATTATTTAGATGACCAAGTTGCATTATTTTGTGAATTCAATGTCTGATTTTTTTCACCTGTCATCAAACAGCCACAATTGATTATTCTACAGGTTTCATGTAAAAAAAGTAATAAGATTTCATATGCGTGCATGTGTGCTTGCATATGTTTGCACTCATGTGTATGTGAGCTTTAAAACCTTTCAAGTGGAGAGAAATCAGTACAGTTTGCCTGTCTTTACTAACATCTGCTGGGTTTTAGAACAATAATAGTTGTTTTTGATTCAAACACAATGCGATGCTTTGTTTCTTAGACAATTCAACCAAACAAACAATTCAAAGTGTTCCCAGCCTAGAGTAGCACATGAACTGCAGAATCTCAGGACACTGTCCCCATCGTGATAAATGAGCCTGACCTAAAGTTATCTGGTCAACCTTTACAAGACACATACTCTAGCATTCACATACAGGAGCAATGCTGCTATGAATTGGAGAGGTTTGTCATTCTTTCATTTCACTGACTTGCATTTAAAGTCACTCCCAGTGCTTTTGAGCATCTGACAAGCCCTGGAAACGAGAGAAAGGGTGGGTCAGAAAACAAAGTGGTTCCTACTAACCAGGTAAGTTCATCAGTTGAGTCTTCCAAAGGCCATTAGGAATCTTCATGTAAAGGTGAAAGAGAATGATCAGAGAGAGGAGACGGTCTGTTCTACCAATGAAGGACACTCATTGGAGAGTACAAGCTCTTCTCGACAACACAGTTGACCTTCTCAGCATCTGCTTCCTGATCACTGCTCAAACTTTACATAAGATACATGGCAATGTGGAACATTCGACTGACATTAAAGTTTGGCAACCTACAGATCCAAAGTCTGTATGTATGTTGGCTTTCAAGCCAATAATTGCAAGCAATATGATATTTCTTTTACAGAATCAAAAGAAAATCATTGGTTTTCAATCTATATCATATAATTATAAATCTATTTCTTTAAACTTTGTGGAAACTTGAATAGCAAATAGTGTACACTATAAGTCTGACAACGTTATCCCTACTAGCTTCTGAGAGAAACTAATTAGACTCCCCAAACCTTGTTTTAATTAGTAGTACATTTCAGGGTAAAAATCTTAATGTAGCATGTTGCTTCAATGGACCATAGGCAGTCATTGTTTGTTAGTAAGAATTTTTAGTACTTTTATCTCTGTTGGTGTGTTAGTTAACTTTCTGTCATTAGTTTGAAAGATACCAGAGGTCAAGTGACTTAGAAAGATTATTTAGTTTATTCTGGCACCTGCTTCATTCCGGTCTGGCCTCTTTCACTGTATCATGTAGCATATGGCATCATGGTAGAACCACATATGAATTCAATCACATGGAAAGACAGGGAGCCAAAGTGAGAATGCAGCAGATTTTTCTTTTGTAACAATCCTTTCCAGGAACTAACAGGGATACCAACACGAACTAATGCAGCCTTTTCCAACAGCAGCACCTTCATCAGGCCTTATCTCTTAACAACCCACCACCTTCCCATACTGCCACAATGAGGACAAATCTCTCAACACACAAATACTCCAGGAGACAAACACCTTCCAAACAATAGTCAGATAGTGTCACAATAATGCTGCACAACAAAGAATTCCTTATTCTGACTTTTATAACTTTAGGTTGTGAGACGCTTATCAAGCTAGCTTGGGCTTACATCTTAAAATTGTTCCATATGCCTCATCCTTCTTAAACCACTGTACTCTCTGTGTGTTGGGGAAGGGGTAATTTTTTTCACGGTGATGATAGAAGAGCAGGAACAAGATGAGACTGCCGAGATACAGTTCTGACCTCTCTCACACCCCATTAGCTAAAGCCAGCAAATCACATGGCCAAGCCTCAAATCAATGAGGCAGCTCTATGTTGCACCCAAAGTGAGAATTAAGTGGATGTTTTCTAAACAATCCTAACTATCAGTAATCCCAGACAAGGAAGTCCAAATGAGCTGAGCGGCGGCAGCGGCGGCGGCGGCGGCGGTGGTGATGGTGGTGCACACCTTTAATCCCAGCACCTCAGGAGGTAGAGCCAGGCAGATCTCTGTGAGTTCGAGGCCAGCCTGGTCTACAGAGCGAGATTCAATTCAGGCACCAAAACTACAGAGAAAAACCCTGTCTCGAAAAAACAACAACAACAACAACAAAGAAAGAAAGAAAGTCCAAATGAGCTACCCAGATGCCCTCATTTCTTTGAATGTCTACATCCCCCCCCCCAAAAAAAAATCCGATATAAATTTCTATGTGAATAGAGTACTTAGTTACAAACAATAGTAACTAATTCTGGGTAATTTACTTTAAAA
This sequence comes from Peromyscus maniculatus bairdii, assembly GCF_049852395.1. Classification (NCBI taxonomy): domain Eukaryota; kingdom Metazoa; phylum Chordata; class Mammalia; order Rodentia; family Cricetidae; genus Peromyscus; species Peromyscus maniculatus. Next base: position 68,120,623 of record NC_134863.1, on the reverse strand, counting down.
AAAAAAAAACTAAGAATAATATTAACATTATTAACTCATTAAAAAGATTAAAAGACTATTGAATTGTTAAAGATGTATCAGGCAGATTAAAGAAGTAGGCTCACAGACTCTGTCAGTAACTGTATAAATACCAGCATAATACCGATCTGGCACTCCATCAAGACACGCTGCTCATTGCCTCTAGGCTTATTCCTACACTGTCCACAAATGACCTTGTGTCGGGCTTCTGACCCAGCAAGATCCCTGGAAAAACAAAGGAAGAAAGGTTTATTTTAGATCAGTCAGTTCAGGGTTCCTGGAATCATTGCTTTAGGCCACAAGCTGGTATGATAATGTCAGTTGGATTCAATGGAGGGATTCCTGTGAGATTAGTAAAACACACCTCTAGCTTTGTCTGTAAGGGAGGGTACAAACATGATAAGGCCAGGAACATTTTGATGTAATCAGTGGTAGATTAGAATTTTTGAGTTGACTATTAGGAGACAATAGATTTGTGAAGTGCTGGAGAGAAGTAATTGGAGAAAGTGGATCACTGGGGCTGTGTTTGAGGGTGTATATTGTGATCCTGGTCCCTTCCTGCTCCTCTCTACTTCCTGATCACCATGAGATAAGCAGGTTATGCCACATGCTCCCACCTCTGGCCGAAAGCAATAATCCAGGACCCTTGAACTGACTGATCTAAAATAAACCTTTCTTCTCCTGTTTTTCCAGGGATCTTGATGTGGTAGAAGCCTAACACAAGGTCATTTTTCCTCAGAAAGCATAACACTAAAATGTAACTAGTTTGAACTGAGATGTGCTGTAGTGTGAAATATAGATCAGATTTGAAGTACAAGGAACATTCTTGTAAAATATCCCATTAATCTCTTAAGTCTGATTACATGTTTAAAAATGTTTTATATTTGGATCAAATAAAATATATTTTATAATTAATTTTAACACAAAGGATATGGCCCCATGGTAGAGTGACTGCGTAGCATGCACAAAGCCCTAGGCTCAATCCCAATCCCCCTACTAATTTTACTTGTTTTTATTTCCATAAGAAAAGAGAGTCCCTTTAGTGGTATATGCAGAATGTCTTCAGTGGTATATGTGATTCACATCACATTGTGAACTCTATTGTAGTAGGTAGCCATTCCAGCTTGGATCTGGAAGTTCCAACCCCCATTGAGACTCTGGCAACTGTCATGCCTACGAGGCGGGGCCAGGGGAGGCACCTGGAGACCCATGGGCCAGCGCTCTCTCGGTCTGCTCTCTCTGTGCAGGGACGTTGAACGTTGGAGGTGAACTGAGCAGAGCTCCAGAGAACACCGCTGGACTGCGATACACCTTTCCCAGACCCTGTGACCTACCTTTTGTGGAACCAAAATAAGACCAAAATGCTCTCACCCCAAAACTAAAGGCCTAAGACTGCTCCTTTTAGCTACAGGCCATAAGTTACTGGAACAGGCCAGAAGTTACTGAGACCAGTCAGTTCAGATTCCAGGAACCGGGAAGTGTAAAAGTACAGAGCCACAAGATAGTCACGAGGTAATGCCTGCCAGACTATGGAATGTCCTCTCCCTGGTTTCCAGGGTAACTGATCACAGAAATGCCTCCACCTGAGGGCAGCCAATGAGAAATGGTGGCAGGCAACCACTCCCTTAGAAGTAATTTCTAGAAGTCCCTAGAAGCGAGCCAATCAGAATTGTACCTGTACTAGCACCCCTAAATGATGTAACCTTGTGACTTTTCCCTTTAAAAACTGAGCTTGCAGACAGGTGGGTGCTTCCTCCAGCCTCCACTGCGTTGGATGTATTGGACGAAGTCCCTGCCTAGGCTTGTATTGCTTTTGGATATCCAGAATTAAACCTTGCTTTTGCATTCCGGCATGCTCGTCTTTGGTGGTCTCTCTGGGGGTCACGATCTGGGCACAACATTTGGGGGCTCGTCCAGGATCCCCAGAGACCCCCCGCCGGGACACCTAAGAGCTCCGGAGGTCCATCTGCACCGATCGGTAAGAGCGCTCCATTTTCTTGTCTTTGCTTTTTGCTTTTACTTTCATTTTCTTATCCGAAGCCGGCGGTTGAATCTGACAGGCTCACCTTGGCGGACGCGCCTGTAAGGTGACGCTGGAGGAGTTGGAAGACGTTCCAACCCCTCATCAGGACGCGGGGGTCCTTACAGGTCCCCCCGTCATAGGACGCCCGAGAGGGGTCCGTCTGTTAGGATGCCCGTGAGGGGTCCGTCTGTTTGGATCCATCTGGGGATCGGGAGATGCCCGTGAGGGGTCCGTCTGTTTGGATCCATCTGGGGATCGGGAGACTCTGTTGAATTGTCCCTGTCCCATCTGTAGGTCTTTGGCATTATCGAGGCTCCCTCTCCGGACTCTCGTCTGCCTGGACCATCTGTAGGGCCCTTGTTCTTCCTTTTTGTCTGCCTATCTTGTTCGTCAGTGTTATTTGTTATACCTTCATAAATGTATAAATGTGTGAGAACTGTGGCCACATGTGTGAGTGTTTTATGCCTGAGCTTGTGTGTGCATTGGGACTTGTGGGCTGATTGCCAGCCGAAGGGATGGAGACCCCTTCGGTGGTTGAACTGGCACAGACTAACCTAACATTGCTTCCTTGCTCTCTCTGACCAGAGCACAGGTAGCAGGCAGCAGAAAGCTTGCAATGACTCTGGCAGGCAGCGGCTGCACAGCTGCTACTTTGGGGACCCAGGGCACCGCTGAGAGGGCTAGGCGGCCTGTGAGCATCACGGGGCCTAGATGCAGAGGGTTCGGGGCCCCAGCTCGCTCAAAAAACTATGGAGTAGAGGCTTGGCTGCATGGGAACTAGGCATGGCTTTGTGCTAGAGCGGGCTGTGAGCACTGTGTGTATGGCCGGCAGGTTCTGGCTGGGCTCCTGTGTGGACATGGGGCAGAGCTGGCGGGAGCCAGCAGGAGCCTCAAGGAGCTCAGTGTGGGGGCTGGTGGAGAACTAACTGCCCCTCCAGGGTCACAGCTGAGGAGTGGCCTACAGGTCTGTGGGCCCAGCCAGGGCGTGGAGTCATCTTTTGTCTCCATGGTGCATGCTTTCCCCGCTTTCCCGCTTTCCCCGTCCTCCTCTTCCATGCTGTTGGGTGGGGCTCCCAAGACCTGCCCTGGGGCTAAAACCTGATCAAGGTCTGGCTCCAAGAATGGAATGTCACCAACAGTTTCTCGTCTGCGGTACAGTGCTGATGCAAATTGAGAGTTATTCTTGTTATGGTATATGCATGTATTTCTGTTCTTGTTTAAAATACTGTAACTTTACAATATATTCTAGAGTACTGAGGGAAATCACAAGAAAGACTTTGGTAAGAGTTTCTGTTTTAAAGGAAAAGAAAAAGTGGAATTTGTCTGGAGTAAATGTCTGAGGGATCAAAGGAACGGACTGAGGGTAAATGGAAGGTCGTAGAAGGTCAGAGGGGATGTGATGTAAACTGTTTGTTATGGTTTCTTATACCTGCAAATACTGAATTTGAAAGTTAATTCTTATTGGTTTTCATCTTAAAAATGGCTAATGATTTTGCAAACTGCTTATGTGTGTATGTATACAGGCATGTGACTTGAAAATGTAAGCAAGCTTTAACTGTATGTATGTATGTGTGTAACTTGGATCCAACTGTGTGTACGTGTGCAAGTAATTATTGTTTAGAAAAACAAGCTTTAAACAGCAACCACGTGGCTCCCTCCATCTTGGCTGGTGACCTCATGGGCAGCCATGTGGCTGGTAGCCATCTTTTACTAAGGTTATAAAGATCTACTCGGGTTAACACCTAATACTTATGTCTTTACCAAGTGTTCAACAGCAAGTTTCTAGAGAATTTAAATAGATGGCAACATATGTTTAATAAATAAGGTATTTGATTAATATTAAAGCTGCACATCAATGCTTTTATACACAGGAATATACCTTGCGCTGGCAGCTAAACTTTGTTAACATAAAGGAATCATAGGAAACAGCTGAGGTTTGCAAATGTATGGCAGGACTAGAGTTCCAAAAAGAGTCTAGTTGCAGTGGTGGAAGACATTTGAGAGATCTCAGTCTTTTAAGAACAGTTTTTATAGTTAAAAACCAATGGCTTAAAAAAATGTTTCTTCTTACCCAAGGTACGTTCAGGCTTAAGAATGTTGTATAATGATATTTTGTTTTGGTTTCTTTACTGAACCTGTATTTGATGCTAGAAGAGCTTCAACTTAAAAGCATTGTTTTTAGGCTACTTTTGTAGATTGTTAGAGAACATAAATAATCAGTCATAAGTAATCAAGTTTTTTAATTGTAGTCAGGGTAAGTAAGTACTGATGTAAGTTTACTCATTTACTCAGTCCCTTGCATATGTTTTCAGGGTTTAGCTTGAAACAAGTAATTAGAAACAAAGTTTGTCTATTCAGATATGCCTGGACAGCCCTCATACTTCAGAGATCTGCAGAATATGGCATTTAAATGTTGATCTAAAAGCTTACTATATCAGACAGGCTTCTAGATCCTAGCAGTGACCCAAGGTCTCCAAAGAAGATTACATATGAGGCACCACAACGTCTCTGCCTGAAATATGGCAACGCTGACCACAGGGCAAGATGCCCCAATGCAACGCCTGCCGCCAGGACCCAGCCCAGACTGTGGACAAGCAGTAGGACACTGGAATTGATTGCACCCTTTTGCGTGATCAAGGTCAGTCTTCCATGTCCCGATTCCACAGGAAAAATACTCTGCCTTATGGACCTGATGGCGGAAGAAGATTGATGCTGTTCTGACTGGTGCCTCCAACATATGGAGACCTGGGTAGGGATTGATCCCTGTAATTTATAGGATTGGAAGCTTCTTGGTCTGCACTCAGATATAGTTTATCCTTCTCAGATTTCTGATAGTACTGATGGCTGGGCTAGCTCTAACTTTGTCAGCATGGCAGCATCAACCAGATCCTTGTGCAAGGCCATAGCTAGCTCGTTAGCTCACTTTTAGGAAAATGTTCTAAGTCATAAAGGTTCAGATATGAGTCTAAAATTGAGATATGTTTCAGATTACTCTCTTGTTCTATGGTTCAGAGCTTAACATTTAGGAGCCCTGATGAGCTGGTAGAGCAATGACTACTTACTATTCAGTCACAAACTCAACATTTTGGATTTGTTTTAGATGTCATCTAAATATGTCTAAATGTAAACCTAAAAGTGCTTCTCATCAGGTCAAAAATCTCTGTCCAATTTATTCCTGGCTTTCTGGACAGAAGGAAAATGCACAAGCTTTTAACCCAAATTTGTAGTTCTTGTTGGGACTCAAAGTATGAGTCCACTTCTGCTGTTTTACAAGATACCCATTACCTGCTTTGTTTACAATATGGATTTCAGTATAGATTGGTAATACTAATGAATCTAAAACTTTTATGACATTTTGTAAGTAGGCCTCAAAGGATCAAAAGAGCCATAAAAACCTAGACCCATTTCAGAGAGGTTGAAAGGACCCCAGATAAGTATTCCTAAAGATGGTATTTTTCCTCTCTCCTGGTCTTGGAACTACTGCTTTTCCCATTACTAAGGGTATGGACCTAAGGGTTCCAAATAAGTTCATAAATTTTAACTTCTGTTCCTAGTTTAAATTTGTCTCAACAGATTTCCATTTGGCTGGCAGTCACCTCCAGGTTTCAGTTGCTGACTCCACTGCTCCAGACGACTGTGAGCTCCAGACTTGCTAAAAGCTGACGTGGACCAGCCCAGCTAACATGGTTCTTCCCTGTCCCTATGGGGTCAGGCAGCTACATGCTTCTGACAAATGCCCCCTTACAAGATGGCTAACTATACATGGCCATTATTAGAGAGGGATACAGTTAGGAGCTAACTGTCCAAAACCCATGATTGGGTTCCATTAGGCACATGAGAAGGGGGAAATGTGGAACCAAAATAAGACCAAAATGCTCTCACCCCAAAACTAAAGGCCTAAGACTGCTCCTTTTAGCTACAGGCCATAAGTTACTGGAACAGGCCAGAAGTTACTGAGACCAGTCAGTTCAGATTCCAGGAACCGGGAAGTGTAAAAGTACAGAGCCACAAGATAGTCACGAGGTAATGCCTGCCAGACTATGGAATGTCCTCTCCCTGGTTTCCAGGGTAACTGATCACAGAAATGCCTCCACCTGAGGGCAGCCAATGAGAAATGGTGGCAGGCAACCACTCCCTTAGAAGTAATTTCTAGAAGTCCCTAGAAGCGAGCCAATCAGAATTGTACCTGTACTAGCACCCCTAAATGATGTAACCTTGTGACTTTTCCCTTTAAAAACTGAGCTTGCAGACAGGTGGGTGCTTCCTCCAGCCTCCACTGCGTTGGATGTATTGGACGAAGTCCCTGCCTAGGCTTGTATTGCTTTTGGATATCCAGAATTAAACCTTGCTTTTGCATTCCGGCATGCTCGTCTTTGGTGGTCTCTCTGGGGGTCACGATCTGGGCACAACACCTTTCACTTAATTTGTGAGTTACGCCATTAAATAAATATCCTTTTAACTACGTGGAGTGGCCAAAATAATTTCTCCAATACTCTATTGAGAATAGACTGGGCTAAATCAAGCCTGAAGCAGGAAGCCCAACACTGACTGTAAATAAGTGAGATACTGAAGACTATTTTGTTTTTGTTCAAGGAATATTTTGAAAGCAGAGCCAGTGAGATTGGATCTTGACAGTTTAGAAGTAGACTAAAATAGATAATGGAGTTAAACTCTCTCTCTCTCTCTCTCTCTCTCTCTCTCTCTCTCTCTCTCTGTCTGTCTCTCTCTCCCTCTCTCTCTCTCTCTCTCAAAGGACTTTCTTTTTTTTTTTTAAATCTCAAGCAGCCAGAAGATCAGAATAATCACCAAGCATAAGTCAAGGAGAATGCAAGGTGTGGGGCTAGGGATGTCAGGGAAAGGGAAAAAAACAAATTTCCAGTAATGAGAATGCTAATGAGCCATGAATGGGTCTCATCAATCTAGGATCAAGAGAAAGTTGTATATTATAAGTATATATAAATACATATACCATATATATATATATTATACTTACAGGTTACTGATGTAAGACTGTAAGCCTACATCACAAAAATGACATTTAAAAACAAGGACTAGTTGTCATTACTGAGAACCATGACTGAGACCAATAGACAACAGTTCCAACATACTTTATTTATGTAATAGCTGGCATGATAGATGATAGGTAGGTAGATAGATAGATAGATAGATAGATAGATAGATAGATAGATAGATAGATAGATAGATGATAGATAGATAGATTATTACATAGTGCATATATCACTTCTATTGGGTAAAAAGGAAAAGAAATTTGAAACAGGAAACAAAGTAGTTTGCAATGATTTTCCAGGAATTTTTTTACTTTCTTTTAAAACCTCTCATTTATTTGCACTTCAATCTAAACTAAATAATCATTCCTGATTCTTCTACATAAACAAAGGCAGGAAGTATAGTCAGGCTGACCAGAAAATGAAAAACAAATTTGTTTTGTCTTTCTCATCAGTTAGGAATGCTTCCTTCTGAGATTCTGCATCATTTCCCTAACTGTTTGCCAAACAGTCTGCAGAAACCCCAAATAGTTGATGTTGCTTTAAAATGCTGCATTACACTGCTTGGTATTTCACATGTTAAGTTCCAAAGACCTTCACCATCTGACTGGGTCATTATCTTTCCTAGGTAAAATCCATAAGAGCAGAGTTGATTGGCTCAGCTTGGACTAAACTGCTTGGCTAAGTTCACTGGAACCAGAAATGAGAAGTCTGCTGGTCAAAATGGGGAGCCACTGAATCCCACTAATTGGTGCATTTTCTTTGAAAATTGTGTTTAGTGCCATAACTGTTCATAATACACCCTTGTTTAAGACTCCAAATACAGGCCAGCAGGATGGATCAGGGGATAAAGGTGCTTGCTGCCAAGCTCAATGACCTGAGTTCAAGCCCCAGAAGCAACATGGTAGAAGGAGAACCAACACCAGCAAGTTGTCCTCTGATTTCCATAGGTATACACAAATGTGCTGTGGGATAATGCTCTTGCACACTGTAAAGATTTGTCACTTGAATTGGTTTAATGAAACTCTGATGGGCCAGTAGCCAGGCAGGAAGTATAGGCCGGGCAAGCAGACTAGGAGAATGCTGGGAAGAGGAAGGGCTGTGGGGGGCGGAGGGGGCTACCCACCACCCCCATATTTCCTGAGAATACTAGTTCATTGGGCCTTGGCCATCTCTGCCCCAGGGTATTTAAAGGAATGCCAAGGGGTAGAACAAAAGACCTTCCCCCAGCACAGCCAAGTGCAGACCATCTCAGACACCTGCACTCAGGCCCATGGTCCAATCATCCTCTCTATGTGGACCTGCTGGGTAAAGCCACTAGGAAACCTGAAAATGGACTCCGACAAAGGGTGGAGTCAGGAATCGCCAGCCAGACACAGAGGAAGCAAGATGAGAATGCCATACTGAGAAAAGGTACCAAGCCATGTGGCTAAACATAGATAAGAATTATGGGTTAATTAAGTGTAAGAGCTGGTCAGTAATAAACCTGAGCTAATGGCCGAGCAATTATAATTAATATAAGCTCTCTGTGGTAACTTGGGAAGTGGCTGCTGAGTATTTGGGAGTTGCTGGTGGGACAGAAACATCTGCCTACAAAAATGTACAATAAATAAATAGATGTTAAAAATTGAATAAATAGGGCCTGGAGAGATGGCTCAGGGCTTAAGAGCACTGACTCTTCTTCCAGAGGACCTGAGTTCAATTCCCAGCACCCACATGGCAGCTCACACCTGTCTGTAACTCCAGTTTCAGGGGACCCCGACACCCATGGCAAAACCACAAATCCACATTAAAAAAAAAAAAGAATAACTATAGAAACAGAAGGACAAATTCAAAAGCACCTTCAATCCTGTTTCTCTCACCCCTGACGACTCCTAATTTTGCATCCCCTGGTGAGGGATGGAGGCAACTCTAATGAAACGGGTCACACAGGACCCCAAGTCTAAGCCCCCAAAAGACCTGCATTTAACTTTTATAATGTATTTAACACATAATATAAGCAATAGGAAACACTTAGTTCTCGCCTCCTTCAAGCATTCCTTCTACTTCAGGTAGCTCTCCACAGGTAGCTCTCCACAGATGTGGTTTTCTCGGAATCTTCAGTTGCACGTCTATTACCATAGGCACCCTGTGCTTCACTGCATAAAATGAGTCTGACAGGCATAACATCACAGCTGAGAGCAAATTTACATTTCTAAGGGAGCACTAAAATGATGAAATAGATTCTGAAGTGCAAAATGCACCTGTTGAAAACCTCTGAACTATAAAGATTCCCTCCCTTCTTCCTGGAATGCCCAGTACATACTTATTGCAGGCTTTAGACTTGGAAGGTATCATGGAGGCATTAGCAAAACCTGAAACGGAAGACTGTTCATGCAGTTGTTTTTTTTTTTTTTTTAATTACTGTAGTTGTGTAAATCATGCATTATCTCATATATCCCAGACTGTTCCAGAACTTCCTACCTAGCCAAGTATGACCTTGACCTTATAGTCCTCCTGCCCCACTTCTTGAGTTGCTAGTATTACCAGCGTGGACCACCAGGCTCAGTTTATGCTGAGGATTGAACCCAGGGCTTCGCACAAGCTGTGCAAACACTCTACACCCCCAGCCCATGTTTTTATATTTAAAAATTCAAATAAACACATAGAGAAAAACAAAAAGTGCCTTCATTTGACACTACCCCCACCCCCCCACCCCGAGTCATCTCTGACCATCCATCCCCACATCCCCAACCCTCAGCAGAGAGGATGCAGTTGACAGTGTGGGCTGAACTCCTTTAAGTGTTTGTCTGGTTAGATTTAGTTTCTAACTCCTTCTCCGGTTTTCTCTTCCATCTTCAGCTTCCCTTTTTTTCTTTATGCTCATGGCTTCTTGTCAGCACGCCTGGCAAGTTACATCCTCTAATGGCTCTGTATCCAGGGCTCCTAAAGACATTTTTAATACAGTCCCAATGAGTTAATCTCTTAAGGTTCTCATATTTCACCCGTTTTTTTGAAAGCAGACATTTTACGAGCTGGCAAAGCTCATAAACATACATCTCTGAAGCCAAAAATCATTTTATAATGTGCTGTGGAGCAAACAACTACAGCCAGTCTTCCGAGAGGACAATCCTTCAAATGCAGTATCTAACATGAAAGCCGCTTATGGTTATTTCAGATAATGGGAGCTGTCCGGTCCGAGATGTGCTAGGTCCTTTCCATTTACGGGGATCAGCTGTGCTAATAGCGGATTCAAAAAATGAGCTGTGCGCTGCAAATTCAGTGTCGAATGATGGAAATGAGTGAGGATACTCTCGACATTTATAAGGCATTTCCTCCCAAAAGAGAATATATTAAGCACAATGGTAAATTTGATTTTTTTTTTCATGAGATCCTGTGGTCAAGTTTATATGCTGCCCATTAAGAGGGACTGACGAGGGCTGGGGAGGCAGGTCGTGGGCAGCATACCAACGGAGCCCCCACAAGAACCTGGGTCACAGCCCAATACAAAAAGTAAAATAAAAGAATTCACTAAAGAGGCTTCAATCCCAAACTACTTTGTAAATTTGTCCACGTTTTTGAAATAAATAAGATGAAATTTGTAAAAAGTATCTTTGCAAAGGTAAAAATCTCCTACATTATGTCTTCCTGGTAGTATTTTTCTAGAGACCCACTGTGTCACAGGAGTTATCTCATTATGAACAGGTCATGGAGTTTTTCTATTTTCCTTCTAAAACTGGCAGCAACAATATTTATTTTGCAAATTTTGTTGATATAATCTGAAGGTTTATGCCCCCCTAAATTTGTATGATGAACTCAATCCCCAATTCAACCAAGAATGATGAGAATCATGAGTGTAGAACTCCTAAATGAGATTAGTGTCCTTTATGGGACTAAATCCTGATGGATTTCCCCTGCTTCTACCAAGGGAGAGCACAGTGAGGAAGCATCATCTACAATCACAAAGGGACCCTGAGAACACAGTAGGAATCACCATCTATAATCACAAAGGGAACCCTCACAAGACACTTCATCTGCCGAGACTTAACCTCAGACTTCCCAGCCTCTAACACTGGAAGAAGTCTCTGTTGGATAGACCACCTAGATTCAGTACATTGCTACAACAGCCTGGTCCAAAAAGGTATATCATGTCAACAGCAGTGGTTTTGCCACTTAGGAGGCCCACCATTGATTCCATTTCCATCCTGAGGCAGACAATTAAATGTCTATGCATACTGGCAAAACTTCAAAGTTTTTCTGACTTCCAATGCATTCAAAAGATGTAATATCTTCTGTTCTTTTGAGAGACAGTGGTGAAGCCTATTCTGTGTAGTCCCCTGAGGACACCAGTTGAAATTACACACCAGTCATGCATAGAAATAACTGCTCAATAATGCATCCATAATCGGCTTCCTGAAACCATCTCTCACATAAATGACCTTCATTCAGATCTTTGTCCACGAGAGAAAAACAATCAAAGATGTTACATAAAATGTTTTTCCTAGTGCCCAGAACAAAAATCCATGATAGTTCCCTGCTCTGCATCTCTTTGGACAATGCTGTCCACTTTACTGATGAATCAGTGTCCAGTTCTTAACAATGACTCATACTGGGCAAAATGCCATCCTACATCGAGTAGCCACATGTGGCTACTGAAGACTTGAAACATATTATTCCAAATTAAAAAGGGATGATAGTATAAGCTGCCAAACATATTTAGAAATCAGAATAAAAATTTTAAGATAACCCATGAATAACTATTTGTGCCGATTAGATAAGATAACACATTGATATGCTGGATAGTTGTCTTTGATGTTTGTGATACTGGTACTAGAAGACAAGAACTCATGCCCACTTACCATACATGGTATATTAGTAAAATAAAATGTATTAACAGTAGCCCCACTGACTTGACTTCTTAATTTTTATAATGTGGCTCTCCCCCCAAATATTAAATTAATTATTGTTTGTTTTATTCTTGTAGTGGACTACGCTAAACTAGATACTATGAGAAGGACTCAGTTTATGAACAAAATGGAGAGAAAGAGAGAGAGAGAAAACAATATAAATGTGTGTGCACACACACAGAAAAGAGAGAATATTAAATAGTGTTTAATACTGAATAATGTCGCATAAAATTTAGACTAAAGTACAGAAGAAAGATTTTGTGTGTGTTTGTATGTGTATATGTAGGTTCATGTGTGTACATGTGGAAGGTATGTGTTCTGCATGCATGTGTAGGACACAGATTAATATTGGATGCCTGCTTCAATTGCTCTATACTTCATTTTTGAGACAGGGTTTCTCATTAGCCCTGAAGGTCATTGATTTCAGCTAGACAGGATAATCAACAAGCATCAGGAATCCTCCTGTTTCTGCTTCTCTGGTGATAGAATTGTAGGTGTGCCAGCTTTTTATGTGGGTTTTGGGGATCCAAATTCAGGTCCCCATGCTTGTTCACGAAGCACTTTATCAACTGAGTCATCTTCCCAACCCCCAAAGAAAATTGTATTAACAATTAAATGATGCTCCAAAACCTAGTCTGAAAAATCAAGCTTATGGGCTACACAGGTAAGTAAACAGTCTTTGCTAGTTTGAAAATGGTTCCCATCATTCCCTTGCTATCTCCACATCCTTTGGAAACCTGGCCTTGAAGCGCCTCCCATCAAGTGTAAGGGCAAAGTGTCAGTTGCCTCCATTCTGAACAGAAGCTTCAGAAGCCTGATCTTAGAAACTTGCTGAGCTACCAAGTGAAGAAGCCGAGCTAGCATGCTGGTTAATACTAGTCCTACTGGTCCCACGAACTTCTTCCTTCTGATAATGCGGCTCCCCACCCCTAAATATTACAGTATTTTAATTACCTGTGTTACTCTTGTGATAGACTGCATTGTATTAGACACCATGGGAAATCATCAATGTGACAGTTACTCGAACCACAGAAACACGGCTTCCTTACAGATCAGCAGCTAGAGCTCCTCAGGTAAACCCAGTTACTACAGCTGTTTCCACAGAGTTATAACCAATCAAGCTACAAAGTTCTGCAGTTGCATGGGTCAAAGCTAAATCTGAAGGGTAGCCCTAAGGGCTGGGAAGACTACGGCTAAGTGGGGAAAGTGTTCACAGTCACGAGGACCTGAGTTTGAATCCCCAGAGCCCCACAAAGTCTGTAATTCCAGTCCTCCTGCAGTGAGGTGGAAAATGAGACAGGACTATCCCTGGGATCTCTTGATCAGCTCTCCGGACCCATGAAATGGCAAACCAAAAAGAGATCCCGTCTCAAAGAAGGGGGAAGATGAGGACCGACACCACGGTGTATTCTCTGATCTCCATGTTATCACTCACACACACGCACACATACCACATACTCACATACTCACATATCACACACACACACACACACACACACACACACACACACACATCTAGTACACATCACACACATTTACATATCACATACAAGTGCACATACACACATCACACACAGAGAGAGGAGAGAAAGACACACACAAAATGATTTCAAAAAAAAATTTTAAGCAGCAAAGAGGATTTGCAAATTTGACAGCAGCCTGGACTCCATAGTGAGATCTTTCTGTTCAAATAAATAGCTAAGTGGTAGGCTTTATTCAGTAATAACCGTTTCAAAAAGGGAAAGGTTCCAGCATGAATTAAACTCAACAATTTGTGCGAGATGACCAGGTCTTTTAAAAGAATAGCTGTGGGGGAGAAGAGAGCAGAAACCCGAGTCCCACTGAGCTTGCTAATTAAAGCTTCACTGGAGGGAGGAAGTGAGCTAGGAAGGAGAACTGGAGTTAGTTCCTTAAGACTCGTGCTTCAGAGATGGTTCTGGGGGCCTCGAGAAGACAGTTCCAGGTTAGGAGGTGTGGTGATATTTTTGTTTTACTCGTTAACAAATAAAATTTGCCTGGAGATCAGAGGACAGAGCCAGTCACTAGATTAAACATAGAGGCCAGGCAGTGGTGGCATACACCTTTAATCCTAACACTTGGGAGGCAGAGGCAAAGATCCCTCTGCATCTCTGTGAGTTCAAGGCCACCCTAGACTACATGAGATTAATACAGTCTAAAAGAAACAAAGCCAGGCAGTGGAGGCACACATGTTTAATCCCAGCACTTGAGATCTCATGCCTTTGCTACCAGTCTTTGGGAAGCACACAGGCCATGAATCCCTTCCTAGGGAAGGGAGACAGGAAGTGATATGGCTAGGCAGAGAAAGGCATGTAAGGCATGAGGAGACAGGAACTCAAAAAAACCTTTCAGCTGAGGACTTGGGCATTAGGTCAGAGGATTCATGGAGACAGGATCAGCTGAGGAGTTGGAGAGGTGAGAAGTGGCTATGGCCTGTTTCCTCTGATCTTTCATCATTTACCCCAATATCTGGCTCCGGGTTTTTATTATAAGACCATTTAGGATTCGTGCAACAAGAAGATCTGTGTCTCAAGTGAGAAAGAAAACAAGAGCAAGTGTCCCAGTGTCTCAGCACCAAGAGGTACCTGCCTATTGCCAGTTTATAAGAGATTATTGTGAAACTTTGCTCATTCCCAGCCAGGTACTTTAATGTATCTAGGTATTAATTGCACCGGGAGAGAATAAGACCACCACCACAATTTTTGAGCCAAATTTGAAGCAAGCTTTCTTAAACATTGGCCATGATGATGGGCATTGGCCAGGTCCATGCCCAGGATTCCCTGAGAATGGCAGCAAATTATGACAGTCCAGTGCTTATAAAGGCACCACCCACAAGGCTACGTACTTCTCACCCTCATCCATTCTGGGACAAGCATGTGTCCTGACATGTTTCCATCCTGCATACTTCTCACCTGTGTATGATCAAACACATCCTATACAGTTGGGGCAACCAACCTTGTTTACAGAAGTGAAAACATGTGGCGTGTTATCTCATATAAAGAACCGCCAATACTCCAGGTAGTTATCTGTACTGGGGCAAGTGGGGCTTATGGGGGAGAGGTATTTTTGTTTTATAGATCTCTTAAGTACGGTCATTTAAACTTAGAACATAACTTTAACCCCCCATACAGTTAATCTCCTCCAAGGGTAGCCTTGACCTGCTAGAACCCATGATATTTTTATTCAAGTATTCAGCGTTGTAGTGGGATTGGGGTGTGGACAAAATCATTTACCTGGATAATGTATAGTCTTTGTATCCCTGCTTTTAGGTATGGACGAAAGGGGGGATAGGTTAGCTCCAAGAAGCCTACCTAAAGTTTCATCAACTAGAAAATCACTGTCACTTGGCACTTTATTTTGGGAGACTTAATATACAGCAAAACTTATATAATATACTTAAATCAAGCCATCAAACTGTCCCTGTGGAAATTCCACCATGCTTCCTTCAAGACCCCAGAACTGGTGTGTGTGTGTGTGTGTGTGTGTGTGTGTGTGTGTGTGTGTGTGTGTGTGTGTGTGTGGCTATCCCACTGAGGGTGGACCTGACATTGCCAGCTGTTATTGTTCCTGGGCACTATGTAATTCACATCAGCACTGAGAGGCCCCTCCAGAAAAGACCCTTGGTGATCTCTGCTTTTGAACACTGCTACTCTCAATTCAATGTCCGACTGATAGAGCATGAGTGACATTCCCATGACCTGGCTTTTTGTTGCCAGCTCTAGATTCTATAGTACCATACTTATTCTGCTTAACCAAACAGAGGTCTGCAACTGTGGCAAGGACATTCTGACACTAAGGATGCCATCAAATCTGAAAAGAAAAGGCTATCTAGGCTCCAGAGGCAGAGCTCTACAAGTTCCAGACCAGCCAGAGAGACAATGAGACCCTGTCTCAAAATAACAGCAAAAGCTATCCAGGTGCCGTAATGTTGCATCTCAGCATTTTTGGTGATGTAGAGAACTGCCCTTGGAACACAGTCCTACCCTCTCCTGTGAGGCTTCCTTTCCCTCTCCTTCCTTAAACTGGTTCTGACTCTCCCCTTTCCCCTTCTTGGCCAAATTAATCCAATATGCAGACATGGAACTTAGCAAGGTCATTAGCATTTCCACTGTCTCTTTAGTTCCTCAGTGGTCAGACTTCTTAACATCAACAGGCATTCAGTCAGAGGTGTTTAATATCTTTCAATTTTTCTCGGGGTCTGGTATGGGACCTCCCTCACACAAAAAAAAAGCCTTGGAAAAAGCAAGTCTGTGTTCATATGTCAGGCGATTAAAAGAAAAGGTGAAGTATGGATTTTTTTAATGTGATAATGATCACTCTCTTATTAAACTAAAACCCTTTCATCATCCTGTTCTTTATGAGAGGTTTTCTCAGAAAAAGAAACATTAGGATAAAGGGATTTCATACTCTGCATATTTCTTGAAAAAAAAAAAAAGTCCTAAGACAATAAAGACTTCAGAAGAATACTTGCAGAAATAAGTTAAACTCTTTTTCTTCATGCAAACTCTGACACCAAGTGAGTAAGAGTGTTTTGAGGGTCTATTCAGAGCTTCTAGCCGTGGGTTTCTAGCTATACCTTTGAATGAAAATGTCCTCCCTTTCTTGGGTTATGTTCTTCAACAGGGTGCACAGGGTTCAGAGTGGGATGATGTACACAAGCAGTGAGTGGGAAAGGGGAGTCTGATGGACAGAGCCCTGGGGGAGGGGGAATGCACAAGGGACAGTGAGGGAGAAAAGGAATACCAGCTCAGGCAGAGAGATGAGCTTAATCAACTCTGATGAGGGTCAAAGAGAAGACAGATGTTATAATCAGATCTGCCTCACACCCAAGGGTGTCTTGAGTAAGTCGTGTCGGAACAGCAGGAAGGGTAAAGGCACATACAAAGATGACCGGCCTCTGACCCTTTCCCCAGGAAGTACCTAGGGAGAGACAGTAGTGGAGAAGACACCCCTACTTGGTAGGCCGGCATTACAGCAGAAATGGTAGTGTGGGTTGGGTCTCCACAAACACCTTTTGCCAATGGAAGTCAAGAAATACATTCTCCTTGCATCTAAGCAGCTTTCAGAAGTTACTTGAAAAAGACCTCTGGAAACCAAAGAGGCTTGAATGTTTAACTCAAATTTAACTATGAGTCAGTCAAAAAGAGTTGTAGGGACTCATTTCAGAAGGTAGGTGGACTTGGGATGACTGGCAAATCTCATAACAACCGAAGAAGAGAGATCCCCTTCCTGGGGCCACTCTGCAGATCCACCTGGTCAAAACCACACAAAAGAACAATGCAGTAGTACTTTATCGGTGGGACGGCCAGCCAGCAAATAATGATATGGAGACTTACTATTAATTATGAAAGTTTGTTCCTTAGCATAAGTTTGTCCCCAACTAGCTCTTATAACTCAAATTACCTGCTTCTATTAATCTACATTTTGTTGCGTGGCTCCATTACCTCTGCTCTGTACTGCATATGGTCCGACTTCTTCAGAGTCTCATTGGCATCTCCCTCCAGCACCTAGATTCATCCCAGAGTTTGTTCTCACTCTGGAAATCCCACCTATTGTCTCCTGTATAGCTCTAATGGCCATTCAGCTTTTTATTAAACCAATCGCAGTGACACATCTTCACCAAGTGTAAACTAATTTTCCACAACAAACAACAATAGTATCATGAAAGGGAAAGAAAGATAGAATCCAGATCTTACAGATTTTAAACCTGAAGTGACTGAAAAGGCATTTAAAAGGCTACATTCACCTAGAAATAACTAGAGTTTGTTTTATACCATCAAAGGAAATAGGGCATGCTGTACAGAGCAAGCTTAATTAGAAATGTTACCTCTTGCCTGACAGTGGTGGCGCACGCCTTTAATCCCAGCACTCCGGAGGCAGAGCCAGGTGGATCTCTGTGAGTTCGAGGCCAGCCTGGACTACCAAGTGAGTCCCAGGAAAGGCGCAAAGCTACACAGAGAAACCCTGTCTCAAAAAAACAAAAAAAAAAAACAAAAAAAGAAGAAAAAGAAAGAAAGAAATGTTACCTCTTTTATATGTATGAAACCTATCTTTATCATGGCTATAAAGGAATTTACTGTATTCTTAAAAGCACTATGCTTTCTCTCGGCCACAATATACACTCTTTTAAAAAGAGAAAACCATCATCATTGACTTGACTAAACCAAATGGTGAATTACTATTTTCCTTATGCCTATCTTTCCCTTGAAAGCAACCTCTGCTCATAACTAAATGCTGAGTTTGGACCATGGGGTGATTCTAGCCAATACTCTTACTATGAGACAGCCAAAGATTTCCAGTTGAGGCTTAGTTAACTGAAGTCTTGATCAGTCAGAAAAGATAGATTAGTTTTTGAAGTTGGTCTGTCACTGGGGTACAGTCACAGAGAGTAGAGTCATTCTCTGGTAGTGAGAGGATTCTTAACTTCCCATGGGACACTTAGCAAGGGCTAGAGAAATCTGAGGTGATTCCAGCTGAGGAGATGTACTGGGACTTTCTGGGTAGAAGCTAAAATAAAATTTCTAAACATTCCCCCAAAACACAGGCAGCCCCTATAACAAAAATGTACCTTGTCCCAAATGTAAACAATCCCAAGGTTAAGCAATCTCAGGAGGTAAGTTAGAAGCCTAGTCACTTTTAGAATCTTGGGACTTCTGAAAGTTGATCTATTCCTTTGAATTGTTTAATATGTGAAGTTTCATGAACGTGAGATCCATCATTTTGTGAAGGACCTAGATAGACAAGCCTCTAGAATTGCTGGGATGAAGTGGCATCCCATTGGAGAGCTCTTGGTTACAGCATCATTGTTGAACTTCGTTTTTGTTTCAGTTAAGAACAAGTAGCACACTGATAACAATCAGCTCCCCGTTTGAATTAAATAAAATATAAAAATCACTAGTCATGGAAAGAACTGAATCAGTCAGTTAAACGTGCCTACTCGCTTCAAGGCATAGTCAATCAAATGAGAAGCGATCTGCAGATGTCTCCTGGTGGTAGAGCCCTTGTCTAGCATGCACAATGCATTTGATCCCATCCTATGAGAATTGAGGAAGCCAGAGGAAAATCAGCACAGAGGAAAGGAAGGAGTCCAACGAGAAACAGGTTCAACTTTTTAACTATGTCACATCAAGAAATAGATGACTAAGTGAACAAATACAAGACTTAAATTATAAAATGGTCACCAGATTTGTCTTAAGAAATATTGTAATTTCTAAATGAAAGAAAGACACAAGTTATTCAAGAATTGCTTTATTTAAATGAAAGATTCAATTAATCAACCAGTAGTCATAGCCTTCTGTGTGTGTTTGTGTGTGTGTGTGTGTGTGTGTGTGTGTTGGAGCTTTGTCCATGCTATGCAAGTATCCTACTAAGAAGCTGTATCCCAACACTTTTTGAACTTTTTATTCTGAGAGTCTCATTAAGTTCATAAAGCTGGCCTTGAATTCATTCTGTATCCCAGGCAGGTCCATGAATTTATAATCTTCCTGCCCAGCCTCTTGAGTAGTTGAGTAATGGCCTGTGGTCCATGTCCCTGGTCAGTCATCAACTCTCTTACTAACAAGGCACCTAATTGCTATAATTTATAGTGCAGTACATGTCAAGCCCAAACCTAGAGCCAATTTGCTCAAACATATCTGAAACTCAACAAGACACTTATAAATAATGAAGTATTATGTTGGGATGTGCAATGTGGAAACCAGTGCACAATATCCAACAAATTACTAGACTTGATAATCAGTAGTTTGGTGTACAACAAAATACTGAACCCTCTTTCTGAAGGCTAATTGGCTTCCAACATACCAATATGGGACCAATGCTGTAGTGGAAATAATATTAAAAACTGTCCCATACATGCTTCATTGAAATACTTTCAGTTTTCATTTGACTGATAACTAACGATCCTGAACAATTCTATACGTGCTTTTTGAACACCTGTGCATAAGCCCTTGTTCAATGTCTACTGAAATATTTGACCAGTTTTTTTTTTTAATTGCATATACTTTTAGTACTGAGAAAAAAGCAGTTTACAGATTATGGGTACAAATGCTTTATCACTTTTTTGTCTTATAAAGTGCTAGCACTCCACATTTGTTTGTTTGCTTTCGTTTTGTTGTTTTTTTATGGTGCTAAGGATGGGATCAAATGCATTGTGCATGCTAGACAAGGGCTTTACCACCAGGAGACATATGCAGATCGCTTCTCATTTGATTGACTATGCCTTGAAGTAGTAAACGAGTAGACACGTTTAACTGACTGATTCAGTTCTTTCCATGACTAGTGATTTTTATATTTTATTTAAGAGCTCTTTCCCTACGTTAATGTCTGAAAGATATTTTAATATTTCTGTCTTCTCAAAGCTTCACATACACTAGAAAGTTAAGGCTGACAGCACAGCACTGATGAGGGTATAGAGGGAAAGGAACATGTATCTGCTAAATAAATTGTTAGGCACAAAATGTACAAGCACTTCGGTAGGCTGTTATTATGTGCTGTCACACATACACCCAGTCTATGACCCAGCAATTCCACAACAGGTATTTACCAAAGAGAACTGAATAAATGCTCCCTGCAAAAGTATACAAAAATATTTATAGTGGTGGTTCTGTTGGTTAAAATCCTTAACTTGGGAGAATAGAGACCTCCTGATCTTGATCCCTAGAACCCAACTTTAAAAAAAAAAAATCTGGGAAAGATGGTAAGTGCTGGTTTGTGAAGGCTGAGATAGGGAGATGCCTTGGAGCTCACTGGGAAACTAAAGCCTCCATCTCAAAAAAACAAAGTGGGGACAAGTAAGATGGCTTAGGGCAAAGAGGCATTTGTGCCTCGTGGGCCTGATTACCTGAGTCCTATGTCCAGATCCCACAATGTGGCAGGAGAAGAGTGAATCTCAGGAGTTGTCTCCCAAACTTCACACATGGCATAGCACATACATGCCTCCACCCAAACACATGTACATGTGTATACACACACAAGTTAATTAATTAAAAAATAAGGTTGATGTCACCTGAAGAACGTTAGCCAAGGTTGTCTTCTGGCCTATACACACACACACACACACACACACACACACCTCCCCCTAAACAGGTAGCACATAATCAAATGCTAGTTTAAGCATATAACCATATTGTGATATCTTCAATAGCATTCATGAACCACAAAAACGTTAAGCTGAGCCAAAGATAACAGATACAAAAGAGTTCGGCTACTGTAACAGGAAGCTGAGTCAATCAGCGTAAAAGGAGGAAAAGGTGTGTTTGGCTCCCAGGTTCGGCAGTTTTAGTCTATAGCCAGTTGACCATGTGGCTTTGGGTCCGTGAGGAGGTGAAAACATGAGTGGGTTTTTCACACAGCAGGGGAAGCTGCTCACTCTGTCCCAGGGAAGAAGTGAAAATGAGGAAGAGGTCAAGGTCCCAGTGTCTGCTTCAAGAGCACACCTTCAGTGTTCGCTCTCCTAATGTATTCCATTTCCACTACCTTCCAAAAGAGCCATGGACTGAAAACCCTGAAACATGTGGGTCCTCGGGAGACACTTACCAATAAACAAGTACATAATATACAACTTCAGTTACATGGCATCCAAAACAGATAAAACTGGTTGATATTAGTAGAAATTTTAAAAGTCGTTGTCACTGAGTGTGGCCCTGTAGGAACAAAGGAGAGTTTACCAAGGTGGTGGGAATGCTTTACATCTTGACAATAGGGGTGGTTCACCTTGTTACTGACAAGGGTGTGACTTACACTTATTATTGCTAATAGTGTGTTAATTTGTTGTATTGTGTACTTAGAATCTGTATATTTCATCACATGTAAATATAGCTCAAATAGTAGGCAATCTACCCAGTTTTGGGAGTATATATTTGCCCTAAATGTCACATCAGCTGAGAGACAGGTACACTTTCTAAAGTTCAATTTTTTGTTTTGTTTGGTTGTTTTGTTTTTCGAGACAGGATTTCTCTGTGTAGCTTTGCACCTTTCCTGGAACTCACTCTGTAGCCCAGGCTGGCCTCGAACTCACAGAGATCCATCCGCCTGGCTCTGCCCCACCCACCCACCCACCCAGTGCTGGGATTAAAGGCATGTGCCACCACCGCCTGGCCCCTAGCGTTCAATTTTTAAGCCACATTGTAGTTCAATGGTTCTCAACCTTCCTAATTCTGTGACCCTTTAATACAGTTCCCCACGTTGTGGTCACCCCCAGCCATAAAATTATTTTCATTGCTACTTAATAACTGTAATTTTGCTACTGTTATGAATTGAGATGTAAATATCTGATATGCGACACAGGTTAAAACCACTGTTGTAGCTGGCCGTGGTGGCTCATGCCTGGAATCCCAGCACTGTGGAGGTTAAGGAAGGAGGTTTGCCACAAGGCCAAGGCAAGCCTGGGCTGCTGCATAGTGAGCTCCAAACAGTGTGAGATCGAGCCCTGAAGACAAAACAAACCCCAAGAGTCACATCTCTTTCTAAGACTTGGGAGTGGCTAGGGGAGGAAGAGACATGATGATCTTCAGTGGTGGAGCCGGTAATAAGGGGAACATGTACCTACAACAAATTTCTACCCACAATCCCTATAAAGAACCCTAATGAAATTCCTGGGACACACACACACACAGACACACACATAGCACACATACACACCACACTACACCCCCTGAAAACCAATAAACTACACACACACACACACACACACACCATGTAAGCAGAAGTGGGGCTCCTTAAATAGAGGAAGGGAACTAGGCGGGAATGAGATGGGCACACAGGGTATAAATGGGGCAGTGGTGAACATGATGGAAATACGTTATGCAAATGTATGTAAATTTCCTATGAAACTCGTAGTTAAATATAAAACATATGTTAACAAAAACCAAAAGAAGGATGCAAGCTATGCGCAAGCCGTCATCTCTTCCTGCTTCCTGACTGCATATGCAATGTGGCCACACTCTTCTGCCACCACACCCACTCCTGCCTCTCATGACAGACCATAGCCTTTAGAACTAGAAACCAAAAGAAAAAAAAAAAAAAGGCTCAACTGAGTGACTTCTGTAAGCCTAAAAGGATCCGGCCTCACCTGCAGCCTTTCAGGTCTAAGTGCCATCAGGAAGTTGCTGGGGAAGCTCTCACTGTGCTGTGGACAATGCTTTAACTCAGTGGGAACCGTTTAAGTGATGCTGTATTTTCTGCTATGTTTGATCTATGCCAATGTGCAAGTGCTAAGAATTCATTCTTTCCCTACCTGTAGTTGTAAAAATAAAATACAATGTAAGAGGATTTTGTTTATAAGATAAAGCGATCTGAAAATGTTCTTGTTAGCTGTAAAATTAAATGTCACCCACTCTATTTTTTATCAAGGACCAGAGTTCTGCTAAGCCTCAGATGTAGCCTTAAAATTATAAAAGAAGCTAAACACCTGCAGGTAAAACACGGACAAACCAAACCTTTTGCTTTTATAAACAAACCTGGCCTTACTTTTCTAGCATTGCTTCCTAGAAACCTCAGAGGGATAGGATGGGAGGGTTGTCACTGCAGTATTTTTAATGATCAAAAAAACAAAAAAAAAAAAAAAAAAAAAAAACAACCAAACAACAAATTGCATCTGGCAAGAGAAAAACTATAAACTAATAGAACCCGGTGGAAAAACCATAATCTGGGGGTTTCTGAGTATGATTCTTTTTTTTTTTTTCTGAGTATGATTCTTGGAGATAGTCAGGCTCAGTGCAGAGACTCTGAAAACGACGCCGCAAACATTGTGATAAGAAATGGATGTTCCCTTGCCGGGCGGTGGTGGCACACGCCTTTAACCCCAGCACTCGGGAGGCAGAGCCAGGCGGATCTCTGTGAGTTCGAGGCCAGCCTGGGCTACCAAGTGAGTTCCAGGAAAGGCGCAAAGCTACACAGAGAAACCCTGTCTTGAAAAACCAAAAAAGAAAAAAAAAAGAAAAAAAAAGAAAGAAATGGATGTTCCCATTAGAGACAGGAGCCTTTAAGCCACAACGGACCACTTATATATGTCTCATCTCCATGTGCCTGAAGTATACACCTGGCAATCAAAGTTTGCCTCCTGGTTGGTGCAAAGATAACTGCAAAAAATTTAAGTGGAGAGGCATGCCCGATGCTGCCCTATAACAAGTGGCACTGCCTGCCCTACATTCTTCTGTTTTGTTCTTTTGTATTTTGTGTATGAGTGTGTATATGTGTGTGTGTTGCACATTTTTGTGTGCATTTGGATATCAGAGACCAACCTTAGGAACCATCCACCTTATTATTTTTTACACATTTATCTTATCTCTGTGTGTGTGAGTGTTCTGGGCATGTCATACTTGACAGCATGTAATTTACCCCCTGAGCCATCTCCCCATCCCTCCATCCATCTAATGGTCCCTGTGAAGGTCTAGTGAACCTGTATTTCTAGAAACTCTCCTGATGGGCACTGCAATGACTCAGTACCCGACAGAGAACACCTGACAGAGCGGTACCAAATAAATATGCCTTTCATGATTGATGGCACAGTCACCGCTCTTGAGATCATGTTCATAGCTGTCATTCTAAGTCATTCTTCAGTGTCACAGATATGAACTGTAGATGGCATATGACCCTGGGTAACAGTGGGACTGCCAAGAGCATAAGGAAATGCTTGTGACCACTTTAGAAGAAATGTCCTAGAAAATCCAAAATATCATTTGGTCCAGGCAGAGAGGCTGGCTTTATTAATATCTCCTCTTTTTAAAAACTAATCTTCCATTTTTGTTTTCCTCATAAATACACACAAAATGGTTGCTGAAACAATAAGTTTGCATGTGTTTAAATGAAAATTCTCTTGTCTCTTCTATATCTAGTCAACCACACCTAGTGTGACTACAAACCCAAAGCGGCTGTCACATGCTGTGAGAGAACTTGGTGATCATAAGTAGATTTCATCATTCTTAAACAACAGTTGGGGAGAAAAAAGGGAGGGGGGATACTTGGGCATAAATGTGCTTGAGATGATCAGCCCATCTGCTAATCTGTCAGAGGTCAGCATACCGCTCAGTATTACTGGTTTTATATTTGCAGGCTGGCCTTGAACTACCTATAAGGATGACCCTAAACTCTTGGTCCTCCTATCTCTATTCCCAAGTGCTAGACTATACACGAGCGTCACCGTGCTCAGTTTAAGTTGGTCCTGGGGATTGAACCAGGGATTCAAGGGCTCTCAGCCACTACTCCACTAACAGAGATAAATCCCTGAAACTTGTCACTGCTTCGTCTTAAGTTTTCTAGACAAACTTTTAATTAAGTCTAATACAGTAAATACAATAAGTAAGCCTCATGGCAAATGCATGCTTTTCATAGTGTAAGACTCATCCCGAGTGTGTATGTACTTATCATTTAAACTCAAGCTATCATGAGAGTTGACCATATTCAACTTCTCTCCCAGTTCTAGGCATAAGCCAACATGCTTGTCTGACACACATGTGTGACGACCTGGATTAACTACCCAGATCCCACGGTGGAAGGAGAGAACCAACTCCTGAAGGTTCCCTTTCCTCTGACCTCCACATGCCACCATGATACAAGTGTACTTGCACAAAGAGGGTGAGGAGGAACGGAAGGAGGGAGGGAGAAAGATTTACAATAAAATAAAACTGTAGAATTCTTTCTCACGTGTCCTCAAAGCTATCGTCTCTCAGCCACAAACTTTTTTGAATCACAATGAAATCTTAAATTTTATATCTAACACAGTGCATGTACCAGCAATGGAGTCTAATATACTGGATTTCAATTTCTGGCTTGAGTATTCCACACTCAGATGTTTGATATTTATATCATGGGCTATAAAAGTAAGCCTATGATAAAGTGTAATAAAACAGAACTTCCTCTAACTTCAGACATCAAACTTAAACTTTCCTTTTATCACTTTGATTTTAATAGTGAGAATTGTGTACATTACTAATGACTGTATTTGGTCTACTGTGGGGAAAAAAATCAATATCTTGGTAGTTAACACCCAGTCTTCTTCCAGAAATGTCCACAGAGTTTATCCACAGGCTAGAAAGGTGCTTGATGTGTTCTTAACAGGACAGTGGGTCAGCACCCGGCTTACCCATAACGTCAGCATTAGACAGCAAATTCCTCTAATGCTAATATTTCTAACCCAAACTTTTGAAGGGATGCTTGCCTGTTACAAAAAGCCATAATTTTAAGAGTGATATTTTCTTTAGCATTAGGAGTTCCAACTGAGCAGCACTTGAAAAGGAGTAGGCACTTAGAAAATGGATGAACAAAACTGAAATAAAACCATCATAAGTCAATCTGACTGGAAATGAAAAAGAATCTTAAAACTAATAGTTATCAATTTCTTGTTTATTAGAAAAGGAAAGAAGTTTAAATACATACTTCAACCTCAAACACATTCTTTCAGCTGGTCCTGGGTCTAAGATTGGAGATGTGGTCTTTAGTCTTTATTAGCCAATTTTAATGTGTAATGTGCAATGCATTCACACCCACCTCCAGCCAAAAACTTTTTGAGCACTGGAGAAGCCTACTTGTTCATCCTCTTCTAGGAGCTGTGACTTTTCAGCTGGACACATGACATCTGGAAGAAGGACATGGTTCTCAAGTCTCCTTTTGGCACAGCTTTAGGGTAGCAAGAAAATCTACACAGCAGCTTCCAGGTTATACACTAAATATATACATATATATATAATTCTTATGTAAATATAAGAATATATAGCTGCTACATATTCTTTACATTCTCTTCCAAGCCTCCTACTCATTGTTATTTGCAATGCCCACAAAATGAGCCCTGCATCTGAGAGAGAAAATTAAAGACACCATTCATGTCTGCGGACTTTATGGACCAGGCCCCCTACAACTAGACAATGTAGGAAAAAAATTAAAATCCCATCTTTCTGAGCCAAATGTTATTTGGCATTTTATATTAAATGTGGTGAAGCCTAATCCCAATGGTACAAGAGCAAACTAAGGGATTAAATAAGTACTAAAGTAAATACAAATTAGAAAAGTAATTCTTAGAGACAATCTGTTTGAAACCGAGAAATGTAAAGAATTCCAACATGGTTTTCTTTACCACTTAGTTTTTTTGGTTTTGTTTTGTTTTGTTGTTTGGTGTGTGTGTGTGTGTGTGTGTGTGTGTGTGTGTGTGTGTGTGTGTGTGTGTGTGTGTAAACAGTTTGTGTGGTATATGCATTTGTTAATGTGGATGCATGTGTGTGAGGTTACACACGTTTGCATATGCATGTTATGGAAGACAGAGGTTGACAAAGGGTGTCTTCCTTAGCTGATCTCCATCTTTATTTGAGGGATAGGGTCTCTCACTGAACCTGAAGTTCATTGATTCACCTAGGCTAGCTGGCCATTGAGCTTCAGGGATCCGCCTATCTCTGCCTATCTCAGCCCTGGGGTAGCAAGTGTGAACCTCGATCCCAGCTTTTTACATTAGGTCTGGAGGTCTGAACTCAGGTCGTCATGCTTGTCCAGCACACACCGTCATCAACTGAGTCATCTCCCTAGCCCACAACACATCCCTTCCTCTGGTAACAGCCACCACTTTCCTCTGGGAAAATTCTTCTCCTATGTCAAGAGATCAAATTTTACCCCATTTCTGAGCCTAGACAATTAAGTAGTAGCCCTTAGAACTGATCCAGGGGCCAGCTCATAAATTCAGGATCGGTTATAATCAGTGTCACTCCAACATGTTGCATAATAAAACACAATTCAGTGCTTCTGCAGCAAACATCTGCCATGCTTCTGTCATTCTGCTGGTCCCACCTAGCTTTACAATGAGGCTGGACATCTGACTGCTCTGAATCTCTTATCTACTATGCACCAGAGAATAAACAAGTATCTCTCGAGATGTTTCAGCACAGAAGAACTCCAGCTAACCCACAGAATCACATTCACAATGTGTCCATTAGTATCTCACTGGGGTAAAATGATACATTCAAACCACTGTAATGGAGTGTAAGGTTGAAGGGACTAGAGGGGATGAAGAGGTACAAATAAGATGCAATTTATGTTCAGACATTGTGAGTTTCCTCGGTTTTTAGAGGCAGGTTACCAGAAGACTCTAAGTCTGGGGCTGCAGGTGTCAGGCCTCCTATAAGAGAGAATGTGATGGTCTATGAGACAAGCAAGGATGCTGTCTTCATCGGGGTTGCTACTGCCATGATGAAACACCATGACCAAAGGCAAGTTGTCCAAGAAAGGGTTTGTTTGGTTTACACTTTCACATCACTGTTCACCATCGAAGGAAGTCAGGACAGGAAGTCAAGGGGGACAAGAGCCCGGAAGCAGGAGCTGATGCAGAGGTCATGGAGGGGTGCTGCTTACTGGCTTGTTCGCCTGCTTTCTTATAGAACCCAAGACCATCAGCCTAGGGGTGGTACCACCCATCAATCCCTAATTAAGAAAATGTTCTTATTAACAGGCTTGCTAATAACCTGATCTTAATTAAGGTTCCCTCCTCTTAGGAGACTATAGTTTGTGTTAAGTTGACATAAAACTAGCCATTTATGGATAAACATGTTGAGTATATTAAGTTCTTTACTTTAAAAGTGAGACCCTGAGCTGGGTGGTGGTGGTGCACACCTTTAATCTCAGCACTCGGGAGGCAGAGGCAGGTGGATCTCTGTGAGTTTAAGGCCAGCCTGGGCTACAGAGTGAGTTCCAGGAAAAGTGCAAAGCCATACAGAGAAACCATGTCTCTAAAAACCAAAAAATAAAAAAAAAAGTGAGACCCTGTTAGAAAAAAATATCACAAACAATTATGCATTAGTGAAGCTGTGGGGGTTATGAAAGCAAGAACATGAAAGAAAATATCAGCATGTTAGTAGCAGGAATTCATGTGGGTTGAACTTCACTAATGAGTGGGAATGATTTTTTACTAGCACACATGTATAAGAAATTTTCAGGAAAGAAAGTTAAGTCCTCTCCAATGGCATTGTTGGCTGATTTACATATCTCTTTCTCTTGCTTTCTGTCATGGAAGCCAGAAAAAAATTAGAACAAAAAAGACCTATTTTTCTCAAACCTGTTTTTCAGTAGATTATATGTAACAAAGATCGGCTATGGTCTCTTAGGAAATCTCTTGCTTCCTGACCAAATGGCTTACCCTCAGACCTTTCCCCATCTTTCGTTCCTATTTTCTTTCCTGGAGGAAAACACAGTGCCTAACTAGAGATGAAAGCAAAGCCCAGAGTCTTGACAAGGACAGCTGTGAGGCGGTTGGCTCTGTTGATCTTGTTCAGACACACCCATAAGCCCCTACTAGATTCAGATATTGTTAATCTGGGCTTTTGTTCCCTTTTATCAAATGATCCGTAGCTACTCTAAACCCAAATTCAGAGTAATGTCTATTTTAGATCAAGCCTAATTATAGAGATAATCTTTGTTTATAGTATAGTTTCACACACTTCAGAGTCAGTAATTTGAGGGGCTTATTGTGTGTGTGTGTGCGCGCGCACGCCAGAGAGTGTGTGCCGCAGTGTACCTTGGGGGTCAAATGCCAACTTTGGCCCTTGCTGTCCACCCTGTTTGAGGAAGTCTCCTGTTCACTCTCACAGCATCCAGCAGAAAGGCTGATTCGGAGCTTCCAGGAATTCTCCGGTGTCTTCCTCCCATCTTGCCACGGAATGATAGCAGACATGCCTTACCTACCCTGGCTCTTACGCCAGTTTCAAGAATTCAAACCCACTTGGGCAGCAGGATCTTCACCCACGGAGCCGTCTTCCCAGCCCGGATTACTAGTTTTAAAAGGACTACATGTAAAGATAACCACTCAAGTCTCTCTGTGCCTGCCTCTTGGATTAAGGAGAACTGAAGAGCAACCCTTTTGGAAGGATGGTTTTCCTCATCTCTGTATTGGCAGGGCTGGGCTAGGAATGTGGTTTCTCAGTGGTTTCCTCCAGTGTCACCCCCATCCCCAGAATGGGAGCAGATAAACCACCATCCTGGCTATTCTTAACACATTTTTATTACTTAAAAGAGAAGATACCTATTTATATAAATAAATGAGATTTTCTCAATAGCAATAAACTGGAAATCCACTTGTAACTGTCTCCATGCTAAATAGATGAAAATACTCCTTCCTGTTAGGAGAAAGGCACAAAGCCATCCTGAGTGTCTAGAAGACGATGCCATCTGCATTTGTCTCAGTAAACTCTCTGAAGAATACACTGAGAAACCAGATGAAAGGTCTGCAGGCAGAATAGCCAAGGATTCCAGCCAGGATGAAATAAGGGATACCAGAATAGCTCGTAAAAGAAAGCTGGCCACAGTATACAAAACACCTATTTTTAAATGCCGGAGCATGGATTATACAGCATGAAGTTTTTAATAGAAAGGAAGACAAGTGGGATGCGACCCACAATGCCCACAGTTCTATGCCTAGAGGTATTTTCAGACTGTGTGAGGAAGGGCCAAGCCACAGTGAGGAGAAAGAGATCACATTTGGCGACGATGATGTGGCTGGAATTTGTAATCGACAGCGTTAGAAAGGGAGACCTATGCATAGCAAGGGTTTCAAATTTGTTTTTCTGTAAGCCTTTGGCTGAAGATGAGGCTGAGCATGTGTTGGGTGAGACCCCAAGAAGCTGGGGGGGGGGGACATCCAACAGAGAAAGGACAGCCACTGGGGACTACAAGTCGAGCATCCACTGGAACTCACAGGAATGAGAGTCATCTGAACTCTACTCAAGTAAGATACAGAATCTTTCTTGAACATCTGTGACGCACAACAGAGAGCCCAGAAGGCCATTTTTCAAGGGTGGGACAACTAAAGGCATTTACAAACTGAGCTCAAAAACAAGTCTGGAGCGAATTGAGCTGAATACCACTAAAGTAACCTCTCAAAACAAAGTCCAAACTCCTCTAAATTTCCATATAATCAATTTCATAATACTGCCATAACAAACTAAGGCACATTTGTGGCTTAAGACCATATCCACTGTTATTTCACAGATGGATAGGTGTGGTGGTTTGAATATGAATGGCCTCCATAGGCTCAGGGATTTGAATACTTGGTTACCAAGGAGTGGCACTATTTGAAAGGATTAGGAGGTGTGGCCGGGTTGGAGGAACTGTCACTGGAGGTGGGCTTTGAGGTTTTCAGCCCAAGCCAGGTCCAGTGGCTCTCTCTTCCTGCTGCCTGAGGATGGAGACATAGAACTTTCACCTCCTGCTCCTGGGCCTGCCTGCACACCACCACACTCCCTGCCCTGTGTGGACTGAACCTTGGAAACTGTAACAAGCCCCAGTAAGATGCTTTCTTTTATAAGAGTTGTTGAGGCCATTGTGTCTCTCTTCACAGCGATAGAACATTGACACAAACAGTAGAGTAGGTAAGAGATCCAGCCAAGTGTGGTTCAGTTGAATGCTCTGTTTAGAGACCCCTAAGGCTGAAATTAGGAAGTCAGTGGGATGCTGGAATGAGTTTCCCAAGTTTCTCAGGTTGTTGGCTGAACGTAGCTGCTCACAAATTAGAGCTGAGATTCCCTTTCTTGCCGCTTCCTGGTGATGGCGATGGATTCTCCCAGTTGTTTTGGCCTAATCTTCTGATGCATCTCTGGCATTAGTTAAGGATTTCTGCTTTGAAGGGTTCATATGATTAGATTCACTGACTATCATGCTTTACTGTACCTAAGACTCCAAATACAGTATTTTTTCATTAGCACCTTTCAAATAAACTTAAAAGCCAAATGAAACTTCTGTACATGTCCTTACACATTACTAATTCTTGTTTTCTGTTTTGTTTTGTTTGCTTTTAAGGAAATAAAGATGGTTTATTATGAGTGGCCACAGCCTGGAGTCACAAACTTAAATTGCCCCAAATTCCATAGAAGCTGTTTCATGAAATTCTTACAGTAACCGAATAAAGCAAGCTAGAAATCAAGCCATTTTAAAAAACACATTGGTGGAAGTATCAGAGAAGCAGGTTACAGCCAGATGGTGAAATCTCAGCTATGGGCTTCAGAGGCTATCTGAAAGCATTCTAAGTTAGCACTTAATGGTCTAGAAGAGAGTTTTATTAGGTTAATACAATCTAAAAATTTTTTATCCATTTATCAGAATGCTCCCAGAGGCAAGCAAGAAATAGCTCTTTAGGGGTTAAAGATAGCCCAAAATATATAATAACTTGGCTCCAGGCTTACATTCCAACCTCTCTCCACAGCCATGGAAATTTTAATCAGTCAATTAGCTTCTTTCCAGGAATTCTTATTCACAATATAATTCAATCTGCATAAATGCTATTGGCTATATCATTTTTTTAACTATGCTTTCTCTCTTCTGAGCTATAATTGCAGAATATTTGACTTGGTTTTGACTGTCTATGTCAAAACATTAATAATTCTTCTGATCTTCACTCCTTTGAAAATATTTAGATTGACCGGACATCATTTTCCTTAGCCTGAGGAACTTCCTTTGCCATTTCTTGTGGTGTTGGGAGCAATTTATTTTGGCTTCTCTTTGTCTGAAGACGTCTTTATTTCACTGTGTAAATATAGAATTTTAAGAGTCCGGAAGAGTCCGGCACTGTCTCCTCCTCTGAAAGCCTTTATTACATGTGGTTTTTCGTTTGTTTTTGTGTGTGTGTGTGGGGGGGGGGCGGGGGTTTCTAATGAGAAACCAGTAGCGGTTCTCACCTCCTCCTCCTTAATATGGCTCTTCTCATTCTGCTTGGTGACTTTGTATCTTTTCTTGTGCATTTGAGTATCCATTGGTTGGAGTTCTTTTGTCTAGTTCCAGGTTTGCTGAGCTTCTTGGATATGATTGACACTTTCCCCCAATTTTAATAGTTCCTTTGCCTCCAGGACTGCTGTCACACATATTAGGTAGTTCAGATGCTGCCATGCTTGAAATCACTAAGACTCCGATTTGGTTCCCCCATATTTTCTCTCTGCACTTCTTCCCTTTCTGGGCACAGATCTTTTCTTCTGCAGTATCTAATCTCCTCTTAAACCTGCCCAGTGACGATTTCCTTTCAGAGATATTCTTTGCAACGACAGGAAACACTCCCCCGCCTCATTTTCAAACAAAAAGGGCTGTATCTGTGATTTCTGTATCACTGTAACAAAAGCACCTCACAGAAACAGCTTAGGGCAGCGAAGGTTTGGTCTCGCGACTTCAGAAGTATTTCAGTTCATTCCACAGCAAGGGAAGGCATGGTGAGGTGGCTGCAGTTCTTGGCAGCTGGTGTAAGCTAAGTGGCAGTGGGTGTTTACACACCGGTGGACCAGGAATCAGAGTGCAGCCAGCACGAGAGACCAGGCTAAGAATTTTCAAAGGTATACTCCCAGTAATCCATTTCTACTAGCTGGGTTCAACCTACAGACGTTTTCACAGTCCCTAAAACAGCACACAGAGAAGGAATACATGAGCCTTCAGATCATGAACCTAATGGGGAGCACATCTTAGACTTAAGCCATAACAGGTATCAATTTATTGAAGGTATATATACAATTCTCAGTGTATAAAGTGGCGTAAGCCCTTAAGAAAGCTGCTTGGTGATTTCTTTTTAAAAATGAAATACAAAGGATGATGCAGCTTACTGGCATGGTGCTTATGTAACTCACCCGGATTTGATCCCCATATCCACACATACCCTGACACAAAATAAGCATACGTTTACCATTTCATTTATCAATTCTGTCCTAGTTATTTACCCAAGAGAATGGATGAGATAGATCTACTGTTCTTGAGAACTATTGAGCCAAGGTGACACTCGATGTAACACATCAATGCCACAAAAAGGTAACTGGTGTCCATGTTACTGAAGTGAAGTAGAGGAATCTTTTATTGAATAGATGAGTAGAATCCAGATGTGAGATATTTTAGCAATTAGCACACCTCAAATTTTAATGTGCATAGAAATCTGGGACTTTTAAAAAAATTTACTACTACTACTGCTATTATTATTATTATTATTGTTGTTGTTATTGGACCTGTGTCACGGTGAGCGAATGCGGGCTCGCAGGACAGCTCTGTGAAGACAGTTCTCTCCTTCCACCAGGAATGGAACTCAGGTTGCCCGGCTTGCCATAACAAACACTGTAACAACAGATGAGGCCCATCAAGTCCACGGAGCTGGGGGGTCTTGTTCAGCGGAAGGTACCGATTTAGGGAATTTGGGGTAGGACCAGAGATTCTGCATTAGTAACAATGTCATGTAAAGTCCGTGTCCCTGAGTGATCTACTACACTTCAGTAGCATGGGCAAAGATGAGTTTTCTGAGATGTGGATTAGTGGCTTTACCCCAGCAGCCTTGAGTTAAAGCTCCAGTTTTTGTTTCTAAGGAACTGCGATAAGGGGTTAGTCACCACTAAGCTGCAAAGAAGAGAGCTGAGTTTCCGGTTTCTCTTCTGTGGGCTGATGAGAAAGACTACTATAGAAAACGTAACTGAAAGTGTTACGCAGACTTTTGGCCCAGGAACGGCTTATGATGAAAGTAAATTTACATGCTAATGAGAGAAAAAAAAGTTTAAGAAGGGTGGGCAATAAAAACAAAAGGCGGGGCCTCGGGAATGTCCTCCGTGGATGCGCATGGGATGTACCATATTGTGGGGAGGGGCGCCTCATCAAGACAATCTGAAGGAAAAGCGGCTCTGTTTCCAGGATTATCCCTAAACCGAGATACCTGAATTATCAACTTTTATCTCATTCTGTAAGTCAACCAACATAGGACTGGAGTTCAGGGAGAGGACGCGGTTCAGGCTCCTGATTTCGAGGCAGTCCACTCCCCACGCGTGTGTGCCTCTGCTCCCCCACCCCAAGCCCTCCTCGCTCCCCGTGGGTCGGCTCCCGCAAGCCGCCGGCTGCTGGAGTTTGCAGGGGCTGGAGGGAGGCGGGCCGGACCGGTCCATGTGCGCCACGCGGAGGGGCGCGAAATGCGCGCTGCGGAGCCGGGGACGGGGGTGCGCGCGGGGTCGGGGGTGCCGTGCGGGCGCGGGCGGCAGGGGACGGCTGCAACTCCTCGCGGCGGGGCGGCCACGTGGGGCCCCGGGACCGTGCACCGGCCCCGCCGCTCTCCCCGTGGGCGGCTCGGGGTTGGCGCAGGCGGCCGGGGCGGGGCGGAGCAGAGCGCGGTGGCCGTCTGCGCTGCGGCGGCGGCGGCGGCGGCGGCGGAAACAATAGTGCGGATCGGGGCGCGCGGACGGCGGCCCGCGGAGCCGGACGGTAAAGCTCCTTCTCCCAGCCGCTTGGGCGCGCAGGGCCGGTGCCGGGACGGACGGACGGGCGGACAGACCGAGAGGATCGTGTGCGGCGGGGACCCGGGTCCCACCCCGCGCCGGCTACCCACGACCCTCGAGTGGCGCCCCCGGGATCCTCCGGACCGTGGTGGCTGCCGGGTCTCCGACGTGTGCCGTCCCTTCCCCGGTGTCCGCGTCCCCACGTGCGTCTTCCCGCGGCGGAGCCGGGGAGCGGGGTAACCGAGTTAGCGGGACGCCTCCAGCGCCCGCCGAGAAGTTGTCTGGCCGCCCGGACCGAGCTGAAGTTGGTTGACAAGACCTAGTTTCTGTGCGGCAGCGACTCGGGCCGGCAGCGGGGGTCACCCAGGGGCAGGAGCCCCTTTTCTGCCCCTGGGCTTTTCACAGTAGAGCCGGGATCCTGAGCCGCTCCGAGCATGGCGATGCTCGCCCGGGGAGGCTGTTGCAAAAACGCTGCCTTTTTCGTTTTTCTGTGTGTGCTTACCGCAGGCCTTTTCAGCAAGTTCTTGCCGTTGTGTAACTTGGCTTTTCTCTTTCTTCACAGGGGCACTATGAACGAAGAGGAGCAGTTTGTCAACATTGACTTGAACGATGACAACATCTGCAGTGTTTGTAAACTGGGAACAGACCAAGAGACGCTCTCCTTCTGCCACATCTGCTTTGAGCTGAATCTCGAGGGTAAGGACGCGCTGTGGTTTTTTAACTGCACGCCATGAACTTTGTACAACTCAGGCTGAAATGTTTGAAGGTAAAACTGAAAGGGCTGAAATGCCCTAGAGATGGTGCTAAGATGTCCTGCTAACATTTTTTCCGGAAATGAAGCCGGAGTTAACACAGTTGTGAACCGAGGGCACAGTGTTTGCCTCTAAAACACTTAACGTGGTTCACCTCGATTTTCACTAAGGTGAAATGAAGTGCCGGTATTGTCTGGTAAACATGAGATTTTTTTTTTTTTTAAACACACGTGTCTCTCAGAGTCAACATGACCGTTTACACGGGTAGATGTGATTTTATTCCTTTTGGCCCAAGCTCTTTTAGTCATTTTTAAAAACCATAAGGACTTTTTAAATTTTCTTGATGGTAGTATTACTGTGAGAATCTGAAAAAAGAAACTCTTGAGAAAGGAAAATAAACGTTTTGCTGAAGGTTGGTACACAGTTAACTGGACCCTCGATACCAGTTGCTTGTTTCCAGGAAACATGGGATGTAACCTTACTCCTCACATGGTCATAGTGAAACCCTGAATCTTTTTAGGTATATATGAATCACGCTGAAAGGAAATCCAAAAATTCCCGAAAAAAATAAAATTGGCTTTTTGAATTTTGAGGTTGTACTAGGTCAATGGAGAAAACCTTGCTAGATACTAGATATTTTAGGTTTTAGTTTGAAAGCATTATTATATTTTGTCTTGGCCTATGTATTTAAAGATTTTCATGATTATTTATTTTCTGTTAAGAGGTGCAAAATGTCCTTATTGCTACACGCACACACACACACACACACACACACACACGTGATGTCATCATAGACTTTGATGTTCCTGTTAGGACTTGTTACTCAGACATGTTGTAGCTTCCGAATAGTGTGTCATGGAGCATCATGGAATTTCTGTGGATTAAGTAGAATGCCTGTTACTTTGGCTTTAGTAAATGTGGTGATTACAGCTAGTTTTAAAAGGATGACTTAAGAAGGATGATCCCGGGAGTGGAGTTTATTTGACCACGCTCTCCTTGCCACAGTGAAAGGGGTGCACGTACGCTCCTTGGAAACGCGGTTTCCCCTGTGTATTCTGACACCTTGCAGAAGTTTACATTTTGGAAGGGCAGAGACATCAGGGATGATCAAGAGCAGCCTCTTGTGTTTTCGGTGGGAGGAACTGAGGTCTGGCTGGTGGGCGGTGCCAGGCTGCTGGAAGGCTGTGGCAAGCTGTTGTTATACGCCAGGCCAGTGTTTGCTGGGGACACATCTGTGCCAAGCATTGTACTGAGCTTCTTACCAGATTATCTTCATTCAAAATAGCTCTGGGAGGCCAGCTATTATTACTCATTTTGCATGTGATGGAATGGAACCTTGGAGACCTAAGCAATGCACTTTGAAGTCTCGTAACTAGTAATTGATAGTCCTGGGCTCTGAAGCTTGGCCATCTGGTTCTCGTGTGTGTGACCTTAATTCCATTGATCTACTGTCAATAGGTAGATAATTGTAGGATGGATGCTAGACATCTCTCCTCCTGAATCCTAATTGGTTTTGGTTCAGCCAGCTTTCCCTAACCAGTGCCTCCTGATAAGTCAATCACTGTGCCATAATAAAATTTTATTGCAGAGACTCAATTTTCATAATTGCTTCTCTAGCCCTAATGAATATGCCTTTTAAGTAATTGTTAAGCTCTTGATATGTAAGCATGGCACTACCCTGTTTTTGAAATAATCATTGTCTTATCAGTCCAAAAGACAAAAACAGTTTTCAGTTGGGTTAGAACTATTTCATCTTCTCTGTGTGTTAAAGAGTTAAAATTCTTCTCAGTTTATCTACAGTGTTAGTTCCTTGTTCACAAATGCATTTGCATTTTTGCTGAGGTGCTATTTGTTATAAACATGTGTTTAGTGTCTAGTATTGTTTATTGTTGTAGGAAAATGGGGAAAGATTCGCACAAACATCAATTTTTATGTCAGTACCCAGGTTTAAAAAAAAAAATTAATAGATGGCTTAATGCAGTAAAAGCACTTGCTGCCAAGCCTGAGGACCTGAGTTCAAATCCTGGATCCCACATGATGGAAGGAAAGAACCATTTCCCTCAAATTGTCCTCTGGCTACCGTGTGTGAGTGTGTGGCATGCACCACACACACACACACACACACACACACACACACACACACACACACAAAATGTTTTTAAAAATAAGTGGAAAAAGTGATATAATTGTGTATCAGAAAAGGTAGAGGGTAGAGTCTTCATCTTAGTTAGTGTCTCGAATTATCATTACAGTTTTTTTTTTCCACAGTGGGAATGTAAGAGGAGCACTTCAGTAAGACATTTACCTCTACTAATTCAGTATAGGTTTCTCTGTAGTGTGCTAATGTCGCTGTTGCTTAGTTTCTTAACAACAGCACAAATCTTGAAATTTTCTCTCAAGCATTTCACTTTTTTTTTTTCCCCTGCAAAGAGCCCTAGTGAAATGAAAGTGTCTTGAGGATCATGGCAGTTGGGCTGGTTTTTAGTTCACACATTCATAAGTAAAAACAGCATCTTCTATACTTTGGATTGTTGTTGACATCCAGTGATCACTGGTCTGATAATGGGCCTCTTGTTTCAAAGCTGTGTGCAGGCATGTGTTTCCACAACAGAGACAAAGGAAGAGAGGGAATTGACAACAGTCTGATCTTGTTGCAGGAACTTTGTATTCTAGGCATGGCTCCGAGTTGTCTTTTTCCTGTGGTTCCACAGTAGTTAAAAGGAAAGAGGGTGCCAAGTAACTATTGTGTTTCCGAGGCATGGTCCTAGTCTTCAAAAACCTAAAAATGTATTCCAGGGGCTTCAGTCATGAACTACTCATGCCCAGAACTCACCTGCAGTCAGATACACAAACAGACAAACAGAAGGCTGTGGCCCAACTTTGGCCTCAGGCGCTCTAAGATTTTGCATGGACATCTAGTTTACGGTGGTAAAAGATTTTGCATGGACATCTAGTTTACGGTGGTAAATTCTCTAAACCTACTTAATGACCAGATCACCACCGTGCCCTAAACTGGTGAAGCCAGGATGTAAGGAGCCCGGAATGGGAACAACTGTAATGTATCAAAGACAGTAATGGTCCTGGAAGAGGATCCAGGGAGGCAGGAGTCACTCTGCATTCTAGGCTCCCCAGTTAGATAACAGAAGCTTTCTTTCCTGTAGGGAACCACTTTTGGATAAAACTAAACCAGTTCCCGGTACACCGACAGTTTGAGTGATGTGAAAAGCCACCAGGTCCTCCAGAACTGGGGTTTGCTGACTGATGAGTGAGCAAGTGTATGGCCTCTCTGTAGTCTCTCGTCTGGCTTCCCGAATTTCTTGTTCTTTCATGGGAACGGGGGTAAATCGAGCTCCTGAATCTTCTCAGCAAGAAAAAAAAAATCAGTATTTTGCCTTAGTAAAGCATAGGTAAGTCCAGTGCCTACTTGTAGTGTCCCTCCATCCTGTATTTTTGACCATAACTTTTTTGTTCATCACTAGTTGGTGTTAAATCCTTGCTTCCACTCGAGAGCCGGAAGTGGTTGTTTGTTGTTTAAGGTCTTCTGTTCTTCCTCCATGCTCTAAATGCTAGCGCCTTTCCACTCACACAGACTGACCCACTGCTTGAGGCCAGGAAGCAGAGAACTCGGTCTAACATCAGCCCATTTCTCTCGTTTCCCATCCCGTGGTGGTAACACCACATATTAAGGTTAACTAAAAACGGTCGGGAGAGATGGGTTAAGAGTACTTGCTGCTTTTATAGAGGGCCCAGTTTTGATTCCCAACACCCACAAGGTGGCTCACAATCATCTGTAACTCCACTTCTGCAGGAATGATGCCATCTTCTGTGGGCACCAGGCATACCCACAGTACACAGACATACTTGCAAAAATCCACACACATCAAATAAATAAATCTTTAAAAGATGAAGCGATACAAATGCTATTTTTAGTTACCCTAAATGCGAAGCCTAATGTGGTTTCTGTACTTGTAGCGATCTCGCCTCTTAACTGCTCTTGTTATCACTGAAAATGACTGGGTGCTTGGTAAATGGTTTTGTTGTAGCCCCTCAGACATAAAAGATAGGATGTGGAAAGTAGATTTTACTACTCAGGTGATGAGCTGAAATTATAGAATGTTTCCAAAGAAAAGTAGCTGAAACTAGACTGGTACCTGGTAAAGGCTTGTCTTAACTCCATGAGGGAGGAGCTAGGTTCAAAGTCTTACCCCTGACCTAGTTAGAGTAGCCTATTTTCATTACTTAAACTTTTCTCCTTGACTAGTTACTAGTCTCAGTAACTTAAAAGTCTGGGTTGAGTTTTAAGTTTGGGTCACCCACAAATGTTGGTCATGAAGGCTTATTTGTTGGGATTTGGTTTGGTTATATACAACAGGAAGTTGAAATATAATGGAGTGGAGTGGATAGTTACATTTGTCATATCAAAAGCAGTTGGAGGCCAGGGAGATGGCTCAGTCAGTAAAATGCTTGTGGTATAAGCATGAGAAATGCGTGAACCCTATCGTTCAAGTGAAAGCTAGGCTTGGCAGCGTGCTCCTTTGTCCTGGTGCTGGAGAAGCAGAGCCATGAGAACCCCGGGTTTCACTGACCAGCCAGCCCAGCTAGTCGATGAGTTCCACATTCAGTGAAAGACCCCATCTCTAAAAATAAGGTAGAGAGTGACTGAGCAAAGCCCCTGGCCTTGACCCCTAGCTTGCACCTGTACACGTGTGTACCCTATCATGGACATACACATACCCCAGAAGAAGTTGAGTTAGGAACTCCAGAGTTGGTATCTCCACTCCATGAGCAGAAAGACCCAAGCTTGGTTTATGGTCTGTTTCACTTGCCGTCACACATAGTTTCTATCTTCAGGCTGTGTCACAAGCCAGGGGAGGCTGAGGTTACTCCTGCCATTATTGACTTATTCCCGGATAGAAAGGACTGTGTCAACATTGCCTCCTGTGTGGAAACGGAGCTTTCCCTTAGTTCCACCAACCAATTTCCTGCCCTTATGTTCCTTCATTATGTTCAAGAGTTGCTGCTCCAGATAAAATTGATGTTTTACAAAGAAAGATATAATGTGTACTGAGTAGTCAACTAATAAAATGGGCCGGCCATACAAATACTTTTTTTTACCCCAGGACTAAAGATTTCACTATATTGAAGGCAAACTATTTCCATTGGTTGAGACCAGTTAGTGCTCAGATCAATCTTCTAGCCTTGGGGCTGAACTGGATGAGTGCTCACTGGATGATGGGTTGCACTGTGAAGACCACGGATACGCAGCCATACTTAAAGTGGTCTTGTCAGAAAGCTGTAAGAATTTTCCTTTTTTTATTTTTTTAAGCTATCTCAGTCCATAAAATGTCATAACTAATCCAACTGCCCAGAGAGAGTGCCCCAGGTATTTATTATTAGATTAAAAGGAATGAAATGAAACCTCAGTCATTTTGTGTATTTTAAGCTGGGACTCCTCCCAGGCTTCTCTCGGCCTCTGTTCAGAAGAGACTAATAATGTAGTAGCTCCCCTTTCCCTGGGGATCTGTGAGCGGCTGAGACCAACCGCCATCACTCCACCGCTGCTCTGGAAAGGAGCGCCTGGGCCCGCTCTTCCATTTTGACCTTGCCACTTTCTAGTTGGGTTTCCTTCCCAAGATACCAAAGCCACCAACCACTGCTGTCTTGATGGCCGGCTGTCCCCTGCAGGACAACTTCCTTGTTTTCCTTCTTAGTCTTGACATGTTATGCCAGGGTGTTTGTTGAAAAGCTCAGCTGTCATTACTGTCCCTTGTCCAGAAGTGCCTGGCCTTGGAGCCCAGATCTCTTTCTTTGACTTGATGTCTAGAACGGAGCTCCACAGTGACTGGTACTGAGCTGGGTGACAAGGAGCACGGGTTCCTACTTTGTACCTTTGAGGTCCCCAAACTCCACACAGTGATACGGACTCCAGAACCAGACCAGCAGATGGGAATCCCCACTACTACTGTGAGACCCAGCAGGTTCCTCATCTGCAATGTTGAGTTTGTCTAGAAGTTCACGCTCATCTACATATGCAACAGGAAGTGACTAATACTTCCTCTCATCTAGTGATAATCCGTAGCAAAAAACATCATAGACATGAGTGGGGAAACTGGAAACCCTTAACCTTATGAACGGATTTTTTAAGTGTCATCTAGCAGTTGTTGTAGCAGACATGTAGATTTCTCCCATCTTGAAGGCTGACTACAAATAACTTTATCCTCATTGGTGTGTGACATAATAAAAGCACTCAAGTAAAGTTACCTTCTTAGTCACGTAGGTTGTCAAAGGCACAAAAGGGCTCATGTCCAGGTCTCTGATGCCAGAGATGTTACACCTACAGCCCCTGGGTAAAGAATGCTTCTTGGACTTTCTTACGTTTACATTGGTTTAACTGTAGATCAGACTGTCTGATCTGATCTTTCTGGTAGCGAGACCTTCTCTATGGTCGTGACATCGTCTCTGTAGCACCTTCCCAAGGATGGAGATGCAGGATACATCATCGAGAGCTATGATAGTGGCACCATCGATGTGATAGTGGTACCCTGCCTGTGATGGAGATGCAGGATACATCATCGAGAGCTATGATAGTGGTACCCTGCCTGTGATGGAGATGCAGGATACATCATCGAGAGCTATGATAGTGGCACCATCTATGTGATAGTGGTACCCTGCCTGTGATGGAGATGCAGGATACATCATCGAGAGCTATGATAGTGGCACCATCTATGCGATAGTGGTACCCTGCCTGTGATGGTTCCGCTTCCTCTGACAGTGTTGCTCCGTTTGGGGTTTTCCCATTCTCTCTGACTGCTCCTACAGGCTGTTTTGCAGTGTGTTGTACTTGTTTTGTTCCATGAAACAATATTGGTGTTTTGCCCAAGCCCTTCTAGTCTCACCCCTGGTCTTGGTGACCTTAAACATGAAGATACCTAGCAGATCGCCTTCTGTTTCTCTCCCTCCCCTCAAAATGTCTATATCTGCAGCTAATTTTAGACAGCTCCACTTATATAACCCACCAACACCTGAGACTGCCTGTCTAAAGGTAAATTATTCTACCCCATATGTCATATTTGAATGAATGGATAAAATAACTGAAATCCTCCTTGTGTCTGCCACCCAAAGTATTGCCGTTGGAGATGAAGTATGGAGGTGGTGGAGACTTACACACCTTGCTGAATTATGCAGGAGTGCATCTCCCCAAACTGACTGTGCCTGTGAAAATCCCTTAAGAAGTTAAATTCCTCAGCCGGGCGCAGAGGCTCACGTGAGTCATTTCAGAAGGCAGGAGTCTGAGGCAGTGAGATTGGCGCATTGGAGGGGTCAGCTTAAGATACAGATTCAGAGCCTGCCTCACACAAACACGAAAATTCCTTCCAATGAGCAGCCTGCTCGCCCTGCCCGCCCACCACTACCTCCCTTTAGTTATTCTTTCCTCTTGTATTGGGGCAGGATTTTGCTGTGGAGCTTCGTCAGACTGGAACTCACTAGGCAGACCAGTCTTGCCTCCAATACAGAGATCCGACTGCCTCTGCTCCCCACCGCGGGTGACTAAAGATGCCCCCATCTCCTCCCCTGCCCCGTATTGTTC
Organism: Peromyscus maniculatus bairdii; assembly: GCF_049852395.1. Classification (NCBI taxonomy): domain Eukaryota; kingdom Metazoa; phylum Chordata; class Mammalia; order Rodentia; family Cricetidae; genus Peromyscus; species Peromyscus maniculatus. The sequence goes on along the minus strand of NC_134863.1, from coordinate 68,077,149 downwards.
TCTTGATTGCACCCTCCTCTCGGTGGTCTTGTGTCCACTTTACTGCTGTAGGAACTTGCGTTTGTCTCCCACACCCTTTTCCTTTCCCTGTGCGATTCCATAAAGACCAGACTGGAGTCTGTTTGACTGGCCAGCAAGTGTCCAGCCATTACAGAAGGACGAGCAGAGCAGTGGATTTCCTATGAGAATTTACCTGGAAGAACGTCAGAGAATTAATTGCCTTTAAGATTCTTCTTCCAGCCAGGTGGTGGTGGCGCACACCTTTAATCCCAGTACTCGGCAGGCAGAGGCAGGCGGATCTCTGTGAGTTCGAGGCCAGCCTGGTCTACAAAGCGAGTTCCAGGAAAGGCGCAAAGCTACACAGAGAAACCCTGTCTCGAAAAACAAAACAAACAAAGATTTTTCTTGTAAACTGACCCGGGAGGAAATTTTGATCTATGTACCGAATACTATGAGATCTACTCAGAAGCTGCAAGTCTTAGTAATATAACAGAAGTGCTTTATCTTCCCTTCAGAATAACCGTACAGTACAGCTAGTTATCCTAGTAAACTGGACATATAAAAACAGTGCCTTGCCCCAAACACCGATCAGGCAGTGTTGAAGCAGGCTGTCTTGGACTGCTTCTCCGGGTTCCTCTGACACAGGCAAACGCCACCTCTGGATGCGGCGGCAGCAGCGTGGGCACTCACCGTGCAGTATCCTGCACGCTTTTAGATCCGTGCTGAGAACAAGCATATGGACGATGCAACCCAGAGTACTCTGTTAGTAATAATATCCTACTCATCAATAACGTAAATACATACAAATGACTTTCTAGCTCAAAACCATGGACGAGTCATCCCACTAGCCGGACGTGAGATGAGACATAGGAAAACATGAAACGTCATTGAACGTCTTCAGTGCTTAGGACAGAATCCTTTCCAGCAGCAGGTACAGGTGTCGTGGTGGAAATCATGGAGAACTTCTCCCAGAGAGTTGATAGAAGTCAAGCACCCAGGCTTCCAAGGTGATTTCTGTGTTACATTCACATAGTCATGGCCTGTGAAGAAAACAAAGTCAGGCCTCGTCTCCGTTGGAAATGGTGCGTTGGGGCTGACATGGAGCCGGGCACTGTGTTCTCTGTGGGGCTTCCCTGCAGAGGGTGGCGCTCTCAATTGCAAAGGCAAGTCGGCTGTGGGCCAGAAGCAGTCTGGTCACACCCACGTCCCCTGCCCTGGCTGCTCCTCTGGCCAGAGCATTAGTCCCTCACTGGCTTTGTCGCAGAAACCACTTACTTCCTCTCCTCTCCCTCGCCGCCACACCCGCTCCGAGGCCTCTCCCTCAATATCACTGAGAAGGGTCTTTAAAATACAGGTCTGATCATGCTTTTGTTTCTTTACAGCTCATCCATGAGTCCTCCATTTCCTTCAGGTTGAGCTCTTAGCTCCCAGATATAGCACGCCAGACATAACATGATTAGCCGCTTTTGAAAAATATATATTGTTATTCCAAGAACTTCATAGAGTGTATTTTGATCATACCCCACGCCTCCTCCTCTTGTTTTAAGTGTTGGAACTAAATCCAGGACCTGAGGTGTGCCAGGCAAGAGCTCCACCACGGACCTATATCCCACCCCTTTGTTTTTTTAGTTTTTTTATTTTCAGGCGAGGTCTCACTAGTGCTCCAGGCAGGCCTTGAACTTGCCGCAACCCAAGCTGACTTTGAACTTGCTGTCCTCCTGAGGGAACCTCCTAAATAGCTGAGGTTACAGCCTGTACTGGCAGGCTCAGCATGCTGAGAGCCCTTTTCAACTGCTCACCTTGGCCTCTCATTCCCCCTCCAAAGGAACTCTGGACACCATTCCCTTCTTCCTGTCCGAGTTTTACGCCTTTGGTTACCTCAGACCTTGTGTCTTAGACGCCGTTTATTTCTCCTTCTCGGGTGTAATCACTGAGCCCTTGGAGTATATGCTACATGAGGAAGAACAATGAATAAGATCCTTAGGGCCGCTATGGGGCCGAGAAGAAAGGATGGCTGTAGAGACGTCAGTAAATACAGGACCGTGTAGTGTGTGATGCAGATGCTGGTGTTAGGAGTTGGGTTGAAGGAGCCCGCCTTCTCCTCGGCTGGCTGTGACTGGGTGTTCCGGAGCCTCTCCTCCATAGACACCGTAGCTTCGCGTTCTGTGGACGTTGAGGTCTGGGCCTTCCTGTGGGCTTCCCACCTCTGTGCCCATGCCCCTCCTCGGCGGCGGCAAGTGCTCCTGCCGGGGTGCGGGATGGTTGGTGCCAAACGCAGACGGTGTGCACTCTGCTCACTCACCCGCCTCCCCTGGTGCCCCTTTCCTTCTCCACCAAATGTTGACAGGTAAATAAAGCTCTGCTGAGGTTCTGGTTTGACTGCCTGGGGGGATGGCGTGGCCTCCATTCATGTGCGTGTTACATATTCTGGTCGAGGCATTGTTAGCAGAGAATCGTCTCGAAAGTTTCAACATTCATGTTTGAAGAATGTGTCTATCACCGCCGGTGTCCTAGTCTTTTTTTGTTTACTTGGTTGACTGGAACATGGCACAGTACTTAAGCCTCGTTTGTCTTGAACTGAGGGACACTAGTGTTCATTTTCAAACTCAACTCTGCTTCTTCTCAAGACTGTCTGGTATATTTTTTAATGTACCCTACTTATGTAAAGGACGTTGTTCTTCCCAAACAAAACAGTCCCAATACAGGAAGCAGAAAGAGTAGGGGGCTTCCTGATCCCACGTGTTTACTGTCCTCAGTGATTCTCCGACCACGTTCTGGGGTGAGGACACGTGGGGGGGGGGCACAGGTCGTGCATACACCATTACTGTCCTTCACATCCACCTAGTACACGAGGAGCATCCCTTTCTGTGCGTAGGTACCTCTTCACACATCAGCTCTGCGCAGTCCCAGCATCCCATGGAGGACTCGTTGGCTGGTGTCCAGTTTTCCAGTGCTGAAACACTGTGACACAGCGCTTTCCCTTGCCTGGTTAAATTCCCGCTGTGATGTAACTTCAGTTCCCAGGAGAAGATGTAGTCATTGAAGGTAGGCTTATCATTAGTTTTAATGTCTTCCCACACTATTAAATCGATACCGGGTACTCTGTCATTTAAAAATCATTTTTTTTTCATTATGCAAAATTGGTTTCCCGTAGTCTTCTAACCTGTTTGGTTAGCTCAAAGTTATTTTGACCCTAGAATTATGCGAATGTAGTTATGACAAATAGCCTCACTACTTAAAGATATTCATCTCACCTAAGATAAAATGGACGTCAGTATTTGCTGCTCCAATATTATATTAGTAGGTTCCTGCCTTCATCTCCATTGAGAAATGTTATTTAAAAAAAATATTTACAGCACTGTGGTCAAAGTAAGGAGAAACGAAATTGTCTGCTGCTAAAATGTCACATTTACGTGGCTCGTATTGGTCTGAAATACAAGTTAAAATTTGAGCTTTTGACAGCATAATTAAAGGGTGTTATAAAACACATAAAAAGTACTTCCCTGGAGCTTGAGGGTCACTGGTTCAAACATATAGGCTGTTCTGTCCGTAGTCTGGGGTCTCTTCATCTCTCTTACCTGTAAGAAAATCAGTTTCTCGATCCAAACCTTAACTGGGGAGATGGCGATTTAGGAGACAGAAGCTGGTTGCTGCGGCTCTGGGTTCCAGACCTGCTACCTCGTCTGGCTGGCTTGGCCCCGTTCACGTGGTTGCTGCCATGAATGCATTTTTTCAGGCTGTCTTCAAATAACACTTATCTTTTTAACTTTACCATTGAGACACTGTCACTCTTCCTGGAAGTCAGTGTCCCTGTAGGCCACATGTAAGTGGATGTTTAAACTGGTGAGTCTGTTGTATCATAGTGATGCTGTATTGTGTCATCACCTAATTGAGTTTTATATGATAACATCACATTCAAAAAAAATAGAATAAATGTTAGGACAGCGAATTAAACTTATTTAGTGGAACACTGGAACATGTAGGGTTGTTTGAGAAAACTGGATTGTTGGCTTAAAACCTTATGTGGTACCTGGGTGGTGGTGGTGCACGCCTTTAAACCCAGCACTCGGGAGGCAGAGGCAGGCGGATCTCTGTGAGTTCGAGGCCAGCCTGGGCTACAGAGCGAGTTCCAGGAAAGGCGCAAAGCTACACAGAGAAACCCTGTCTCGAAACCCCCCCCCCCCCAAAAAAAAAAAAAAAAAAAAAAAAAAAAAAAACCTTGTGTGGTGTAATTTTATTTAATTGTGCCACTTTCAATTACCTGGATTTGGGGTGTTTTAATGTACTTGGGAAACAGACCTAGTCTTTTTTGATTCTGTGTGGTTACAAACTTAAGTGTCCTCCATTACGGTGAGGCTTCCGAAAAGACGGTAGGGCTTCCAGCCTTGTCGTCCTTCATTCTAATCCCCTTAATCAGTTGTCTGTAGACAGCCACCCCGTCCTAGTCAGTGGTCTAACCGGTGTGGTTAAATTTCAGTGGCTAAAATGAAACCAAATTCCCAGTTGAGTTCCTGGGTCACACTAACCTCTTTTCTGATATTAAATATCTATGTGACAGGGGGTTTGCAGTATTTAATAGCTTAGATAGAGCACGCACATCATCACAGACAGCTCCCTGGTTAAAAAAGCAGGTATACAAATTAGAGAGAGGAATCGAGTGTGGGTTTTGTACTCTCTTAGTAATAAACAGTTGTTATGTAGGTGTGTTTTCCCAACTTTCCAACTGTTAGAAATGGGAAAGTAGAACCCATCAGGAGAGGGGTGTTCTTGTTTGCTTTGTTTTTGAAATCATTTGTAATTTATACTTACTATCAGCCCATAAACTCACTTCTACCCTGGCTTCTCTGTGATTTGATGCTGAGGTTTATATTTTAACTTTTCTGAACTCTTGGCTTACTGAAGTTTTCCCTTATAATTCCCTTATTGAAGTAAGCTGATTTGATTACCTGCTTAATCTTCTTAACACACGAAACCTTTGGCCTTGCATAACCAGCCCTGAGCTGAAATCTGCCTTGTAAGACCACCTGTTGTGTGTCTTTCTTAAGTTGACAGTTCTCAAATATGGGAAAGTCGGGGAGCCCATCTGTGTGCTGGCTTAATGTGATCACCAATAGTTCCATCTGCTACCTGATGGAGAAATACCCAGTTGCCTTGCTTTCAAACGCTGTGTCAGAACCTTGAACATGGCAGACTTCGTTGTCTAAGTGGCACTTGAGTTAGCTAACATGTACAAGGTAAAAGAATAGGATTCTCTTTTTATCACAGCATTCCTGCAGGCACAGGAAGCAACTAGGAAAGCTTTCTAAGGAGGAACCTATCCTTAGGAAGGACCTATTCAGATCCAGGCCTGCCTTCCCACTTTTACTTCCATGACAGGATAGACAACCTGAACTTCCACTTACGGCAGAGCTTGGCAACAAAGAAATGGTTGTGTCCTTCTGAACCATAGCTGGCCTTCTGCTTGCTAAACAAATGCATAGTAATATAGTTAGAGTGGATGTGCCCAAGCCTTGTTCTAACCAGTCAATCCAGACAAATACCACCACAGTCGTAACACGCATCGAGATGGCCCGACCTGGCTTCAGAGCCTTTGAGGTCACAAATAGGCATGAATCCATTCAGGTTTGGGTTCTAAGAACACATTCTCTGTTCTCATGGTAGTTGCTCCCCCTGTATATTAGCCAGTGGCTGAGAGACTTGATTTAATAGCAACCAAGAACTCAAGAATTGTATATGAACGTAATGTTCTGTTTTCTCTCTCTAAGACACTGGAGACAAACAAAAGTTGTGTCATGGACCCACTTGGTGTGCCACCCCTACAACTGAAGGGGCTGCTTTTCTGTTCTGTTTATCAAAAATGGCCATCTGCCCCTCAAGTGGACTTCCATTCATTTTAATGTTCTCTAATGGAACTGTGTGTATGTCCAGTCATCGTTATAATTAACAATTGCTTAGACAAACATGACGTTACTTAACATGTGCAAGTATTTCTACTCTCTTAGCAACCACGGTAAAAATCATCAAAAGGAGACACTTTAAATCATGGAAAATTTTCTAAGCTGGACACAATGTGAACCTCCATTAAAAAAAATTTTTTCTGGAAGCAACACTACTTATTACATGAATTACTGCACAAATAATTGTCTTATTTCAAGATGATGTGCTTACATTTTTTTAAGGTCTATTTATTTATTATGTATACTGTATTCTGTCTGCATGTGCCCTTGCAGGCCAGAAGAGGGCACCAGATCTCATTACAGATGGTTGTGAGCCACCATGTGGTTGCTGGGAATTGAACTCAGGACCTCTGGAAGAGGAGTGCTCTTAACCTCTGAGCCATCTCTCCAGCCCCATATATGCTTAAATTCTTAAATTATTTTACTGAATGTTAAGTTAACTTGAGGTCATAACTAAACTCTCTTGCTTGATTAAGAAAAAAAAAATCCCATAGTCCTGCCAGTAGGAAAACCCTCAAAATCAGAACAGGGTCTAGTTGATAACTAAATGTCCACCTGGTAGTCAGGTAATGTGATCGAAGAAGAACTCATGAAGTAAAGCTGTGTGGTGTCAGCAGGGACAGTGTGCAAGACCATGTTTCTTGATAAGACCAGTAAACTGCTTAGTTGACTCACTACTAGTTAATCACACATATGATTACAAGAAGTTAGGATGGATGATTCACTACTAGTTAATCACACATACGATTACAAGAAGTTAGGATGGGTGGGATGAGAAGTATAACTTTTTTTTTAAGATTTATTTATTTATTACACCGTGTTCTGCCTGTATGTATGCCTACAGGCCAGAAGAGGGCACCAGACCTCATTACAGATGGTTGTGAGCCACAATGTGGTTGCTGGGAATTGAACTCAGGTCCTCTGTAAGGATAGGCTCTTAACCTCTGAGCCATCTCTCCAGCCCCGAGAAGTACAACTTTTTAAAGGGTTTTGGCAGTTGTGGCTTTTAAAAAATGACTTTCAGAGTTTCATCTCTTCTAGGAAGAAGCATTTTAGTCCCACAGTAAGCAGGTGAAATAAAAGCCCAGGGATAGCCTCAATTTTAAGAATTAGAGTGGCAGTTATACATAAATATTCATGTTTGATTAGTTGTTGCCCCTCTGGGGGCTTTGATAGGCGACTTTATTTTAAAGAGAGAATTAAAGAATGTAATTGTGAGGACAACCTGCCAGGTGGGTGATGAGGAGAGTTTTCAGAAAGGTTTAAGTAAAAATTCTGTGTTCTGGCTAGTTTTCTGTTGCTGGGGTAAACACTTTGTCAACTGTGTCAGGTTGACAGCTGAAACTATGACAACCCATCCCTTGTTAACTCTGACACAACACTCTAAACCATAACCTTTCCTTTCGTATTTGTCCCTAAGATCCTACTGCTAATATTAGATATAAAATACAGTACAGCCTTAAAAGTCTCACAGTCTTTAAAAAATTCTATCATTTAAAAGTTCAGTTTCTCTTTACAATTAAAAAAAATCTCTTGTTTGTGCTCCGGGAAAATACAGAGTAAGTTAAATATTTTATTACTCTAAGAGGAAAGAACCAGGGCATAAAAATAATCACACTTAAGTAAAACCAAGGTTCAGCAATGTAATTCTGAGATCTGGTAGCTCTGTGCCGGACATCTGGGACTCACTTGTAAGCTTGGCTCCAAAGGGCTTTGGCATCTCTACTTCCCTGACTTTGCTAGCCATAGCATGCATGCTTATCTCGTAGGCTCAGGACAGCTCCCTTCCACACCTGCTGCTTGTCCTTAGTGGATGTCCAACAGTCCTGGCATCTCCAGTGTCCTGGGTCTCCAACTGCAACCAAGGCTGTACTTTCAGCAGTGGCCTCCTCTGGCCTCTCACGGTGTCATGCCTCCCCTTCTGTCCCTGATCCCTTCAATCCTGAGATCTCTGATAATAGAAATGATTATTTCTCCAGTGTTAATGTGAAATGGTAAACTAGAAAAAACATAATCACTGAAGAGTTTACATAAGATGACAGGCATATTGCTATTATAAATTGAGATACATTTTTTTTCTATATTAAAAATGATATGAAGTAGTCCTGGTATTATGGTTTTACTTTTTTGTTTGCTATTGCATGGGATAGTTAATGTGTGTTCACAAATATTTTCAAATTGAATTTTAAAATTTAGTAAGGTTAAAATTTTGTTATAATTTAACCAAAAACTAAATTGCTATCTAAAATATATAATGAAGTAAACTCTGTCATCTTCTGGGCAGACTGATATCACAGGAACCTATTTGTATCAGTGCCACGCACTACTTCCTTAGATGGTCAGCCCTCTAGACTTAAGTGTAGGAATGACTTCACAGACAGATGCCCTTAAGTGTCCTCTGAGTAAGCTGCCCAAACTGCCTCCTCCCCTTTAAGTAAGATGGGTTAAACTGCAGTGATTTGTCTGTACATGACAGGTGGTAAAATAAGGCTTTTATTGTTATTGTTACTGCTGCTGCTTTTCAAATATTCCTGTAACTTTCCCCGATGTCTTTAACCACTTCTTATTACGTGACAGACACTAAGACTGGGGATGCCTGTGAGTAAGCTAGATAATGGCCCCTTTCTACACAGAACTCACCTGGCAAGAAATAAAAGCCAGTGAAGAGGCAGGTGTAAAAAACCTTGTGAATGGAACCAACCTAGGTGTGTTGGTTAGAGAAGACTTCTTAGAGGAAGTGAGGACCAGATAGAAGATGTGGCTATTAATGGCCCAGGTTCGCAATGGATGAGGGGTAGCATGGGGCAGGAGGGGCTCAGGAGCAGTGTTTCACATTCTTGACTGGTCAGTGGCTCCCACACTGACAGTGTGTTCTGAGTGTCAAGAGTGGAAGCAGGGGAGATTCATTTCGACATGATGAACGCTAGGAACCGATAGGACCATCTGAGAGCAAGAGTTGTAGGTTCTAGAAAGCATGTATGCGGCGTACGGAGCTGTTAGGCTACCCAGCATGAGACCTGGACAGAGTCCCAGTGTTAGCTAGCATGGCACTTTGATTTCTTACTTGATGCTGCTGAAATACAAATGTTACATTCTCTTACCAGAGTTTCAGTTAATAAAATCACAGTTTGAGCTTTTCAAGTTAGGATGGCATAAGGAATGTAACTTTTCCCTTGAAATGTGGTTTTTGGTTTTGGTGGGGTTTTTTTGTTTTGTTTTTTGTTTTGTTTTGTTTTGTTTTTCTAACCTAGCACCTCAGTGGCTTTCCTTACTCCATTTTCACACATACTTAGACTGAATCTTTCTGGCAGGCATTCATTTAAAACTGCACATGCCTGAGTTACCTTTATGGAAGGAGAACGGTTTGACTTCAGTAACATGTCTTGAATGATAAAAATGCATGACTATTTTGGAAAAAAAAATGTTTTGAATTTGAGAATGTATCCTATATTTTAAAAAGCTTCACTAAGAAAACTAGGAGCTATAAAGGGGTAGTCAAAATATTTCCATTATTTCTAGTATGTCATGAATACTTGTGAGTTGAATTTAGACTGAGTAATGGGCTTAATGTTGTATGAGTAATAATTGTGTATAATTCGTTCCTTCTAGAAGATAAAAATTACCTTGATAAGTTAAGAATAAAATTAAACTGACAAGTGTAGACATTTTGATTTTCTTACAAAATAAATTGAAACAGTTGATTGCATTTGTAAGACTTTTATGTTTGTATATTTATAAATTATATATATATATTTATATATTCTAATTCTGGTGTATATCTTCCAATTCAAACCATAACTCATTGGTGACGTCCCATAGATCCTCAGACATTACAGGATTATTGTCATTGCTCTTAGTTACCCTCCAAAACTTGATGGTCAGACCCTGCTGCTAAAGAGGACACATACTTGTGTCACAGAATATGGTAACATCAGTCTGGTCCCGACCTGTATGTTCCCTCCCCACGGGCTGTCATCGCGGTACCAGAGGGTACTATGCACCAGAAGGAGAAGAGAAATGGTCTTGTCCAGCTGTGAAGAATGACTGGCCTAGCAAGATACGCCCACTGGTCAACAGTGGCCACAGTGTTAAGTAGTAACCAGTCATTTTCTGATATACTTTAAGGCCAGTTCTATAAAACAAAACTCATGCCTAGTACCAAAACTCAGATACTGGGCCAAGAACTGGTGGCTGGGCAAATCTTAGGCTTGTGGCTGGGTAAGGATAGTGCCGAGGAACAGGGGAGGAATTGGAGAAGAGGGGATAGGGCATGAGTATAGGTTTGATAATAGACTTTTTCAAAACAATTTTCTTAATATGATTAACATATGTTGTTGGGGAAAAAAGCTTTCTGGGGTACATGTGTTTGTAGTGTATGTAATTGTGTTCTTTTGTGTGGGTACACATGTATGCAGATTCATGTGTGCATCAAGTGGAAATCCTGAGGTTGATGCTGGGTATCTTCAGGGATCACCCTCTACTTTATTTACCAAGGCCAGAGCTCAGTGTGTGCTTTATGTATGTACTTTATGAAGAACTAGTGATTGCTGGGAACAACAGTGTCTGTTTTTAGATTGTATCCACTAATACGCCACTGAACCGAGACTCAAAACCGAATCATTAAAGTTTTCAAAAGTCTTTGCTAGTCATAAAAATACTACCGTTGAGCCAGGCGATGATGGTGTATACCTTTAATCCCTGCACTTGGGAGGCAGAGCCAGGTGGATCTCTGTGAGTTCGAGGCTAGCCTGGTCTACAGAGTGAGATCCAGGACAGGCACCAAAACTACACAGAGAAACCCTATCTTAAAAAACTGGGGCGCGGGGGGGGGATATATATATAATATGTAATATATATTATAATACATATAAAATATATTTTATATATTACTGTTGAGCTGGAGCTATCACTCAATAAAGTAAAGCCCCTGCTGTTTTAGCATGGGCCCTGACTCTGATCCCTAGAATGCTGGCCACGATAGGCAGAGCGGTGGCTAGGGGGGTTCACTGACCAGACCACCTTGCCAAGTCACTGCGTTTCAAGTTCAGCAAGGACTCAGTCTCAAGAAATAAAGGTGGAGAGCAGGCCAGGAGAGACACACTTGGTTGACCTTGGGCCTCCACACATACACCAGCCTGTGTGAACACACGTACACATGTAAGTGCACACATACACATCTAAGTGCACACATACTGTAAATGAATAAAAACATTTTGAATAGAAAGCTAAATGGAAACACAGATTAGGCTACATTTTGTATTGTCGGTGTCAATATTTAACATTCTTCTCTAATTTGCAGATGAGTTCTATCAAGAATTCACTAAGATTCATTTGTACTTAAAGTAATGTTTTGTTAAGAAAATGTATTTTTTTGAGTTTTCATTCTGTCTTCTTTTCATTTTAGGAGTACGAAAATCTAGTCTTCTACATACCAAATCACTGAGAGGCCATAAAGACTGCTTTGAAAAATATCATTTAATTGCAAACCAGGATTGTTCTCGATCCAAGCTTTCCAAAAGTACTTATGAAGGAGTTAAAACCATTCTGAGTAAGAAGATAAACTGGATTGTACAGTATGCACAAAATAAGGATATGGACTTGGATCCCGAGTGTTCCAAAAATACCCAACATCACCTGTTTAATTTCAGGCATAAGCCGGATAAGAAATTGCTCCCACAGTTTGACTCTCAGGTGCCAAAGTACTCTGCCAAAGGGGTCGCTGGGAACACGGGTGCCATCTCGAGCTATACACAAAGGATTTTGGAGCAGGGGGAAAATACAGACTTTGGGCTTGCTATATTGCAAGGCTCAGATGCACTGTGGCCTCACACACACAACCAGGCGCAGAAGAAAGAGGAGATGAGCTCTGGTCCAGAGGCAACTGTCCCGCCCCAGAATCCGCATTACAGCAGAGAACAGCGTAAGTTGTGTGGGAGGAAGAAGAAAGGCGGAGACTGTGTGGTTTGTTCGTGTTGGGGGGTTGGGGGGTAGTTGGTTTGGGTTGATTTGGTTTTCTCTCTCTCTCTCTCTCTCTCTCTCTCTCTCTCTCTCTCTCTCTCTCTCTCTGTGTGTGTGTGTGTGTGTGTGTGTGTGTGTGTGTGTGTGTGTGTGTAGAATTATAGATTTGGTGAACATAATATTTAAGTGACAGATGCACCTCAGTGAATGTGAGATGTCTTAAAAACTTCTCTGGAATGCTTCTGAGTATGTGTTCTATACTGACTTTCATTGGCTCCATCATTTCTTTGGCCATTTTTAGTGACCAAATGGAATGGAATCAGCAGAGTGAATTGGAAATTCAGAGTTCCCACTGTTTCTGTAACTGGAGCGATTGGCCAGTATACATCGCCATGTTGCTAACCCTTAATAGACTAGTTGGCCAGGAGCCCAACTTAAACATCTGACAGTATTTACTAAATACTTATACAGTATTTAGTATACTAAATACAGTATTTACTAAATACTTTAGTATGTACTAAAGGGTAGAAGTTAATGTGGGTATTTATTTTAAAATTTTAAATGACTTCTTTTGCCTGCACCTTTTCTACAAAATCTCACTGGGGTGATTTTAATTGGCTTGAATTATTTTCACTCCAAAGGGACCTTAACTGTGTCTTTAGACAAGTTCTTAATTCTTCATGTAAAGGTTGTTTTACTAGATAGACATTTCACAGTACTTTAAAGTAGTATTTTAAAACCCCAGGTCGTCACTTATCCAGAGCTTAATCAGAGTCAGTGTAAACAGGCAGAGACTAGTACTTCTGAAAACTGAAAAAGAAGATAGCAGAATCCAACAATCTGATGACGTTCCCTCCCTTTTCAAACTCTTGTTTCCTGTGGATGATGGAGGTAGTGATATAGAAAACGTGTTCCTGAAAGGTTTTGTGGTCAGAATGTGCTACACTTTAAGAACCAATGATGGAGACCTGGGGTTCTGTTGGATGTTGTATTGGGAATGAGCTGCACATTCTTTGCCGAAGACACTGACAAAAACTCACTTTCTGAGGTTGTCTGTGCTAACGATGAATGTATTTCATGTTTCAGTGAACTCAATGACTCTTGAGGAAGTAGAAGAACTGAACTCAAGGCTCCAACAGCAAATCCAGGGTAAAGAATCGCCTTCAGTGCTTTTTGTTGTGTGTGAAAATGTTGCTACAAAGATATCCCCCAGGATTGGACATTTGTTAGCGTCCACATTATTTAAATTTGGAAATTAAGATAGACCTGTTGAGGATTCTGAGGCAAACAGTAAGGGAAAGTTTCGTTAGGACCGTCAGGAAAAATACTCTAAGTAGGAGGGAGACTACAGCTAACCTCTGCCTCTTGCCATCCTTGACTCCACTGTGGGCCACTCACTGTGCCAGGTACCCTGGGCTATGCATCCTGGTAGTTCCGGAAGGCAGTCGTAATATCCCTGGTTATCTCTATAAACTATGAACCATTTGAAACAACACATAAAAATAGTGAGGTAAGCGTAGTGACCACTGCCTGTCGTTATCAGCGTCAACTGTTACTAAAACAAGGCTGTGTGTTTTCCTTACCACCTGTTTCCATTCCTCTCGTCCCACGTCAGCCACCAGCATGGATTATTTTGAGAACCCTGACAATGTATTGTTTTGTCCATAAATATGTCAGGGTTTTGTTTAAAAAAATAAATCATACCCTCACTATCAGGTCTTCAAAAGAAACCACAGAATTGATTCTGTAGCATCGTCAGAAACATCAGCATCTACAGTATTCCCATCCCCACTGCCTCTTGCTCCAGCTCTTCCAATTTCGGTGAGGCAGTTAGCTGCACGTTGGAGACCTCTAAGTTGCTTACAGAGACGATGGATTCAGTCAATAGCAGACTTAACTGCAAAACCACCTGAAAACAGTAAACTAACACGGGTAATCCCAGTTGACATTGGTTAAGTACTTACTCTGCGTTCTTTACACGTAGGACATCATTTATCTCTCACGGTGTCCCTGTGAGCTGCTGGCCATTACTATTGAATTTATCCATAAAAGGCTATTCAAGGCCGGGCGGTGGTGGCGCACGCCTTTAATCCCAGCACTTGGGAGGCAGAGGCAGGCGGATCTCTGTGAGTTCGAGGCCAGCCTGGGCTACCAAGTGAGTTCCAGGAAAGGCGCAAAGCTACACAGAGAAACCCTGTCTCAAAAAAAAAAAAAAAAAAAAGGCTATTCAAGGAGAAGGTTTAGATGACTCCCCTGGAGCACATACATACACGATCATAGGAACCAGGCTTTTGAAAATCCAGGGAATCTGTTCCAAGCCTCTCAGAGGAGTTTCTGGACCTGGATATTAATGAGCATTTCTCTGACAAGTCATTATATATTGATTGAGCCTACTTGTAGGTTAAAAGGGATAAGAGGCTCAAATGGTGGCCACTGTTTCTGCGGTGTATACTGTAGTCTTTCTTAAGTTGCACTTGATGGAGAGGAGACAGCATCTCTGTTGTCTACAGGAAATACAATAGAATGATCCCCACTGATAGGCTGCAGAGAAAACAGCTGTTTTCCTTGGTATCAAATGAGTTTCCTGTCAATCCTGAGCTTTACCCAGTGCATGGTGCCTCTGTTTACTTCAGACCGAAGTCTCAGGGTTAGCTTCCTGTGCGCTAACACTGAAACTGCCTTTGAAATCCTCACAGGAGTTTTTGAAGAGTTAACCCACCAAGTGCAAGAAAAGGACTCTCTGGCGTCAGAGCTCCATGTCCGTCATGTTGCCATCGAGCAGCTTCTCAAGAACTACTCCAAGTTACCATGCCTGCAAGTTGGCCGGGCAGGAGCGAGATCACACCTGCCCATAAACAACTGAACTGAACGTAGTTCCTGTGCTTCACCCTGCTGGGCTGCCAAGCATGTGCACCTAGAAAATGTTTGAAGAAAGTTACGGTCCATTTTTATGGTTGTTGTACTTGCAAAACATAAGATAATATTTATTATCTTTACCTAATAAAGCGGATCACTCTAGTCTAGGGTTAATCATTTGGCTTCATTTGGGGACGTTTTCTTATAATTACTCGATGCCCCTCCCTAACTTTCACCATGTGTGACTACTTAAATATACTGTTACAGTGTGTTTTTATTGGACATTTTCTATTGTAACTCAGCTGTCAAAACAATAGAAGCCTAATAAGGTCTTACATTAGTCTAAACTACTAGAGATAATTTTTAAGACGGAAGTAGAATTCCTAATATCACCTTATTTATGAGCAATATTTTAATATAAAATTTTATATATAAAATTGCTATTTTGGGTATTTTTCATTGTCTTTATAAATGTGTATTTGAATGGCCATATGTATTTGCACTTCCATGTGTGAATATGTTCACCCATGTGAAGATCACTGCATTTTGGGGATACAGTGTTTTTATAACTGTTATCTTTCTTTCCAAAGATAAATGTGTTTTGGATAGTATTTGGAGAAGCAGTCTGCCTAGTTGAGCTATCTTAAATACTAACAGCATTGGAAAATGAAATTAATCACTTTTTAAAGCAAATATCCAAGGAAATAAAGCACATTATTGTTTTCTAATGAAAGCAAATGTGAGTTAGCTTAGGAAGAAAATACTATTCTGGTTCTTGTGTGTCAGTCTCCATAAGAGTAGACATCCCACTCGACTTCTTTTTTTTTTTTTTTTTTTTTTTTGGTTTTTCGAGACAGGGTTTCTCTGTGTAGCTTTGCGCCTTTCCTGGAGCTCACTTGGTAGCCCAGGCTGGCCTCGAACTCACAGCGATCCGCCTGGCTCTGCCTCCCGAGTGCTGGGATTAAAGGCGTGCGCCACCACCGCCCGGCCCCACTCGACTTCTTAACTCTCCTGACTTTCTTTGCTATGTTATAGGTTTTGGGTAAAGTAAACCAGCTCTCAGCCCTGAGTCCAGTGTACTGAAATTGGTCCTCAAAAAAAAAAAAAAAAGAAAGAAAGAAAGCATTTAAGGTACTTTTCTAAGTTTTAAAATCTAAAGGGATAGAAGGTTGCCAGGACCAAAAAAAAAAAAAAAAAAAATTCAACAATTCAATAAAATAAGCCCATTTTTAAAAAGATAAGCTACTTAAGTTCTAGATTCTTAACTAATAAATTACCTCAAGATAAGATTTAATGACATAATAAAAGTTATTACCAATCCCAAATTAAGATGGGCTCTAGATTGGTTTTAACTGGTGCTTAGAGTGTATTTGTGTGGTAGGTCTAAGGAAACACAGCCCCATTGGCTTGGCAGCTACATGCCTGGAGATGATTTCTGCCTTGATCTTGGCACTGTATCTGGGCAAGGGTCAGACTTTAATGTTGAACACAAATAGTGTTTGACTAAGCAAAGAAATGCTTCCCTGTGGGAAAAGCCCCTTTCCCTGATGCTGAGATGTGTTCAGCTGGCCTGGGTTTGTGCATGGGTTGTGATAGCCCATTGTTTTTGCTCTTTCCTGACTAAACTGAACCTTGAGGCTTTTTGGAGGGAAGTTTTGAAGACAATACTTTTTAGTTTCAGTTTTTTTGAGTCATCCAAAATGAAATTCAAACCTGGAGAGTGGAGATGAATGCATTGCCTTAGTTTTGATAAGCTTTAAATTGAATGTGTGCAATATGGAAGGATCCACATTTACAAGCTGGGTAGAGACGTGTCTGTCCTGATTATGCCAGTAAGTATTTCAGTGCTTCATTGTTATGGTTACATTTTCAAGTTTGACTGAACTCCTGCTTGGCGTAACTCATTAAGACTGTTAGCAGCCAGGGTATTGCACACATTTGGGCTTCTTTCTTGATGATGTAAAGGCAGTCAGGGCAGCCATAGGAGTCCAGGGTACTTCGGATTTGGTATGTGCAGTACTTAGTGTATTTCTATAACAGAAGACTTATGGTGCAGTCCTAAATACCAGTGTTATCCAAAGAAAAAACGTTTGCTGATCTCTTTAAAGAATTTCCTGGCAAACATTCAGTTTACTAATGAGTTTGGACTAACTGGGATTTTCCCGAATCTAAGGTCTTAACTGGGACCTCCCATTCATTTCATTTAGATATTTCACCTGAAACGTCAAAGGAATGGTGCTCCTACATCTCTGTCTGGTGCTCATTCACATGAATTTTGTTGGAGTACAGTATTTCATAGAGTTGACCCACCAGTTATTTGTTGTAGTTGGTTTTGTTGTTGGTGGTGGTTTTTTTGTTTTTGTTTGTCTGTTTGTTTTGAGACGGGGTCTTGCTACATAGCTCTGGCTGGCCTAGAATTCTCTAGGCCAGGCTGGCCTGAAATTTGTGACAGTTCTGCCTCAGGCGGAGATACAGTGCTGTGATTGAGGTGTGTATCCTACGCGCCTAGCTTCACGTGCTCTCTTGATTGAATATGCAGTTATTGTATGTGTATAAATAAGATGGGGACGGAGTTGAATTACAGTTTAGGGAAATAGGAACTATCACAAACACTGGTTCCCGTATTTGCTTCTTTCTAAATCATTGTCAGTATGTTTTGAGAAAGTTCAGAAGAAACACTCCTTCATGATTTCACTTTTTAAAAATAACAGAAGACAGACTGTTAGTGAGCCCTTCCATTTCAGAGTTTCTGTGAGTGTGAGGCGTGAAGGAAAATGTTGTCATACTAGATTTCATAGCTAAACAAGATGAAGAGTTTTAAAATCATAAGTCAGATGTGATTTTAGCATGATTTTTGTCTTTAAAGATCGGTGTTTTTATGTGCCTGGCATACATCAGGCCCTGGTAAATATATAGAGGGTTTGGTTTGGGTTTTATTATGTTGCTCAGGCTGGCCTCAAACTTAGCATTGATCTTACTGAATGCTGGGGTTCAACACACACTGCCATGCCTGGCTTCAATTTTTGTCTTGTCCCACCTTGTAATGTTTCTCTTGAGATTACTGTCTTATCCTTTGATTCTAGTATTAGTTTCTAAATTAGCTATTTGGAAAAGGCGTTCACTTGCAACACAATGCCCGTGAGCCCAACAGTTGATTCATTTCATTGTGTGATTCTTGTATGCAGTATTGGAGTAAAGAGAAGTCCTTAGGTTTCTAAGCTACATGTTCATTTCACCATAAAGTGCCCATTTTTAGAAACATGTAAGGATTATTTTTCAAAATGTGTTCATGTTGGCAAGTGATTTCAGAAACACAGTTGAAGTATATTCTGTTACCATTTAGTAGGTAGTTTATGATTCCTTGGTTTTGTGTTGTATCTGATCTGCTGTTGAAAATGGCTTTTACCTTTTTATTTTGTTTATATAATACATTTATCTTGGTGTTTATACTGCTGAGGCCTGTTAGGATTTTTTTGGTTCATTTTTAAAGTAATTAATTTGATTCATTTGTATTAATGCTTACCAGTTTGGGTTTTATTTTGTTTCTTTTCAGGAGAAATCCGTGTTGCTTGTTATCATTGTATGTAGCACATACAACGTGTGTGTGTTCCAAACTTAAGCAGGCATTTTAGAGATCTATGTAGCTTTTTAGAGGGTTTAGATTTGTGACCATGAAAATTACATGTACATGAAATACTTTAATGGTAGAGTATATTGATACTTTTGGTTTTTTTTTTACTTTCTTGCCAGTTCATTTACTGACAGATGTTACTATTGTTCATGCTAAAGCAAGATGTGTGAATATTTTAAAACTTCATAAGTATAAAAATTTTATATACTGTCTATTAAGATACGACTTTAAAGCAGAGATTTGTTTTGATTTTGGTCTGATTCCATTTTTACCTTGAACAGAATTTTTTTTTTTGAGGAAATTTAGTAAAAAATAAATAAACAAACAAATAAATACCCTTGCCAAGTTCAGCTTTGTGATGAGGGGTAAAAAGGGTTTATCGGCTGGAATAGTAGGGCTCTGTGGGGAAGAGGGGGTCACACAGGGCTGAGAAGAATGCGCCTTGGCCTTACATTTCTTCTCTTCCGCCCACATCAGCCCTCACCTGAACAACAGCCTCAGGCTACATCTGCCTTGATGTGAACCGGATCACGTGGGTCTGGGACATTAAGATTTTTAACACTTAGCTCATAAATCATATCTTCACTATTCTTTTTAGTTGGAAGGAGTCTCTGTTACAATTACTTAGTAATTTTGCCCTAATTTCAAGTGTACCAACATGAAGCAAAAATGTCATGGAGATGCACTTGTCCAACGCTGCCCCGGCTGCGCTTGCTTTGGGAGGGGGGTGTTTAGTCTGGTGTTTCCTCGGTTTCCTTTTCCCTGTCCTACTGCCTCCAGGAGAGGTGGTTTAACGTGTTCAGTAGTGGGGTGTGTGTGTGTGTGTGTGTGTGTGTGTGTGTGTGTGTGTGTGTGTGTGTGTGACAGAGAGATGCTTTAAACCTGACTAGCATACTGAACTTTAACCTCTGCTGTTAGAAGTTTCTTTTAAACAACTGTGCTGACATTTAGAAAGTGAAAATGAAACTGCTGTGGTTTAAACACTTAAGTTTGTTTCCCTGAAAAAGTTTATTTAGCCATTATCTGGGTTGTTACATGCAATAATTTATATATTTGTATTCTGCTTTGAAACTGTAAACTAGATAAGCTTGTCTACTATTTTTAACTTTACAATAATAAAACAAATATTTTGTTATCTCTCTGCTAGCTTCAGTTGATTTTTGTACATTGATTTATTTATTGTGTGTGTGTTGGGGGGGCGGGGCACCAGGCCACCAGAACCTTCAAGAGTTAGTTCTATCCTTCCACCCGTGTGGGTCCCCGGGATCGAGCTCAGTTCTTCTCCTCCTCCCTCCCCCTCTCCCCCTTCCTACTCCTCCTTTTTTTTTAAGTTTTGCCTAATCTAACTCTTTTTATCCAGTTATCTGTTCATGAACAACTTGAGTTTTTTTGTTTTTTTTAATCCCAGTTAAGCTGGTAAGAATAGAACTTTAGGGCGCTGGAGAGATGGCTCAGGTTAAGAACTCTGGCTGTTCTTCTGGAGGACACGGGTTCAATTCCCAGTGTCCCCATGGCTGCTCATAACCAACTCCAGTTGCAGTGGTGTTCCAGTGCCCTGTTTTGGCCTCCAAGGGCACCAGACACATTGGTGATGCACAGACATACAAGTGAGCAAAACCTCCACATACATAAAATATTTGTAAAAATGAATAAAACAGGACTATATTTCAATTGGCTTTTGAAAGAATATTTAAAATAAGGAAACTGTAGTATCCGAGATCACTGTGGTTAGCATGATGAATCAATCAATGTTAAAATAGCCTTTACTCATCGATGGTTTAATTTTTATTAGGACTGGCAGAATGGCTTGTGGTTAAGAGCCCTTGCTGCTGTCCCAGATGACCCATCTCACTGGCCATGGTGCGAAAGTGGTCACCTTTGTGAAGTCAGCCCATCCACTCATTACCCACTGAGCCATCTCACTGGTCCCTCACGGATGATTTTTAAAGTAATTTTTATGATGTTTTTATGGGAATAATTTAAAACTTGGAAACAAAGACATTCGTTTAAAAGAGCAGAAGTAGATTACCTGGTAATGTCTGAGAACTGAAACATTGTGTTGGAAAAATGTTAACTGCCCGTGGAAGTCTCAGGAATTCAACAATCCTAAACCCAGTGTCGTGGTGCATGCCTATAGCCCAGCGCTTTGGGGGAGGCAGAAGGATCAGGAATTCAGGTCATCCTTGGGCTATCTAGCTAGTTGGGAGCCAAACTGTGCCACATAAGACTGTCTAAAAAAACAAATCCATTAATTAATAATATCTAACAGTTGAGTCAAAGTATTTCATCAGGAGAGGAAATAGAGACCAAGAGTGGGGTTGTATAAACGATGCTGGGAAGAGTACCAGACCACAAAGGAACTTTTCCTGTTTGGCTTCTGCTTTGTCACATGAGGGAACATTCATCTTGACGTCTTTGAGTCTGAATTCACTACATTTTATTCCTACTCAGTTGTCCAAACTGGAGAGTTTCAAGTTCGCTATAAAAGTCTTTGTTCTCCCTTGTTTTTTCCAGTGATCTGTTAGAACTCGTCATTCTTTACGGGTGCCTGGGAGCCTGACAAGTACCTCTGAGCACAGTGGATAAAGCAGTCAGGGAACCTGAAGGCAAAACAGCGCCCCTTTTAAACAAATGATATTTTACATAAGCCCTTTAACGTTTATCTCTAGATACAAAAACTTGTTATCCTGACCACTTTGCATCTGGGCTCCTCACCCTAACTTTTGAAGCAAAGATACTGTCTAAGGGGAGGCCATGCTAAGAGCCTCAGTGTTATCGGTAGGGACAACATCCATTATCCATTTGCAGTAGGCTAAGATGTAAGCCACTGGCATCCAGTGTTGAGTGTCTTTCCTGGCTACAAATCTGAGCAGCTGTAGTACTTGACTGGTCACTTTTTGCCTGCCTTCCCAGAGTTCTGGATGGTCTTGCAATGACTGAATTCTTACCAGCTGAAAGCAACGAGTCAGCCTTCTTTTGCCTGCCACAGAGCTCTGCTACACCTACCTCTGGTCTGGCGGCCTGGGACTCGCCTACTTAGACATCATATGAAATTGTTTTCTAAGAAGATACTGCTAAGAACCGCTGGATTTTTGTAAATGATGGCTCAGGACTTCACGGCTACTTGTTGGGTCAAGTAAAAGTGGACAGGAAAATTATAAAGAAATTCAGTCTCTTGACAATGCAAATGCCAGTTTGACCTTTAAAGGTGTTTTTGGTTAACAGGAGGGGGACTTGAGAGAATTTGCCACTGTCTGCCACTTTTTTCTTTTTCTTTTTTTTTTTTTTTTTTTCTTTTTGGTTTTTCGAGACAGGGTTTCCCTGTGTAGCTTCGCGCCTTTCCTGGGACTCACTTGGTAGCCCAGGCTGGCCTCAAACTCACAGAGATCCGCCTGCCTCTGCCTCCCGAGTGCTGGGATTAAAGGCGTGTGCCACCACCGCCCGGCCGTCTGCCACTTTCTTAGTTAGGGTGTCTAGTGCTGTGATAAGACACTATGACTAAAAGCAACTTGGGGAGGTTTATTTTATCTTATACTTCAGTTCATCACTTCTGGAAGTCGGGAAGCCAGGGCCAGGAACTGATACAGAGGATATAGAGCAGTGCTGCTTACTGTCTTGCTCAGTCTGCTTTCTTACAGTACCCAGGATCACCAGCCCAGAGGTGGCACCACCACAGTGCTCTGGGCCTTCCCCCCATCATCACTAATTTTCCCAATGCACCACAGACCAATCTTTAGACACGTTTTCCCAGTTGAGTTTCCCTCTCCCCACATGACTAGCTTGGGTCAAGATGACATAAAACTAATCAGCACAGCCACTAATAACTAAAGGCTTTCCATTTTTACCTACAGAGCTCATGGAAGGGCTGGTCCAATAAAACCAGTGACGGTCATGGAGGGATTGGCATGCATTCTCCTTAGCAGTACTGAATGGCTCCCAATTCAAGTATCTATGGAATGGATGAATAAGTGAAAAGCTTCAGAGGTAGTACCAGGATTGAGCAACTTCTAAAATTGTGTTTAAGTAGGCACCCCACAAAATGCCTGAAGCACTCTTCCAGGGACAGATTAATACATGCATAAGTTACATTTCTTGTTGCTGTGATAAATTACCCTTCCTTACAAAAACAACTCAAGGAAGGAAGGATTTATTTCACCTTATAGTTTGAGAAGATAAAGTCCACTTTGGCAAGGAAGTCATGGTGGCCAGAGCCTGAGGAATCTGGTCACACTGATTCCACAAGAAGCAGAATGTGATGAACTCTGCACCCAGCTAAGTTTTTCCTTCTGTGGTCTGGGACTTCAGCCCAAGGGCTGGTACCATCCTCCTTTAGGGTGTGCCTTCCCACCTCAGTTAACCTGATTAAGGTAAACCCTCACAGGTGTGCACAGCCTGTCAGGCTGTCAATCAATGCTCGATATCACACCACCATATGGTGGTATTTTATTTGTACTGAAATGTGATTTTCATTGTATGTTAATAAATAAAGTTGCCCAGGGGTCAGAGCTATTAGAGCCATAGCAAGAGCGTGGTGGTGGTGGCGGCGGCGGCGGCGGCGGCGGCGGCGGCGGCGGCGGCGGCGCATGCCTTTAATCCCAGCACTTGGTAGAAGAGCTAGGTAGATCTCTGTGTGTTCAGGGATACAGCCAGCATTGGAGACATATGCCTTTAAGACCTGGAGGGCAGTACTTACAGGAAGTGATGAGGCAGTCATGTGCTTGGGTTTACAACCAATGAGAAGGCAGAACAGAAAGACTATTTAAAGACAGACACAAGAAGTAGCTCTCTTTCAGGGAAGCTAGGAGCACTGCAGGAGGTAAGATTTTAGCTCTGAGCTCTGACCTCTCGGCTTTCTCTTTTACATTGGTTCTGTGTTTCTTATTTTAATAAGACGGTTGGTTATATCCACACCACCATTCTTTCCACACGCCCTGTTCTCCACTCCAGCTCCCTGACTGCCCTGAGCCTCTGATAGCTGGTACTCACTCTGCCTCCATTGCTCCTCCAAATTGGTGAGTCTCTAAATTTTGGGTTTTGTCCAACTGGGGTGTTATCCCCGGAATTTCTTAATTAGTTGGGGATTAAACTGGAGGGTTTTTTTCCACTACCAAACCCCCTGGCGACATGGATGATACACAGTGCTTCATGTACTGATAGAAGCTTTCCACGGTCCCAGAGTTCTCTTCCCAAAGATCTCTGCGAAAGGTTACCACCACCTACACAATAAAAGCCAATGCCCCATGTAGATGTAACCAACTGTCTTATTAAATAAGAAACACAGAACCAATCCAAAAAGGAAAGCCAAGAGGTCAGAGCTCAGAGCTAAAATCTCACCCTTCCTCCTGCGGTGCTCCTACCTCTCTGAAAGAGACCTACTTCCTGTGTGTTTGTCTTTAATATAGTCTTTCTGTTCTGCCTTCTCATTGGTTGTAAACCCAAACACATGACTGCCTCATCACTGCCTGTAAGTACAGCCCCCTAGGTCTTAAAGGCGTATGTCTCCAATGCTGGCTGTATCCCTGAACACACAGAGATCTACCTAGCTCTTCTACCAAGTGCTGGGATTAAAGGCATGCGCCGCCGCAGCCGCCGCAGCCACCGCAGCCGCCACCACCACCACCACGCTCTTGCTATGACTCTAATAGTTCTGACCCCCGGGCAACTTTATTTATTAACATACAATTAAAATCACATTTCCGTACAAATAGAATACCACCATAGCCCTACTGTCCCGTATCTAAAGCCTTCATCTGGCATCCACATGTTTTTCATTTCAGTGATTTCATCCAAGAATTATGTCAAAATACGGGAGATGTAGTTCAGTAGCAGAGTAGAGTATTTGTTTAGTGTGCACAGGACCTTGGGTTCAATCCCCACTGCCAAAGGGGGCTGTGGGGTCGGGGGAGGAGTGGGTAATTTGGCAGGCTCGATGCAGAGAGAGGGTGACTGGGAGTACAGAAAGCTATAAACTCCAGGCCGGCCCTCAATGCTGCACTTCCTCCAGCTATGGTCTACCTCCTGAAGGTTGCACATCCTCCAAACAGTGCTCAGGAAGGACTCTAACAGGCCGGAGCATCGCAAACACGGCACTGACGGGGTTTGCCTTTTACCCTTCTGCCCCTTGCCCAAACCCGTTAGATTACACCCTAAAGTGAGCCCCCAAGGTCCACGTCCTTATTCGCCCACTGACTCATTCCTGGGACAGAACACAGAGGTCCAACAATCAAAATTCATTATTTGGTTAATATGGCCAATCAGGATTAACCAACTCACCCTACCACAGACTCCCCTCTTTTCTCTTAAAAACCCACTCCTGCAAAACAAACAAACAAACAAAAAACACCTTTCTTGGTTACTGCTGCTACTTGCTGTCTGCCTTTGCAGCCCACACTTTGCCCCTCCAGGATAATAAATCTCCCCTGTGCTGAGAATTTGGTATCTGGGTGTGTCCTGTACCGACTTGGGGGAGGGGCTCCCTTACATCTCGGAGATCAAGTGTCCAAATATCTGAGCCTGTAGGGGAGATTTCTCATCCAAACCACCACACAAAGGTATTTTTATAATTTAAGTAAATTAAACCGATTAAACTGAGCTCTACTGGGACAAATCTGAAATTTTGATACATCTGTCTCTCAAGAAGAAAATTCACCAAACCCTTCTGCAACAGATGAAATTTCAAGTGTGGGATAAAAACAACATTTGAAGCTACTGCAAATGCCATCTGGGGAAAACGAGAATTCTGTATTTTAATTTATTCTTTTTTTTCAGGCTGATTTATTTTTACACATAACAGTGTTTGCTTGTGTGTACCACAGTGCACCTAGTGCCCACAAAGACCAGAAGAGAACACTGGATCCCTGGGAACTTGGATAGTTGTGAGCCACCATGGGGGTGCGGGGAACTGAACTTGGGTCCTCTGCAAGAGCAGCCGCTGCCCTTAACCTCTGAGCCATCTCTCCAGACAATATTCTTTCTTCATGCATATTTGTTTGTGTCTCTTTGTTCATGTGTGTGCACATACATGTGTGGATGTATGTGGAGGCCAGCGGTTGGCCTTGGGTACCTTTATCAGTTGATATCGACCTCCCACCTTGTTTTTTGAGACAGCATCTCTCGCTGAGCCTGAAGCCCCCTGCTTGGCTACACGGGCCAGCTAGCCCTGGGATCTACCAGTCTCAACCTCCTACAGCACTGAGATTTTAGGCTCATGCCACCAGACCCTAGTTTTTGTATGGGGGGCTGAGTATGAAAAATCAGCACAGCCAACACTTTACCAACTGAGCCATGTTCCCACTCAATTTCCACTTGTTGTTGGTTTGTTTGTTTGTTTGACAAGCAAGTTTTATCTTCTGAGTAATTGCTAGTACCAGGGACAGAGGTCTAAGACCACCTTGAAGGCCCCATCATTATATGTTAGAGAGTATCATTCTTTATTGGGAGGAATTTGGGGGAATCTCTGGCCTAGAATGAAGTACTTTTATAAGAAAAGTCAGCATGGAGAATGTGAAGGAAAACCAAGACACAGGTAGCCACAGTCTCGTGTCTGTAACTTCAAAGCGAGGAACAGGCAGTGTGAAAGGAAAAGACTCCTACAGGGGAGGAGGAACTGGGTTGACCAGTGGTGAAGGTGTAAGAGGAAGTTCCCATGGGCAAGAGGACTGAAGGGATTGCTACCCGATATTCAGAGGTTCATGGCTAAGCCTCCTTTGCCACTCCTGGGCAGCCATCTGCCTCTCTTAGCCTTTGGCTCCTAACCTGTGAAAAGTGGAGGGGAACTTGATCCTCAAGGATCCAATGTCGGATGGCTGTGAGCAGTGTTGAGAAGAGTACAGGTGGCAAACCATTCCCGCTCCTGCACGCACAGCAGGACGGAGCCGAGAGGCCACAGAGGAAGTGCGGTTTTATTCGAGAAGAAACTGGAGCCTTATGAGGAAGCAAGCAAAAAGAAGGTGGCCAGATTAACCCGGTTCATAAGCAGAGACGTAATTCTCGACACGCGGTGTGAAAGCATTTAAGCGGGAGACGCGAAAGTGTCTATGAGCTTTCACACCTTGCTCCTCCCCGACATTTCCCTGTCTGACAAAGCGACTGAAGAAGAATACTTTGGCAGGACTAATGGTGGGATGGTCACACAATACAATCCGAGTGAGTCACCGAGAGCATGTTCCCCAAAGAATGAGCATGCCTCACATTCATCTCCGCAGTGCAAAGGCACATGATAACTTCAGCAGAACCTCCTTGGTTCAATTCACAGGCCTGTCTTTTATTCTGAGATAACACCTTCTCTACTCTCAGGACAGCCAACTGCTCTTTCTTGAAAGAATAATGGCAGCAAGGTGGTTGGATTTTTCTTTTGTTTACTAGGTATTTTTTGTTTTGAGTCTTCTTACTTTTTGATGATTAATTTTGCCAACTTCATTGGATTAAGAGATAGCTGAGAAATCTGGAAAGCACAACACTGGGGGTATCTGGGAAGGTGTTCCTCGAATTGATTGACATATGGCCCAGCAGGGAAGGTGAAGCCCTAAATGTAGGCAGCACCACCCGGTAGGCTGGGGTCTGGGTGAAACAAGATAGAAAGTTACACTCATGTTCAGTTTTTGTGGATCGGGTCATCGGAACTAATTCGCATAGCCTTGGATGTTACACGAACACTGATGCTCCCCACCACTGACTGGGTAAGTAACTACGTCTCTGGCTCTCTCCCTGTGGGCGTATTTTTGTTCCTTTCAGCCCTGATTAGATGGCTCTGAAACCAGGAAAGGCAGTATCTGGGCCTCCTGCTAAGTTTCCATCGGCTGTTGCTGCCATGCTGCTTCAGACAGAAACAAAAAACTGGTGGAGGAGGTGTGTGTGCCTACCAGAGACTGAAAAGCTGCCTGTGCTTAGAAAAAATAAGTGCAGGGAGGGAGCAGCTGAGCCCGGGATACAGAAGCCTGGGCTTCTCTTTCTTTCTCCTGTCTATACTTTTCTCTTTCTTTCTCCTGTCTACACTTGTGTGAATAAAATCGGAGGCTGTAGACCCACAACCTTCAGGACAACATTGCATTTCCTCCAAGCATGGGAAGAATCCCTGCCCCAGACTGATCTCTTCTACACACTGATTTCTTCAAAGACAAGATAAGACAACAACACGTAGGGTATAACAATCATAGCCAACAACTGGATATGTAGAAGGGCTTTCTGGAGTCTCAACAGCTCAGCATTGATTTGATCTTGTTTGAGTTTCTCACAGCAGAGATGCTTATGTAAAATAATCCTAAAACTGTCCAAGAATACTATAATATCTGTGAAAGCAGAGCTGTTGCTGTTTTAGCTGAAAGAGTGCACACTAGTTTGGGGGAAGTTTCCTTCAGATCTACTTCAGAGGCTCTCCTTGCCGGCCCTGGAACTGCTACCAAGATCCCTGAGGCAGCTCCGAGAGACCTGAAGGGGGGATATTGCCAAAGCACCATGTTTTTAATCATCCTCGCTTGCTTAGGACACTCATGCATTCTACATTTTGTTAGTCACAGACGTGCACCAAACTCCCAATTGCCTTTCCATAGCTTCCATGGCATATGCCACCTTCACCTGGACATCTAGACATCTAGGTGGTGACTGCTGCTGCTGCTTCTCCTTCTCCGTCTTCTTCTCTCCCTCCTTCTCTCTCTCTCTTCTCTCTTTTTCCTTCTTTCTTTCTTTTTTCTTCTTCCTTCTTCCTTCTCCTCTTCCTCTTCTTTTTTTCTTTTATCCCATGAGAGGCATTTCTGATGGACTTTCCCTGCACTCTGAGGGATCACAGAACCAGTCAGCCAAGAACAACATCCTGGGGAAAAAAATAAGCAAAGCAAGTTTTTTTTTTTTTTTTTTCATGAGTCAAGAGGTACCTTAAATGTTTTTAATTTAGAAGACAACCAGATGAAGTGAGAAGAGGTCACAGGATTAGAGCATGAATATGTGCCCTTCTTACATCAAAAATCCAGTGCCAGAAAAATTCATCGCTGTGAAGTTTCAATGTTTATAATCATCTGTAGCTATTATCTGGGGATGGGGTGGGTAGCCTCTTGCTCCTGACTGGTTCTTCCAAGTAGAGGAGATACAGTTTCCATAGTCAGATGTTTGAAGACTTGGATATGACGTGTTTGAGATTTCCTATAACAGAAGAAAGGATGTGAACAAAAGCCTTGTCCCTCACTGTACAAGCATTTTTCAGGCAAGAGGTCATACATTTCCATATTGCATAGAGGAACCAAGGAGAAGGCTTAACTAGCTGAGCGAAAAAGAAGCTCCTGGAGAAGCTAAATTCCAGCTTCATATGTGAATGAGTCTGAAATGGGAGCACAGTTAGACAGTTAAACAGGACCTGGAACTCTTTAGGGCTCGTAGTCACTACTACTAACTTGATGCTGGTTAGAAGTAAATGGACGCCCTATCCAGTTACCCTCTGCTGGGTTTCGTGTCATGCTGAAGAACAGGAAGAGAAAAACAAACTATTCTGCTAAGTAAGAATTCTCATCTGTAGGTGGCCTGTGGTTTGGTGGCATGGCTGGATGTTCTGATCAGTCAACCTAGCACTGAAAATGCTAGAAATAGTATCAGAAAAATGCCCCGAGAAAACCCCAGGTGTTTGTGTGGCTCCTTTCTTTCTTTCTGGAACTATTCCATTCTAGAACTATTATTTATAGTAAGTAAGGTAGGTGTCCACCGGGACTTGGAGAGGTGGGAGGCTAGCAGAAAGGGGCAACCAGGAGGTCTCACCTGGGGGTCTCACCTGGGGGTGCCCTTCCATCAACTGCCAGCTCTACAGTGGAATAAGGAGGGTACCCATGAGGACAGCAGAGAGAGCTGAGGGCCTGTCAGTAAGGAGTTGGAGCCTCAGCGAACACAGACAGAAGAAAGAGGCAGAGCAGCCAAAAGAAGATAGATTACACAGAAGAAGGCTGATCAATATGGAAATATATTAAGAATAACAGAAGCCTGGCATCTCAACCCATAAGGAGAACTGGAATAAACTTATGAGTCTAAAATGGAAATAATGAGGTAAACTCTTAACTCTAAATAGATAAAACATGATGAAAATAGCCACATTCATGAATCACCTATGTGTGCTTTTCCACAGAGAGAGCCAGGGGAGCAAATGACAAACAAAAGCAACCTAATGCCTATTACCCAAATTCTGCCTTCTTTTTGACCTTGTAGTTTATTTTGTTTTTTGTTTTGATTGATTGTGCTTGGGCTTATTTTATATGTGCTCGTGTGTAGAGAGTGTATGTGGGCAGATCATTCACGGGCATGTGTGTTCATATATATGTGTAGGCCAGTGGTCAACACTGGGTACCTTTGCCAATCACTACCCAACCTTATATTTTTGAGACAGGGTCTCTCACTGAACTGGGAACTCACCAACTTGCTAGTCTGTCTTGGCCAGCATGCCCCAGGAGTCTTCCTGCCTCTGTCTCCTCAGTGCTGGGACTACTGCCATGGCACCCATTTTTAAATGGGTGCTGGGGACAGACAAACTCTAGTCTTCATACTTACATAGCAAGCACTGTCCAAATGAGCCATCTCCCCAGCCTGTTTCATTGTTTTGAGAGGGGGTTACCTGTAGACTGCAAATTTGCTGTGTAGCTGAGAATTACCTTAAACTCCTAAATCTCCTGCCACCATCTCTACTGGGGGATGTCTTTCTGTATGCTGTGAATATATGTTGTTCCCACTGGTTAATAAGTAAGCTGTTTGGCCTATGGCAAGGCAGCTTAGAGGCAGGCAGGAAATCCAGGAGAGAGACAGGAAGAAGAAAGGCAGAGGCAGAGGAGATGCCATCCTGCTGTCCAGGGAACAGCATGTAATGGCACACAAGTAAAGCCACGGAACATATGGTGACATACAGATTAATAGAGAAGGGCTAAGTTTAGTTATAAGAGCGAGCTAGCAAGAAAATTGAGCTATAGTCCATGGCCATGCAATTCATAATTGATATAAGCCTCTGTATATTTATTTGGGTCTGAGCGGCTGCAGGACCAGGTGGGACACAGGAAAACTTCCAGCTACACATCTCAGTGCTGAGGTTACCAACTCTTGGTTTCTTAAAAACTATACACTTAGGGGCTGGTACACACAGGTGAGTCTGGGGCATCTTTTTCCTGGTTGTATTGGTGATATTTCTGATGTTTGTGACCATTATCACTACTAAGAGTTGTCAGGTCTAAAATCTACCAGTGATTTGTAGAGTCTGTGATAAATTACCTTCTTTACATGTTTGGAGGTTTCAAATTCTGGCTATACCACTAATGACTTGAAAAAATCCACAACAAAGGGGTACTAACACTTCCGTGAAAGGCCATTCTGGGCAGGACTGGGAGAGTGGCAGCTAAGAGGTGTGACTACTTGGGAAGTATTTCTCACATACAGGGATTCTGGATGGAATTGCCACCACCCTAATGACGAGACAAAGAGGATAGGGAATGAATATTCAGTTGCCAAGGTACATTCCATATCAGAAGAGTATTCAAAGCTGTGTACCACAGGGTCCAGTTGTGACATTTTCCTTTGGAATACTTCCTCCGATGAGTTCCCTGGAAGAATCTCTTAAATTCTTATTCTATGGCTATAACAAAATATGAATCCAGGATAACTTACAAAAAAATCTTAGTAAATCACAATTCTGGAGGCTGAGAAGTCTAAGAGCCTGGCACTGGCCTCTGCCCAGGTCCTCTTCCCATGCCTGCCATGACCTGTCAGAGGGCATCACTTGGTCTCTTGGTTATGCGTTCTTGTTGCTGTGATAAAATGTACTGACGAAACAACAAAGGGAAAAGGGCTTATTCTGGTTCACAGTTCTTTTGTTTTGTTTTGTTTTGTTTTGTTTTGTTTTGTTTTGTTTTGTTTTGTTTTGTTTTGTTTTGTTTTTCCGAGACAGGGTTTCTCTGTGTAGCTTTGCGCCTCTCCTGGATCTCCACAGTTCTATACATAGTTTATCATTTCAAAGAAGGCGCGGAGGAAGTCAGGGGAGGTGCGGAGGAAGTCAAGGGAGGCGAGGAGGAAGTCGGGAGGCGTGGCAGCAATGGCATGGAGCAGCAGGGAAGGTGGTCCCACTGAATCCACTCAGGAGGTAAAGCAAGAATAGGAAATGGAGCCAGGAAATAAAAACCTCAAGCTCCACCCCCAGTCATGTACTCCCTCCCACCAGGCTCCACCTCCTAAAAGTTCTGTAATCTTTTCAAGTAGTGCTACTAACTAGGGATCAAGGATTCAAACTCAGGAGCCTATGGGAGATATTACACACACAAACCACAACATCTGGTAAGACAGAGCAGGAATGCAAGCTTATGACTCTCTTCCCTTCTTATAAAGACACTCATATCATCATAAGGACTTCCACTCATGACCTCATCCAATCCTAATGACCTCACAAAGACCCATCTTCAAAAACCGTTAATATATAAATTAGGGAATATTGTCTCTATTACATGAACTTTTAGGAGGCACATTCAAACCACAGTAGCATCCTATGTAGCAATGTCTCTATATCCCTAAACAAACTCTATGGATGTTCCTGGAATACTCTTTTTTTCCCTTGTAATCCCCATATTAACTGTCTAATTTGCTGGGGGGAAAGAAACTTTTCCCCAAATTTCTGTGATCCTACAATACTTTACAATATTTTGGAAAGCATTTGTTTAGGGCTAACCTCACCTAAAGACTGAAAAGTCCCTAAGGACAAGACCATCTCTGCCTTTATATCCTCACTCCTTGCATAGGGATGGTAATAGATGCCATTAAATTAACATTGAAAGACTTCCCTTCATGAGTGCATTCTTTCCAATTTTTGATAACTATTCGTTTTGGCTATTAGTGGTAACTCATTTAAAAAATAGTTTTATTTTAGAAATAATCTTGCCTGTCCAGTTTCCTAACATTACAAAATGACTGCCGTTCCACTTCCAGGTCACTGACCAAATATCAAACAGAACATAGCTTGTCATCACACCTCCAGTGAGTCACTCGCCTGAAGGAAAAGTGCTCATCACACATTTACACTTTGGCCTTTAGGTAAAAGCCCTCTTTGGTTTTCAGAACAGGGTAAAACTGTTGCAATTAATAAACCCCATGCTAAATGTGGTCAGGGATTAAAACCTGGTTAATGACTTAGAAAAACACACAGCATCTGAATGTGTTGTTCTGATGTTATGGCTGATATTTATGACCATTATTGCACTCAGGAGTTGTCAGATCTAAATGCTACCAGAGATTTGTACACAGAGTCTCCAATAAGCTATCTTCCTGATACACAGTTTTGAGAAGTCTTCCACTTCTGGCTGCATCACTTGGGACCTGAAAAAAATCCCTGAGAAGGGGCTCTGTGTTGGTTAGTATTTTGTCAACTTGACATAAACTAAAATCATTTGGGAAGATGCAAACCTCAACTAAGGAAGTGCCTTCATCAGAGTGACCTAAAGGTAAGTCTGCAGGGTATCTTCTTGGTTGATGCCAGCTCTGGGCAGGTGGTCCTAGGAGGTGTAAAGAAGGCAACTGGATGAGATCCTGGGAGCACACCAGTGCGCAGCATTCCTCCTGGGTTCTGCTTCAGCTCCTGCCACTGGGATGCTGCCTTGAGTTCTTGCTTTGACTTTTGTCAATGATGGACTGTGATCTGGAAGTGTAAGTCAAATAAACCCTCTTCGCCCCAAATGATATGACTTGATGGTCACGGTAGTTACCATAGCAGTAGAAATCAGACTAGGAGAGACTCCAACACTTGCATGAAAGAAGCAGGGGGTGAGAGAGTTAGACACTTAGGAAGCATCCCAGTAGTCTAGATGTCATGCCAAAATAGATGGGGACTGATTTCTCCAAGGTGTTCTTTTGTACCTCTACTTAATAGACTGCTATATTTAAAGATACTGAAATATACACAAAGTCATAACTGCAATAACATATTTGAATATATAAGATATTCTTTTACTTTTTCTGAGTTGTAATATTATTATTTTTTTTTTTAAAGATTTATTTATTTATTATGTACACAGAAGAGGGCGCCAGATCTCATTACAGATGGTTGGGAGCCACCATGTGGTTGCTGGGAATTGAACTCAGGACCTCTGGAAGAGCAGTCAGTGCTCTTAACCTCTGAGCCATCTCTCCAGCCCGAGTTGTAATATTATTAAAGAAAGATCACTGAACTAAACTTCTAGAAGACTTTGGAATTAATGATAATAAAGATTGTGACATAATCCCAAAGTGTCATGGGCTGTTTTGCTTTGGGGGTTTTTTGTTGTTTTTCTTTTTTCTTTTGTTTTTTTTTTTGTAATTATTGAATTGAGTTAGTGTTATTAGAAAGCATAAGAGGTAAATGCTATGACAGATGGGAAACTGGAACACAATATTGAATTGACCAATTATGCAATGACAACCAATAGGGCTTGAAGAGGAGACAAGGCGTTCTAGATAACACGGCTTCTATTAGTGGTACCGTGGTTATCTGACATTGCTTTATGTATACTAGAAGTGTTCTGTCACTGAGATACATCCCTAGACCCATGATTTATCTTCCTAATCACTTGCTCCAATATTCAGGGATAGTATTGGCTTACATAACATACTATTCTCATAACATCTTATATGTTTAGGATTTTAAATATCAAGTTTGCCTCATAAATAACATTACTGCTAGACTGCCGCTTGTGAAATGAATTGAACATCACAGTCAATGGAAATAAATTAAATGGGCCAGATCATAAATGATTTTTTATTTATTTTAGAAAGTAGGAGCTAATCGAAAGTGCTATATTCTCAGCTATCAGTCGATGCCTATTCACAAATCTACACCTAGATCATTAAAACTCTCATTTGTTAACAAGCTCCTGAATCATACATCAATGATTCTGTAGTTCCCCTTTTACTGCCAATAAAGTGAAAAATGTTTGTTTTGAAAACAGAAACAGAAACTGTTGAACTTACTGTGGATTTAACACTTCTGTTATTGAAAAGTGTTCTCTCTGGGAAAGTTCCGGGAATACTATTCCATTTGATCGTATGTCTTGTAATATTGTACGACTTGACACAAACAATCGACATAAATGGATGTTCCAATAGGAAACTGGGAGCAGCTGAGGAAGCCAGTGAGTCAGGCTCTCTCTCGAGGTATGCAGGTGCAGCCTCTGGCTCGTACCCTGACCTCAGCAAAAATGCCCAGCAAAACACAATTCGCTTTGTAATTTCACAGCTCCACTTCCATGACCCAGCCTCAAGATTTCATTTCTCCACCCAGAATGAGAATGTCTCGGAGTGAGCTGCTTCCCTGCCTGCAGGTTTTGTGAGGACAGTGAACTAGAGTATATGGTGCCATTAACCCATAACAGGCGGTAAATTACAGGCTGAAAACTGAAGCAAACGCTGCTGAGTGGGTGATTTTTTTTTTTAAGTGAATGGCTACATCTTTTTCTGAATTAGCAAAGAGTGGAAGACCTCTTAGGGATTTGTCACTATAATTCATCTTTATTTTGCCTCTAGTTTGGCCACTGAAGCAATTTGAGAGAAAGAGTTTCCACTTGGGGAAGGAACCTGGAAAGAAGAGTGCTCTAGCAGCCATAACAGCTACCCTCAAACACACTTTCTCTGACTCTTAGGATATTGTTTTTTAATTGATGGGCAACCATGTCGGGAAAAGAATAAAACTCGAAGACTGCCATCCCCTCTGCATTCCTGGAACTGCTATGAATCAGCAGCAGCACACAGTTGAGATTGTTCTGGGGAAGGAGGCGGAGAGGGAGGGAATCACAGTAGTGCCATAAAACAGACAGTCAAGACACACAGTGTGAAGACCGCCTGAAGGCCAGCGGGAGTTCCTCAGCCTATTATCATGTCTGTTCCGTTTCACCAGCACCCATTCGCCCCAAAAGCTGGAGAAGAATTTGACAGACAAGAGTTCAAGCACCTCTGTCCAAGAGAAAGGCTCAGGGGATGCTCTACTTTCCTTCAATGGCGACCAAAGTGGTCACTCACTGCTCCTGACTGTCAGCAGAAGTGTTCATCAGAAGGTGAGGGAGCCTTACTAGACACACGAGGAAGGGGTAACGGGGTGGCAGATTCAACAGTGGTTTTTCTTTTATTTTTCTGAGTAAATAAACTGCCTTCTATTTGAAAATTCTCTAGAGCACAGCTTTTCCAAACATTTAAAAAGATAAAGTGAGACTAAGCACCTCCCCATGTATTAAGGCTGGGTAAGGCAACCCAGTATTGAGGAGTAGGGTCCCAAAAGCCAGTGAAAGAGTCAGAGGTGGCCCCTGTTCCCACTATTAGGAGTTCCACAAGAGGACTGAGCTATACAGCTGTAACTTATATGCAGAGTGCCTACGTCAGTCCCAATACACGGGGAGGTGCTTAGTCTTACTGCAACTTGAAATGCCAGGTTTTGTTGATACGCAGGGGAGTCCTGCCCTTTCTTAAACAAAAATGGAGGAGGGATGGATTGGGTGGGGACGGGAAGGGAATAAGGACTGGGAGGAGAGAAGGGAGGGGAGACTGTGACTGGGATATAAAATAAATTAATTAAAATAAAAATAAAAACTATTAAATATCAAATCAATAAAAAGGAAAAAATGATAAAGTGTAGGGGACAACAACACAGAAATGCTCACATGTCTTGGTGTAACCCATGCTGCTACTCCTTATCTCCACCAGCCTACCTCCCTCAGAGTTTCTGTGGTACTGACTGAGAACATACCCATTCAAAACAAAGGTTACTCCTTGCATAAATTTTAGGTCTTAGAGAATGTCAGGTTGTCACAAGTTCTCAGACCGACGTGCCTGAAGGATGAAAGCCTATAAATTGTCTCCCCAAATTAAAACTGTCATAGGTGTCTTCAGTATTACATAATTATTTTTATAAGAGTGTTTATGATGTATATAAGCGTTTATGTGGATGTACGCATGTGTGCACAGGTATGTGGAGACCATTGGTCCAGGTGAGGTGTTTTCCTTACTCTCATTTTTTTTTTTTTTTGAGACGGGGTCTCTCACTGAACCTGGAGCTCACTGATTCAACTAAGCTGCATTAGCATTGAGCTGCAGAGATGTGCTGCCTGCATCTCTCCATGCCCAGGACTGCAGAAGCAGGCCACCACATTGGGCTTTTTCTTAGGGGTGAGCTGAAGTCCCAGTTCAGTCCTCATACTTCCACAGGAGGTACTTATCAGCCGGTCCGTTCCTGGGCTGCAGGTACGGCACGATGACGTCTTTAGAAACCCTAGAGAGAGGGAGAGGAAGACCATTCATAGTAAAGACTCAGCAGAGCTTTCCATCAGGACATGAGGGAATCTTACCAGAAGAAGATTCAAAGAAGCAGGGGCGTGAATAACAGTGTGGCCATTTCAAAGATGGTTTGTCTTTTAATTTACCAAAAAAATAAACTGCCTCCTGTTTGAGAATTCTATGGAGCAGGGATTTTTTTTTCCCCCAAACATTTTAAAAGATAAAGTAGTAAAAAGAAACCAGGGTGTGAGGGTGGTGAGCACAGAAATTATGTTCCTTAATTAAAATATTAAAGGCAGTGTGCTCCCCACAAATAGAGCCATCCATTGGTCCAGACAGACATGGCTTACAGAGGGAGAGAGGCCGCTGTCGGGAGCAGAGAGAGAACAGCATTGCTGCTTGCTCATTCCCATCAGCCCTTCCTTCAGCCCCAACCTTCTCACTTGCTGGCTTGTTAGGACTTGCCGAGTCTTCCTGTTTCACTGCCATACCCAGAACACATGTGTCAGATGTACCCCCTATCAGAGATTTTCTCACTCCCAGGCAGGGGACCCCTCCCTTATGTTCACAGAGCCCTTCTTCCAGCCACCATGCTGACACAGGACACAACCCCAGTAAAATCGGTTTTTTACATATGCATGTCACCAGCTGACAAAAAAACGGGAGAAACCAAGTGCTGACTCTATCGCAACAGACTGAATGTTTCTTCTCACGTCAGTTCATACACTGAAATCCTAAACCCCAACGCCGTGGTATTAAAAATCGGGACTTTTAGGAAGTAGCCAAGGGAAAAGGACAGAGCAAGCCTCATGAATGACAGCAGTGATCTTAACTTCTGAGAACTCCCCAGGAACTGTGAAAGGGACTCTCAGAACTCCACTGTGGTACTATTCTGATCTCACTGTCTCGACTCTAGAACTGGGAAAACTAAATTTTGTTACTTATAACAAAACATGTACAGTAGTAGTATGGTACTGGTTCTTTGCTGTAACTGACTTAATAAATAGGTGTTGATTTGTTGATTGTTCAATTAAGTGATTAAAAAAATTACTGAGGAAATTAAAACTCAGACTTACTAACAATTATCCAGTTCACACTGCCTCTTCACAGAAAGTACATCTGTCCCCAAAGGCCTTCAGAAATATGTGGACATGAGGACTAAAGAGATGGCTCAGTGATTAAGAGCTCCACCTGCTCTTCCAACAGACCCAGGTTTGAGTCAACTACTCCATAACACCTCACAATTGTCAATAACTCCAGTCCCAGGGGAACCACTTCTCTCTTCTGGACTTCACACACACACACAGACATACACGGGGACAAAGCACCCATACACATATGTAAAAGGGAGGAGGACAGCTGGGCAGCGGTGGTGCACACCTTTAATCCCAGCACTCGGGAGGCAGAGACAGGCGGATCTCTGAGTTCGAGGCCAGCCTGGTCTACAGAGTGAGTTACAGGACAGCCAGGACTACACAGAGAAACCCTGTCTCGAAAAACTTAAATAAATAAATAAGTAAGTAAGTAAATAAATAAATAAATAAATAAATAAATAAATAAATAAATAAATAGAAAATGGTGGGGGAGGATACATAATCCAGGCAAAGATTTTATTCTAAAGGGGGAAATTCTATAATAAAGCTAGACAAAACTTTTTCATAACCCAAATGTGCACTTGAAATTATTCTCTTTTTAGTATTTATACAGCAACATTGCTAGATATGACAAAGGGAATTTGAAGCCTTGGTACAAATGCCACCAACCCTTGGTATTTCACACACATATTATACTTTGTCTATATCCACGGTGCTGTGCCTGAAGACAGACAAATAAAGCAGATCCTAGCTCTTAATGAGCTGGCCATCTTATGAGCCCTTAGTGGAGAACCCATATATGTGGTGATATTTTATTCATCTACACGTATATTCTTTCATTTTAGAAATAAATCCAGGACTAGGAAGATGGCTCTGTCAGTAGAGTGCTTGGCACAGGAGCATGGGGACCTGAGTTTGCTCTCCCAGAACACACATTAAAAAGCAGGGTATGCGGCTGCTGGGGGAGGTAGTCAAGTTTTCCTCAAGAGTGTGCTTCTTGTAGGTCACCCACCCTCCATCGGATGATGTAGCTAGAGTTTTCCTGCCTTGCCCACAGTCAGGACAAATCTTTGTCACCTGCCAGTCCCACAGCCGCTCAGACCCAACCAAGTAAACACAGAGACTTATATTGCTTACAAACTGTATGGCCGTGGCAGGCTTCTTGCTAACTTTTCTTATAGCTTAAATTAATCCATTTCTATAAATCTATACCTTGCCACATGGCTCGTGGCTTACTGGCATCTTCACATGCTGCTTGTCATGGCAGCAGCTGGCAGTGTTTCCCTCCGCCTTCCTGTTCTCTCAATTCTCCTCTCTGTTAGTCCCACCTATATACTTCCTGCCTGGCTACTGGCCAATCAGTGTTTTATTTATTGACCAATCAGAGCAACAGATTTGACATACAGACCATCCCACAGCAGGATGACCCTTCGCCAATGTGCACAATGACAGTACTACTGAAATCCCAGGGGTAAACAGGGGAAAGAAGAGGATAATGAAGTTGGGAGGGTGTAGGAGCATCTGCAAGAAGTTGGTGAATTTGATCAAAATACACTGCATATGTGTACAAAATTCTTGAAGAATGGATAAGTAAAATAACTGGTTTTGTCTTGTTGTAAAGCTGGGCATTGCATCAAAGTCCTGTAATCAATCCAGAGTAGGCAAGGCTCAGTGGCCAGAGGGCTTGGAGATCCAGGTTCACGAGAGACATTGTCTCAAAAATAAGGTGGAAGCAGTTGAGAAGACACCAGAAAGGTGTCAACCTCTGACCTCTATATGCATGTACACACACATGAACATGCACATTCACATATGCCCATATCAATAAAGGCAAAAAATACAAACCAAGCATGGTGATACATACCTCTAAAAACAGCACTCGGGTAATGAATGCAGAAGGATCAGTACAGAGTTCAAAGACTGTAGCACAAATCTTAAAAGGTCTTATGAATAAAAACAAACCCAGAGCCAGGTATTGGGGTGAACGCTGAAAGATCAGAGAAACAGAACCAGTCATAGCTAACCTCACTTCTCCAATTCCTCAGCTGATCCTGTTTCCTCAAACTTGAAGCCTCTGTGTCCTTATCCGAATGGATCTCAGCTGAACTGCTGCTCAGAAGCCTAAAAGCTTAACCAGGCTCTAGTTCCTGCTCCTCATGCCTTATATATCTTTCTGCTTCCTGCCATCACTTCTTGGGATAAAAGGTGTGTATCACCATGCCTGGCTGTTTCCAGTGTGGCTTTGAACTCACAGAGATCCAGATGCATCTCTGCCTCCAGAATGTAAGGATTAAAGGTGTGTGTGCCATCCTTTTCTGGCCTCTATGTCTACCTAGTGGCTGTTCTGTTCTCTGACTCCAGATGTTTATTAAGGTGCACAACATGTTGGGGGACACAATATTACCAAAAAAGATAGCCAGCCAATAGTGATTTTGAGGCCAGCCTGAACTACTTTAAACTCTGTCTCACAAAAACAAAATAAAATAAAAAGTAGGAGTTAGAATCTGGATTATTTAGTATTATGCTTGCCTCAAAAGTGCAAGATCCTGGACTTGATCTTCAGCACTGAGAATAATATAAATAGCATTTTTTTAAGGAAAATACTTTCCCCTGAGAAAAATAATTAATGTAGTTTTTAAAAGCTAAGGAAGCCCCTGAGGAAAGAAATGCCAGTGATCCAAAGTTAGGAGACCTTTTCCTGGGTGTTCTTTGTTATGCCCTAGTCATGAGCCACCCAGAGACCACCAGGAGTCTGAGTTCCTATGCAAAGCAAAGAGCTTTATTGCAAGCTCAAGCTTGGGCTTCCCATCCCTTGAAATACAGCGGTTGAATCAGGAGAGCATTGAGCTCAGTTATAGCAGGGTTTTTAAGGAGTAAAGGATTAGGGGGTAGGGGAATTCCAAATTCAGATTGGGGTTGAACTCCTGATTGGGCAGGAATGGGGCAACAGAAGTCTTGCCATACAGGGATTGGTACTGGCGTTGCTGCAAGGAAATTGGCAACCTATATACAAGTGATGTAAGCTATCCTTAATGTTCTGGAGCATCTAGTACTTGTTTATCTCGATTCTGGTTGGTCCCCTATAGGGTACAGTTTGTGGCTTTTCCTGGTTATTATAATGGTGAGGCCTAGTCCCAGCATTGTTAGTCTGCAGCCTGTCCTGGCTGCCTTTAGTCTTTCTGCTCCTAGCTGGCCTAGGGCTTTTCAGAGGTCTATGCTACATTATAAAATGGGAGCTATCATATTAAAGTTGTTTTGATTTTTAACCTGTCACAACACACACATTCTGAAATTCAATACCTAGCCTGGACCAAATTGTCTCCAACTTTCATCAATTTCCTGCCTCTGCTCCTAGAATATCAGGATTATAGACATACACCACATACTTGGCTTAGGATTAATCTTTATAGTCATCTTGATTACATTTAGAGTCACCTAGGAGATTAATGGACACAGTTCTGGGAGTGTCTGTGATGACAGCCCCAGAAATGATAGGTCATGAGGGCTCTGACCTAGTGAGTTGATCCACCCCTTGGTGGGTTCATAATAGGATAGCACTAGTGGAAAGTGGTCTATGGTAGTTTGAATGAGAAATACCCCCCAGAGACATGTGTATCTGAGTACTTGTTCCCAAGCTTGTGTGCATCTGTGAAGCCTGGTTACCTTTTAGGGGGTGGAGCCTTGCTGGATGCAGTACATCACTGGGCGGTAGGGGAAGGGGTTGAGGATTTACAGCCTCACCATACTTGCCATTCACTCTTGGCTTCCTGAGTGATGAACTATTTTCAGCCAGCTCGGGCCACCTGCTGCCATGCCTCCCTCGCCGTCACAGACTTCCCCTCTGGAACTATAAGCCAAATAAACTCTTTCTTTTATAAGTTGCTTCTGTCATGGTATTTTAGCAAAGCATCTGAAAACTAACCAATACATGGCTACAGATAAGAGCCAGGGCTCAGATGCAGGAAAAGGTCACTCTGGGCATGTCCCTGAGGACTAGATCTTCTGCTGGTCTCTGCCTGTTTTCCTATGAGACCGCTTTGTGTTCACCAAGTGAAAACAACCTTTGCCACACATTTCCACCCAGGTTCTTGTTCAGCCCAAGCACATGAACTGAAGCTTTGAGCCCAAATCATTCTCTCCCTTGTTGTTTCTGTGAGGTATTTGTTCACAGTGACAGGAAAAGTAACTTCTGTGAAAACACGCAAACCCCCAAAGCGCTCTTCTGCAGGAAACTTCCAAATTCCTAGGTGAGGCTCCTGATTCAGGCACCAGATTTTGGCACCCATCCATAGAAGCAATGAGGCAAGAAATAAAGGTCAGGGAAGTCATGGAACCAGACTCCTGATTGCATTTACACGAACCACACCACTCCTCTAGATGCACTCAAGCCCTCCCTGGCATCTACTTTCTCTTCTAAAAATGACCAAAAGCATTTCCAAAGTCAGGGTCAGAGCGACTTCATGGACATGTGGCCCAGATAGATACATAGGTCTTCCTCTTAGTAAGCTCAGACTCATGTTCTCCAATTGATGTTTTAGAATTCTTAATTTTTTAAACAAGGGATTTCTCGTTTTTACTTGTGTAGAGTCCCACAAATTATGTCCTTGTAATCCCAGATTTTTCAAAATCTTAGCAATTAAGGCCAAGAAATTTCTGAGTCTGTTTGGATCCTAACGAAGTGTTCCCATTCCAGGCATCACAGTTTCAACAGTGTATGGAAGTCACATTGGAAGCTGCTCTCAAGTGCTAACAACTTCCTGTGGGAGAGAAGGGCTATCATAACAGAATTCCTTTGGACCTCATCACAAGCTTAAAGAACTATCAACTAGGAAGAGTTAGTCTCTCATCAGTCAAACCCACGGATACACTGGCCAGATGGAAACTGTTTCTGGAGTCTTCTAAACATCCTCCTAAGCAGGCCGCATAAGACCTAAAGGGATAAATGTGACTAGGAAATAATTCTATGGCTAACGTGCAATTGCTACAGATCACTGCATAAACACAGAGACTCTCAACATCCTGACCAAAGCTGTGGCACGAACATCACTGGAGGAGCTGCTGGCCATGTTCATGTTCATCTTCGGGGCTGTAATTCTGTTGTTGGGAGACTGATTCCCTAGCATGCGCAAAGCCCTGGGCTCAACCCCCAGGTCTGTATGAAATCAGGGGCAAGTATAGCTGTAGAGATAGAGACAGGATGATTACAAGTTCAGGTTTATGAGTTCCGGGCCAGCCTGGGGTTATAAGACCCTGTTTTAAA
The DNA here is from genome assembly GCF_049852395.1 of Peromyscus maniculatus bairdii. Lineage (NCBI taxonomy): Eukaryota > Metazoa > Chordata > Mammalia > Rodentia > Cricetidae > Peromyscus > Peromyscus maniculatus. The sequence goes on along the minus strand of NC_134863.1, from coordinate 68,034,159 downwards.
GAAAGAAAAGAGAGAGAAGGGGGGAGGTAGGGAGGAGGGGAAAGGAAAGAAAAGGAAAAAGGAGGGATACAGAAAAATGGATTCTTTGCTCCCTGATTGACAGTTTCAATACTGAGGATGAAGTCAGCCACCTGTGTTTTAAGAAGGATCTCAGGGAATTCTGTTGCTACTGGGAGCCAATGGCTCATGACATCTGAAGCAATTGCTTCTAGTTGTAAATATAGTTCACTAAAAATCATGGTAAGTTCCTCCATCACCCAACCTGTTGATGGGATTACATTCATTTATTTAATCATTCAGAATTACTTTATTATCATTATAATTATTATAGCTACTGCTGGGTGAGGCATGAATGCACATGTAGAAGTCAGAGAACAACTTTGTGGAGTCAATTCACTCCTTCTACCTTATGGTAGTTTGAATGAGATGCTCCTCCCCCCGGCCCCCCCCCCCCGCCCCCTCCCCCGTCCCCCTCCCCCCATAGTCTTGGGCATTTGAACACTTGGTTGGTAGTGCTTTTTTTTTTAAAGATTTATTTATTTATTATGTATACAGTGTTCTGTTTGTATGTATGTCTGCACACCAGAAGAGGGCACCAGATCTCATTACAGATGGTTGTGAGCCACCATGTGGTTGCTGGGAATTGAACTCAGGACCTCTGGAAGGGCAGTCAGTGCTCTTAACCTCTAAGCCATCTCTCCTGCCCAGTTTGTAGTGCTTTAAGGGGTGGCTTAGAAGGCATGCCCTTGTTGGAGGAGTATGTCACTGGGGGTGGACTTTAAAATTTCAGATCCACTCACGAGTCCCAGTCTGCTCCCTCTGCTTCCAGTTTGTGGTTCAAGACACAGCTCTCAGGCTCCAGCTCTGGCTGCCACGCCTCTGCTCTGCCAGCATGGACTCTTCTCCCTTTGGAACTGTAAGCCCAAATAAACTCTTCTATACATGGACTTGGCTGTGGTGTTTTATCACAGCAGTATAAAAGTAGCTAATGCACACCTTTATGTGGGTTCTAGGAATCAAACTCAGGTCTTCAGGTTTGTGTAGCAGATGGATGCTTTACCCACCGAGTTATATTGATGGCTCTAATTTATAATGACTTTATCCACATGTCAACTGTTTCTACTTCATATGCATCATAGATGAGACAGATGTCAACATAAATACAAAGGTGTGTGTGTGTGTGTGTGTGTGTGTGTGTGATATAAAATAAAAGGGTAGAAGAGAGGGAAGAGGGAAACTCATAGACCACGAAGAACTCTGCCAAGAAATCCAAATAAGCACCAGAAAGTATAGTGTGGGTGGGTATGGCTCAGAGGAAGAATAATATAGCACTCACAAAAGCAGGGTTAGGGAAACAGTGAACACACCCCACAGCTGGAATGTGGGCACATAATAAGAGAAAAAAGGACCTTCTAGACACAGGAAAACTGTAAGAGCCTGAGTCGGAGGAGGGTGTCAATTTCCAAAATAAGCACGGTTGTATTGCGATTTGGATTCTGAGGGTAAAGTTACCCGGAAAATAAATAAAAATAGTATTCTGGAGCTCACTGTGCAAGCAAGAGCCTTAAGTGCAAAACAGAAAGTTCAGGCTTCTCAAAGTGAGCGTGAGAACCGCATTCTGCCCCCTCTAATGAGGGCCCTCCGTCCCCGGCTCTTCAACCCCAGTTCTGCCGTGGATCACAGTTTTACTGTGAGGTTCCAGTGAACAAACCTAAGAAATCTACCATGCTATCTCCCAAGGAGAAAAACAACAGTCACCCTTCTGTTTCACAGGTAAAGTCACATGGGCAGAAATGAGGGTACAGCCACAAGGACACAGCCACACTGGCCGTTCTTTCTGTGACACAAGATACTTCTTTAAAAATGTATCTCTCTCTCTCTCTCTCTCTCTCTCTCTCTCTCTCTCTCTCTCTCTCTCTCTCTCTCTCTCTCTCTCTCTCTCTCTCTTTCTCTCTCCCCATGGCACATGTGGAAGCCAGGGGTTCACTCTGAATGTCTTTCTCCATTACCCTCCACCTTGGTTTGTTTCATTTAGATGGAATCTCACGAATGACACAGGGGCTGGCCTTGAACTGGCTGTGTAGTCTAGAATGACCTGGGCCTTCTGCTCCTGCTGCTTCTGCCACTCAGTACTAAGATTACAGGCAGGTGCCGCCACAGTCAGTTTATACCGTGGTGGCAGATGGACTCTAGTCTGTGCTATATCCACAGCCTTCCAGTTTATGTTCCAGGAAAGGTGATCACACCTGAATCTGACCTGGGAAGTGTCTCTACTGTCCTGTGGAGCCACAAATGGGTGTGGCACTGTCACGTAGGTGCTGGAACATCTGAACTGCGGTCCTCATGCTGTGCAGCAAGCCATCTTCCCAACAGCTCCTGCCAAACAACACAGATGCTGCTGCTCGTGCATTGCCTCCTTAGTCTTTCACATCAGGGTCTCTCATGGGAGTAGGTTTGACGGTATTTTTTCTAGTTTTTTGTTTTGTTTTGTTTTGTTTTTTTGTTTTTTTTAAGTCAAAAGTAATTTGTAGTTTGGAGAGTTTTTTGTTTTTTGTTTTTTTTTTTTTTTTTTTTTTTTGAGCAAGGTGTGTTTAAGTTTCCACTTTTAGACACCAGACTTCCAGCTCCCTTTCTCTCCCCACTCTCCTCCCCTGTGTGTGCCATAGATGGATACTAGGCAGCCTCCCTGAGACATCTACGACAACGTGATGGGTCCTGAGGCAAGAGGAGAGCATCATCTGTTAACTACCTTTCTGGCTGCCTCTGCCAGATTCACTACATTCACACTCCTGACTTTTCTAAGGCTGGGCAAAGAAATGTGAACAATGGACCACAGTGAGCAAATTTTTAACAGCCCATTTAAAAAAAAAAAATACATGTGCTCCTGTCATAATCTACCTCTTTTGTTCCTGAGGGCAAAGCCCACCATCTCTGGTTAATTCTGAATTAGGATTTAAGTGACATGAAGTACGTTGATGCTTTCAGGGCCTCGCTTACAAAAAGCATCACAGAAACATAGCTAGAGAAATGTAAATCAGTGCTACTCTTGTACACAATGAGTTGACAATGCCCATTCAAACTTAAAGGGCAGTAAAATCTAGGCCAAAGGTTACGCTTTATCCTCCTAAAATACTCAAATAGGCTAATTGACCCTGTGCAACATTGGTCAATAAGGCATAGTTTGAAATAACATTTTGGAAAATAGAAGCACTTAGGAGAACTTATGGCTCTTGCAGAGGACCACTTGGTGGCTTACAGCCATCTGTCACTCCAGTTCCAGGGGATCTGATGCTTACTTCTGACCCCCATGGGCACCAACCATGCAAGTGGTACACATACATACATGTTGGCAAAGTACTCACATATAAAATAAAGTGAATAAATTTAATAAAAAAAAATTAAAGAAATAATTAAAACAACTGTGAATGAAGAAACCAGTTAAGCGGGGCTGGAGAAATGACTCAGCAGTTAAGAGTGGATATGGCTCTTGCAGAAGACCCTAGTTCAATTTCCAGCACCCACACTGGGTGACTCAACCACCTGTACCTCCAATTGAACATGGAATAGTATGCCTCTAACCTCTTCGGGCACCTACACTCATGTGCACACTCACACATATACACACATAACTAACTTTTAAAATATTTTTTTAAAAGGTAATGGGAATTGGTTAAAAAAAGAATAGCCACGGAGGACAAAGGAAGAAGTACCTGTGGACTGTTTTGGAAAACTATCATATTCAGTTGTTGACAAACAGAAAGGTACAGGGTGATCGGGTTATCTATTTTGATTTCTCTTCTTTCAAGGAAAATGGCATGGCATTTATAAATACAAAACAAAAATATAAAAAATATAAAACAAAAATGCAGCATCCATGAAAATGAACTAAGTTGCTCAATAAAAATTCACCAGTCACTCAATAGATGCACAATATTTTTGTAATCAAACCAGTAAAAGTCACTGCATTTGCAAATATGTATGTATGTGTATGTATGTATGTATGTATGTATGTATATATCTATGTATAATGAAGAATTTATCCAAAGACATCTTCACAGAGTTATTACAAGTTCATAGAGAGGTTCCTTATAAAGTCTTTAAATGTAGGCAGATGTTACAATAAGATGTTTTTACTCAGTTATAGCTGTAGTTGAGTAAAATCCATTGCACACAAATCAAACCAACAGAACCTGAATGAAGAGTCCTGTGGTAATATATGTAAGTTAAAACACAGAGTTGGATTGCCTCACAAAAGCAAAGGCTGCATATTCTTTCAATATATTCTTTCATAAATACTACTTGTCTCAGTGAGCTGTGGATTCCTACTGAGCATCTTAGAAGTTGACATTACAGTTGCTAATGGGTGCCTGAAGATAGCCACTGGTCCTCATGGCTGTAGAGCAGAATTATGGGTCTTAATCAGCAACAGAACTAGTCTTGAATGAAAATTCCTGTACAAGAGACATTTGTCCTATGTGGAAATAGAAGATGTAGCTACTTTTGCAGGAAAGTGAGCTAGTAAGAAGAACTTAAAAACTTGGGTCATTGTCATCAAAGTTTAACAATATGTCCTGAAAAAAAGGTAACACCCAGTGTCACCAAAGTCCATCTTAGTCTTTTTTTTTTTTTTTAAGTCAGAAGAACACCCAGAGAACATGTAAGTGTGAGCAAATGACTGCTTGAGAAAAGCTACAATAAACTGGTTGCAGATTTTCTGCCTGGGTGAACTGTTGAGTACTACACATGTAGCAGAAGGCAGGCGTGCTTAAGTAAGAAAGCAGATCTGCCTGCTTCTAGCCACGCAGATTCTTCCTGCCACAGCGTATCAGTCAGAAAAAGGGTTGGCCTTATTTCACAGGAACACCAAAATAACAGTGGCTGAAACAAAAGGACTTTTTTCACTTATAGAAGAGAAATCTAAAGTTAGGTAGTTCAGCTTGACACAATGGTTCCATTGTGCTGCCTAACTAGGAGAAAGGCCCCAATGTGGTCCCTGCCCTCCAGGAACACAAACTGAAAACCTGTAAGGAAAGCCAAAAATAAGTGATGTTAACAGGGAAATTTGAAATTTACATTGTAAACAAGTGTCTCTCAAATACACAGCATGTTTCAGTAAATAAGAAAAACATAATGAATGATAAAAATATAAACAGACAGGTCTCAAACAGGAAATATGAACGGGTCTTGGGTCTTAAATATGTTAACACTGTAAATTGTTCCTTGTAACCCTGTCTTTAATTTTTTTTTTTCTCTTTTCCTGGCATTCAAAATTCAAAAGACAAAGCCACCTAAGTGATTAAGATGTTGACTGGAAAATCATCTACTTCAGGAAATAGAAACAAGGAAAACATTGGCCTAAGGCCTCCTAATCTGCAATCCGGAGTACAGAACACAGAATGTCTTGTGACTTCATCAGGTAACATAAGAATATTTATCAAGAGATGTACACTGTAGGACTACTTGGTTACACTGGTACCCGCTCATCTGAGACTAGAAATATACTTCTCTAAAATTTCTATTATTTGAAGCATTATTTGTGGGTGAATAAAATTGAAAAGTTTCTAACAAACTTTAAACATGGATGAGGAAGCCATGTGCTGTTAAATAATTATTTTCTGGGTATTTTAGTAAGTGATAGCATCAAAATATCTTTTGAATACTTATACACACAGTTAAGTGTAGCTAGCTCTTCTTCATCAAAGAAGTTTCTCTTGGCAGCAGAGCCCAATACAGAAAACCACAATTGGTCAAAATACAGAGAACAACTAACCCTGGGGTACCCGGCCCCACCCAGTGGATAAATCTACAACACAGCTCCTGCTCCTCAGATACAAGGAGCATTGAAACTGAAGCTCGGGAGGCTGGAAGAGTCAGAGGACCAGGAAGTCTGCTGTAACATTGTGTCTCCAAGAAACAGATAAAGCTAAACCCAGGATACCTCAAATATGATGACTAAACAAGACCAAAACAGTGACACCAACAGACAGGCCAACAGACAAGGGAAATGTCACACAGAGACACAGCCCTAGGTCAAGAACTATAGGCAACAAATGACTTCTGAGAGAGGGAGAATTAATTTTCCCTAGGGAAGAGCTTCTTAATTGGTTATCCAATACCAAGTATTCAATCCTGAAATCATATCCTATATAAGCAACCCTTAACAGACTCAGCAGGTTATATTTATATACTTACACAATACACTAACAATAAAGAAAGGGAGGCTATGAATTTGAGAGGAAATTAAGGGGACATTTCTTTCTAAATTACTCCCATGCTCTTCTTACTTCTCTGATGCTGCTTTCCTGTCCAGGCTTGTTTGGGCTTTGCCCTCAGCAAGATGAAAGCCACCACATTCAGTTACAAATGAAGTATAAAGGAGACTTTCATTATAGTAATAGAGATAGGTATTTATAATATCTTTAATCTTTGAAAGTAATAGTTTAAAACTAGCAGGACCCCTGAAGAGTAAGCACATGCAATTTAAGTTTGCTTCAAATTAAAGCTAAAGAAAAAATCCATAACAATCATAAATGCCTAAATTTTTCCTAGAATACTTCTATTTTGGCTATTTAAATGGATAGTAGTAGAAGCCCCAAGTAGAAAGCAGTTTCTTGGGATGTTAAGACCTCCAGCATACCAGGAAGTGAATAAGCATTTGACTTAGTTGTCTTGAGTGAGTATTCATCATTTAATAAAGTGGGATATACCCTTTTACTACATGTAACAATGTACACTCTCAGTTCAGTAGTGCTGTGGAATGATCCTTCTATATGCTATGATTATGTATTTCTCTCATTGGTTGATAATGAAGCTGTTTTGGCCTATGGCAAAGCAGGATAAGGTTAGGCAGCACAATCAAACTGAGGACTTGGAGAAAGAAGGGCAGAGACAGACTCGAGCCAGACACCGAAGGAGCAAGACGCCCAAGGAGCAAGATGCTGGAGGACTGGTAAGCCATGGACCATGTGACAAATAGATTAACAGAAATGGATTAATTTAAGTGTAAGAGTTAGTTAGTAATAAGCCTGAGCCACTGGCCAAGCATTTATAATTAATATAAGCCTCTGAGTGATTATTTGGAAGCAGCTGTGAGATGGGGCGGGACAGAGAAACGTTGTTTACACAGTCAGATGGAGTCATGGTGATAGAACTGGTTAAAAAATGTATTTGTTTGTGAGCCTAGCCTTTAATGACTGAGCCATCTCTCCAGCCCTATCACGAAACTGAGCACCTAAGATCCTTCTTTGTTATTGCTCCCTTGTTGTCTTAGTTACTTTTCTCATTGCTGGAACAAAATTACCTGAGGAAAACTTAAGGAAGCCAGGGTTCAATTGTCTGGCAGTTTGAAGTGACAGTTCATGATGGTGGAGAAATCCTGGCAGCAAAAGGTGGTCACATTGCATCCATCCACAGTCAGGAAGCACAGTGATAAAACTGTATATTCCTTTGCTGTCCTTTGCATTCAGGCCAGAGCCCTGTCTGAACTGCTTCTGCCCATATTAGGTAGATCCTTGCCCCTCTACTAACCTAATCAAGAAAACCTCTCAGAGCACACCCACAGGCTTCTTCCCTAGGTGATCTTAGATACTGCCAACTTGACTATCAGGACTGATCATGACAACTCCACCCCTCTGGATCAGTGAGTTGCCTAAAATCCCCTAAATATATTCTAACATATCTAAGAGCATCTCTAGCCTGTTGCTGAATGTTTCCCCAACGTCATGGAATTTGAGACAAAGCATGGGGGAAGTTAGGAAGGAAACAGTAACATTCTGAAGGCCGCGTTTCTATTGTGAAGTTTACAAACTATGTGATAGTGTAACCCCATCTCACAGTCCTAGATAGAGCCTGTGCTAGGGACACCAGCTCCGTGCTGGCACCGAAACACACCATAAGCCCGCAGAGCAGGACACAGAGCCCAGAAATAAACCCCTGTACTTATGGGCAATTGATTTGGAACAAAGGCGCCAAGAACACACAATGGGAAAAGGATAGTCTCAACAATAAAGGAGGCTGGGAGAAAAAAATGAATGTCTCCGTGTAGAGGACCTTTATCTCCAACCATATGCAAAACTCAAGCCAAAAGTGATTAAAGACTTAAATGTCAGCATTGAAAATATAAATTTTACATACAAATCCCCAAAGCACAGGCAATAAAACTCCAAACTAAAAGGCTTAAGTTTTGTTTGTTTCCTTCTTGCTTTATCCCAAACTCCCTCTTTGCCAGCCTCATTTGTTGAAAGGGCAGAGTGAAGAGAAATTTGTGAACACTTTGAAAATGAAAGGATTCCGGGGAAACAGACACAGAGCTTTAGAAAGGACTTTCTGGACCTATCCTCTGAGCAAATTAAAACTGAGCAACTTCCGAGACTGGGGGGCTTTGGGGTTTCTTTCCATCGGGCGGCTCCCTTCTTTCGCTTTATTATCCTTTCCCCACTGAGGCTATTTTACATCATTGTCTTGTACTTCCTGCTTTTTCTGTTCTCACTTTTGTTAGCGCCCTGCCCCTCCCCTCCCACTGTCTAATTCTTGTGGTTTGTGGTCTGCTCAGGAAGTAGCAGGGCCGCTCCCCCTGGCATTTTTTTTTAAACTATTTTTTTATATTTCTAAGACCTATATATGCTGGGAAAGGCCAACAGTCTGAAAAAATGCAGCCAGGTGACTCCGGGTGGGATTTCAGGGCAACCCTATCTGGTCATTAGCCTCAACTTCTGAAATACAGCCAGTGATGAAATTCATGGCAGACCATCTCCCCGTACAATGTGGGGTAAAGACATAATGGATGGGCCAGCAATGACAGCCAGCTCCTGTTTCACCCTAGTTCATGGATTTTGGTTTGGGGGTTTCCTCCAGCTAGAACTAAGCTATCCCATGGGCAATAGGACTCTACTAGCAACTATGAGTTTTTGCTTGTTTATCAATAACACCTCTTCTAGTTAGTAAAACCGAATGATTACTGACTGACACAAAGGTTTCAGTCCATTTCAGTGGCTTTTAAATTAGAAAGAAAGCTTGACCTATGGATCAAGATTTCTAGGACTGTAAAATATTCTCTTGTAAGTTTGGAAAGAGAAGATTTATACATAGATGCTTAATAATCCTTTTTATCACCCATTTGTTCTTTTAGGAAATATAATCTTAATCCTGCTTGCAACCTTTAAGGAAACTACATGTGTTGTTTTAAAAATATAAAGGCCGGGCGGTGGTGGCACACACGCCTTTAATCCCAGCACTCGGGAGGCAGAGCCAGGCGGATCTCTGTGAGTTCGAGGCCAGCCTGGGCTACCAAGTGAGTTCCCGGAAAAGGCGCAAAGCTACACAGAGAAACCCTGTCTCGAAAAACAAACAAACAAAAAAAATTAATTAATTAAAAAATATATGTATAAGCAGCACTGTTACTAGGGTCATGAGACACGACAAAATCCAGCACTGGAGCTTTATTAGGGGGAAGTGAGGAGGGGACAGCAGAAAGTGTGGCCAGGCCTGGGGGAGACACACATGCAGGAGAGAGAGAGTCGGGGGAGGGAAGAGCAGAGAGAAGAGAGGGGAGGAGTCTGTGTCCGGCTTTTTAAGAATTCCCCTGCACATGCGCAGGTGGGCTGAAGGAGTTATGCCACACATGCGCTGATTGTGCGACTGTGCTGCACGCACTTGCGCCATCACGCAACGCACTGATGACACAAGACGTCAGCCCCTTGCTTAGTTACTGAATTGCTCACATGTGGTCATAATAGCTGGAGTGGCAGAATCCTATTTTAATATTAGGGAATAAATCCCAGTTCTATCCATGAAAAACTTGGTTGACTTTAATATGCCTACTGACCACTGGCACAGTCCTCATGGTGTTTTTCAAAGATCTATGCAATGTATTTTTATCTCCATTTACAATGTGAAATCCCCAATGTTCTTAGCATAGATAAGGTCACACTGGTTTGTGGTAGTTCGAATGTAATTTACCCCCATAATCTCATAGGGAGTGGCACTATTAGGGAATGTGGGTTTGTTGGAGGAAGTCTGTTACTGTAGTAGGGGCAGGCTTTGAGGTTTCCTATCCTCAGGATACCACCCCGTGTGTTAGTCAACTTCCTGTTGTCTGTAAGATGTAGGACTCTCAGCTACTACTCCAGTATCACGTCTGCCTGTACACTGCCATGTCCCACCATGACGATAATGGACTAAACTTCTGAAAATGTAAGCCACCAGCTCAATTAAATGTTTTCCTTTATAAGAATTGCTGTGGTCATGGTGTCCTTTAATGATTCAGCATCACTTACTGTGATGACGTTCTTCTTTTCCAAATCAGTATTCAGTTTCAGGTAAACCTTCCAGTCACCAAAGAGTGGGCCTGCTGGTTAATTTTCAGAAACCTTCTTATTAGAACTGACTCCTATATCTGACTATATTACCAAGCCAGTGTCTTAGGGTTTCTATTGCTGTGAAGAGACACCATGACTACAGCAACTCCTATAAAGAAAACATTTAATTGGGATGCTCGCTTATCATTTCTGAAGTTCAGTCCACTGTCAACATGATGGGGAGCAGGGCAGTGTACAGGTAGACATGGCACTGGAGTAGTAGCTTAGAGTCCTACATCCGACAGACAACAGGAAGTCGACTGATATACTGGGTGGGATGCTAAGCATAGGAAACCTCAAAGCCCGCCCCCACGGTGACACACTTCCTCCAACAGGCCCACACCCACTCTACCAAACTTGATATCTTCCTGATAGTGTCACTCCTTATGAGATGATGCGGGCCAATTACATTCAGACTACCACACCCTGTAATAGCACATGTTACAGGCATTTCAGCAAAAGCATCAACCAAAAATTTTTACAAAGGCCATGTTGGGTGCATATGATCAAGATACACAGTTTACATGTATGAAATTGTTGATAAATAAATAAATAAAATATGTACTACTAAAACAAACACACATAAAAGGAATCTTGAGGCTGAAGGTGTAACTCAGTGGTTGACTGCTTGCTTAGAATACTTAAAGACCTTAGGTTTGATCTCCAACATGAAAGAAAAGGGAGGAAGAAAAGAGAAGAGGGAGGAAGGGAGGAAGGGTCTTATTCTCCTATAACCCCTAATCACCTAATTTATAAAAGTTAGGAAATTGTTTCCACCCTGGTCAGCCTCAGACAGCTACCTATGTAAGCAACACTAAATGGACACATGGAGCTGTGTTTATACATACACTTGTACATATATATCTAACAGGAAGAGGCCATGAATTTGAGAGGGAGTCGGAGCCACACAGGAGGAGTTGAAGGTGGGAGAGGGTGGGATACAAATTATGTAAATATAGTACTCCATGTATGGAATTCTCAAGAAAAATTCAAAAAATATTTCAAAATATTTCTTCTAATTGGGAAGAAGAAGGAGATGAGCAAGAGTGGGGAAAGCAAAGAGGGAGCTATATGGTCAAAAACCATCATATAGATGCACGAAAGTGCCATAATGAAACTATTCATACATAACTAATATACACTAGTAAACACTTCAACCACCTAGGGCATTAGTGAGCCCCACTTCCGGGTGGGTCAGTGAAGGCATTTCCAGGTAGGATTAACTAAAGAGGGGAGACACACGTGACTGAAGGGAACACCATCCCATAAATTAGTTCCAGATAAATAAGAAAGGAAGAAGGAGATATTTAGTTGACTGCCAACATTCCCACTTATCTGCTTTCTGCTCTACCCAGACATACAGAATAAAGATAGTACTGGATAAGTACTCAAGATTTTGTGGCATTCTGAAAGAGAATCAGCTCCAGTCTACAAGAATGAAGTGATTTCTCAAAACACTTGGGTTCTCAAGGCAGGCTGTGTTCTATAATCACTTAAGGATTTTTTTTTTTTTTTTTAAGCAATGATGTATTAGCATGCCCATGAAACAATAGATTCAGATACTCTAGGGTGGAGTGCAGGCAACTGTACATGTCAAAAGCTTGCCGGGCTCTTCTAATTGTGTGCCCAGAGACGGGAAGCATTGATCTAAATGAAAAAAACCTGAAAGTTAACAGATGGGATGTAAATGTGCTGGATCCAATGAACTGAGATGCAGGTGGCTTTGAATGTAGTAATTTCATCCTGTGATTAAGAGGCAGAGGAAGAAAGACCTGCATAATCCAAGAAGCAGAGTAAACGTGGGGACACCTGGTGTTTTGTCTGTGGAGGACCAATAGGAGATAGGCTAGAAGAATTTATTTTAATAAATACATGAATAAATAAATTCTTTTAGTCTTGCTTTGCAAGGGATGAAAGTGAGTCTCACAGAAGTAAAATTAACCATGGACTTTGCTTAAAAATAGACGAGTAAACATTTATTAAATCAAACTGTTTATTTTTTATTTTTTTCCAAGTTGGTTTTGAAACAAGCAATAGAATATATTTGCTTGAACTACAGGTCACTGTCAATTTTTGCGGTCAAAACTCACACATGAGGGCTGGGAATAGAGCTTAGTAGGTGAGCACCTGTGTAGTGTGAGGCCCTAAATTCGATTCTCAGCACTGAGAGTGGGATTGGGGGGACAGCATCATGGAGGAATACAGGCAATTTTACACAGCTTATTCAAACGCATTCCTATGGTGATATTTTACTTTGTACTAAAATGTTAATTGTATGTTAATAAATAAAGTTGCCCAGGGGTCAGAGCTATTAGAGCCATAGCAAGAGCGTGGCGGTGGTGATGCACTCCTTTAATCTCAATACCATAGAAGACTTGGAAGTCTCCACAGACAGGCAGTGATGAGGCAGTCATGTGTTTGGGTTTACAGCCAATGAGAAGGCAGAACAGAAAGTCCATATAAAGTCAAACAAACAGGAAGTAGCTTTTTTTCAAAGAGGTCTCTTGGCGGAAGAACTAGCTGCAGCAGGAAGGGTAAGGCTCTTAGCTCTGATCTCTTGGCTTTCTTCTTTGCATTGGTTCTGTGTTTATTATTTAACAAGACAGTTGGTTACATTTACACATTCCTATCCCATAGTTTCATGGTTCTTACCCACCTGCTGCTTCTGACAATTTTCCACTGGAAGTATAACTGTGTCCTCACCTTTAATTCTCCTAGAATCTTTCTCCAGGCACTAAGTCTAACACCACAATCACCTATATCACTATATCTACTTGTATTTCTTCTTACTTACCTCATATCAGCAAGTATTTCCACTTGATAAAAGGTGTAAACCAAAAAAGCCAAATAAGGTATTTCTCCTGATAAGTATAGATGGATAAACCTTTTGAAGACTATCAACTATAGCAGAGGGAACTGGCGTTGCCTACTCAGCTTCCAGATTTAAAACAAGAGTAAAACTTACTCCAAAGTAACTGAAGCAAAACCTTTGAACTTCGTGTCTAAGTTCATTAACAACAGCAGGTGGGAAGTGCAACCCTTTCTCCACACAGTTTCCCCTGCAAGATGCTCTGCTTGGCTTGGTCAGCACTATTATGCCAAGAATGTCTCAATTTGATTGTCATCCAATTAACTCAAGGTTATTTTCAGTGATATTTACTTTTATCCCACCTTAGAGTCTTGAACAATCTCCACGAGGTCAAACCTGTGTCTAACTTATTCAGACCTTCATCAAGAGTGCCCAGCACAATACACAGTATGAGACACAGATCTATGAATGGTTTTGAAGGAATGGTTATAATTCTAAAAGTAGAAGCTGATGTAGTCATAAACCAAATCATGACTTGTTTTCCAATCCCAGCTTGCTGATAACTGGGTATGTGATACTGGAAAAGTCAGGTAAACGTCTCTGCACTTCCATCCTTTACCTCATTAGTAAAAGGAGCCATGGAATCCCACCACTCGTCACCTCTGTCATTTTAGTGCCCAGAAAGAAGTACAATCAATCTTGGGCGGGGTCATCTGCACTCTGGTTATTTGCTCTGTGTGCTCATTGCTCCTTTCTATACTTACTCCAGCAGGTACCCAGAAAGATCAGGCAATGCAAGTTACAAAGACTTCTCCGAAGGTGATTGATTTCCTCTGGCCACATGAGGGTCTGCAACAGTATGGATCATACAGCTGAAGTCTCCGTGTGCTGAAATTATAATCCTTTGTACACTGTCCAATTTGATTTAGGAATAATTTCTCAAGCCTGTTTCCTATTGTGAATTCCATATTTTCCTCACAATTCAGTAAAAATTCAATTTTCTCTGAAACAATGGAGAAAAACTAAAATTTTCAGTGAAAAGCTGATATTTTCCTCCAAATATATATCTACTCTTCCTTCTGGAAGGATGAAAGAAAACATCTTAACAAGTTCTCAGATATTTGTATTTCCCAAGGAGCTCCATGCTCTTACAGAAGCCTGTTTAGGAGCCAGGAAAGAGAACTTGGGGAATTTTAGTTCAAATGTCTCCAAGAACCAGATCTAACTCTGTCTTTGTGGAAAGATTATCATCCATCCATAATTGGTAAATGGTTATGTGTCCCAGGATTCCACTCTGTTCTATGGAAAGTAACTCTAAATACCACAGCTCTCCCCTAACCCCCAAACAATACGTCAACTTCATATTCCTTTTTTGTCAGGTTATAAATTAGATAAAAGGACTATAATCCAGGAGGAAGGGAGAGGGAAAAAAAACTGAAAGAAAAGGGCATGGCAAACTGATTTTAAGAAGGAAACAACAGCCGGGCAGCAGTGGCACACGCCTTTAATCCTAGCACTCAGGAGGCAGAGCCAGGTAGATCTCTGTGAATTCAAGGCCAGCCATGAGCTACCAAGTAAGATTCAGGACAGGCTCCAAAACTACATGGAGAACCCTTGTCACGGAAAAAAAAGAAGGAAACAAGAGCTTGGACTGAAAACACTGGCCATGCAGATAACAAAGAGGATGTAGACACTTTGTTTCATAATGAAGCTTGAACATTTAAGTTGGTGACATGTTTTAGAACATTTACATGACATTTATGGAATAACTGTGGAAATACCAGGAATGTCACTGTCCCAGTCAGTTACTGAGGTATGGCACTACTGTGCAATAGGTTGTCCAAACCTTAGTGGCTTAAAAGGAACGCCATTTTATTACACAGTAGGTCTTGGGGTTGGGACTTCAGAGAGGATTCAGCCGGGTAATGCTTTAGCTCCCTGATGTACTGATTGTACTTAGATAGGGTATTTGTGGCATATAGGCTGAACAAGGGGTGCAGTGTACCTTCCAGATATGTCTGGCATTATGGCAAGGAAGACAGGCAAGCTGAGCTCAGGCAGGACCTCTGTCAACCAAAGATTTTACACTAGTCGGGGGGGGGGGGGGGGGGGGGTCTCTAATACTTGTACTTTTAAAAATGCCTGTTTTATTTTTAAGTTATGTGTATGTCTGTGCACAAGTGCAGGTGCCTGAAGAACCCAGAAGGAGCACTGGATATCCTGGAGCTGGATTTACAGACAGTTGAGAGCCACCCCACCATGGTGCTGGGATGCGAACTCACGTCCTCTGTAAGAGCAGAAAGTCTCTCGGGCCCTGCTTGCAGTGTTAAAGGGCTTAGTGCACTTGCAGAAGGCTTTCTAGGAACAAGCACTTTGTTTCTCCCTTAGCTCTTTTGAGACCCAGTCTTGTATGTAGCCAAGATTGACCTTAAACTCATGATCATCGTGACAGCCTTCTAAATGCATGGCCTGATTACAGGTGTGTGCCATGACTCTAAACTTCGTTTCTGTCACTTCTTAATGTCCAAATGATCATCAAGCCACAACTGGTCACTCTAGCTCTGACCTAACCTCTTGCTGGTTATGTATTTAACATGTATTCAATATGTGTGTGTGTGTGTGTGTGTGTGTGTGTGTGTGTGTGTGTGTGTGTGTGTGTGTGTGTGTACATGTCAGGGCACCCATGTGAAAGCCAGAGGCAACATGCTTGGCAAGCAGTAAGTACCTTTACCCACTGGGCCATCTTACAAGCCCTCTATTTCTAATGTTCTGGACCTGGCAAGGTTTTCCCAAGTTATCATTTCATAATGGGGACGAGTTTCTGAGTGGGCATATCAACATAAAACTATTGAGACATACCTGCTGACATGTAGAGAAGGCCTGTCAGAGAAAGACTATGGGAAGCACTAGAATCCGTGCCAGTGGAGAAGGTCTCGAAGGCAAAGAGGAAGAGGCAGAGTCATCAGAAGACTCAGCTTGTTGTACACCTATTGGAGACACAACACCCCGAGACAAAATAATACAAACAGAGCAGGACATGGATGATTGGGAATATGTGTGATATCAAAAAACGCCAAGTATTTTCTCCTCTGATTCTGAAAGTGGCAAAATTCCCCTCTAGGACACGGGGCTCTGAAAGATGAACAGACTCTATGAATCAAGAGTTCCAACCTTTAAGGATTTGTTTTAAATAACTTAAGCTTTCTTGCTTAGAAACTCATTAAAAACAACTTCAATGCGCTCGAGGGAAAAGTTGTCTTTTAACAACTTTTAATGAGCTTTTCCCTCCTACGTGTAGGGAGTATGTATATGCCATCCAGATTGCCCTCCAGAGCAGACTCTTTCTTTCTCCCACCTGCTAGGATTGTTGGTAGCCAGCGACTCCAGGCTAAGTCCCTTCCTGGGACACAGTCTCTCTAAAGAGAGCTGCCTTGTTGGAGGAGCAGCCGCTGTCTAATTACTAGTCTCTCTCCTGCAGCGGACTGACACCTCTTTGTTGACTGTACTCCATTCCATTCCTCCCTCGCTTACCCAAATTGTGGAGTTTGCTTCCCAGCAAACTCAACCCCAAGCCTGAGTACAGCAGTAATGAAGGCAGCGTGGATGATGAAAGGAGTTTCTGTTTGCTTTGGCGGCCTTATGAGTGACAAGGTTAGAGAAAACTAGCCAGGCAAAGGACGTGCCAGTTTTACTGCCCTACTGGGAAGGCCTAGAATAACATAACCACAGGAAATAGCTCGAATGCTTCTTGGAAGCAGAGACTCACTTTCTATTCCATTCCATGCTAGACACAAATAGTTCCGAGACAGCTTCTGGGGTATAAATACGCTTACCCTGGCTGATTTTATGCTTCAACTATTTAACAAAGAGAATCATTGAGTTCACAATGATTTCACCATCTCCTCTTCATCAGTCACGGGAACACTGTCCTACTCAGAGCTACTTAGTCCTGGAAGTGCACAGAACTCAAAGGCAACAAATTTGACGCGGCCCTATCAGTGTCCTAGGCTTGTGGCACAAAAATAAGAAAAACAAAATAGCGATTAAATAATACAGTGAAAAAAAGCAGTCCAGTGTCGATGTAGCGAATACGGAGAAGATGGATGGCGGAGAACAGAGAACGGAAGCGAGGAGTGCGTCATCCACCAGATGCGTGACGGCACAGACAGCAGGAAGAGGTGGGACCTCTGAGGAACACCGAGAGTGGGAGATGATCAAGTGGAAGGAAAGCCAAGAACTGGGAGACGCGTCACACAACAGAGAGACGGGAAGGACAGCTGAGCTGCCCAATGGTGAGCCACGCAACAGAGAGTAACCCGCACGGTGACGCAGCAGCAAGGGCCACCACAGAGCTGCACGAACACCTGGACAGTCTTGCTGCTCAGCAGCCTGAGTGGACCGCTCGGACCCTCAACACGGTGCTTCCCGAACAACCAGCCAAGCCCCTGTTATTTGGAAGACACAGGGAGATGAGAGATGATGCTACGTTGCCCAGGAAGATGTGGTTTTGTTCATTCCAGGTCACCGTATAAGCCCAAGGCAGAAATCAATCCAGAATGTGTGCAATGGCTGCCGATGTCATCATGAGCAGCCCAGAACAGAAATGACAGGATGCCTGTGATGGCAAAGGAAAACAAAGTTCCTTTCTTCGGAAGGGCTGAATAGTCATTGCATTGGTTCCTTTATTAAGCATCTCCTTTACCTTGGTAGTGAAGAAATCTCTTGGGAATTGATACCACTGAGAAGTCCACACTGTGTTGGGCTTAGAGGACAAATGGAAATCAGAAACATCTGCAGATACTCCATTCTGGTCCCTAAGATGTAGTTATGAGAGACAAATGTTAGAGTAAAAAATGGTCTGTAGGAAATATAGAACTCAGCCATGGTGTCGAGAGCACAGGGCTCCATCTGACACCACAGTAGAACTTGGACAAACTGGCTTAGCTGATGTGAGTGTAGACTTTCCTGAGAAGTAAAAACAATTAAGATCTACTACAACGTATTTAAGAGGAGGGAATATTGAGGAAAGCCAGGAACATGTGCAAAGACATACATAAAGAGGAGTTTGTGCACTGACGAACCTTTGTAGTCAATGGGCCAGCAGCCTCCAGCTCACTTGAGCAGGTTAGAAATGCAGACACTCTGGCCTCCTTTGTGCCTCAACAAGATTCCCAAGCAGTCTGGACATACTTAGAAATTTGAAAGGCTGAAAAAAGACTAACTAGGCTGTTACTCAGACAGTGTCCAGTGGAACATGGTGAGATTCACAGCTGGACATACAGGGACAACCCTGCACCCAGACTTTTACTGACCATGTTTACTCGGTTGCATTATACTCTAACAGTATTAAGAAGGCAAGGATTTAAATTTAGGGTGGTGGGATGGAATCTAGCCACAATATTAAAATGTATACTGATGTAAGAATGCTGTGAGGTGTGAAATATCCCCCCAGAGGTTCGTGTGCTTGAACACCTGGTCCATTCATACTTTGTTTCTCAGAGACTGTGGAAACTTTGGATGGAGGGTCTGTCTGGAGGAAGTGGATCACTGTGGGTGGGTCCTTAGCTTTATAGCCCAGCTCCACTTCCAGTACCATCTCTGCTTCTCTGTCCATTGGGAAAGTACCTTCATGTTCCAACAGTCACAGCAGAAATCTGTTCCCACCACCACCATGCCTTCTCTGCCACAATGGACTACACTCTCAAACTGTAAGTCAAAATTAACCCTTCTTTCTTCAAGTTTCTATCAGGCAATTTTGACACAAAAAAGGAAAAATTAATTAGTATGAGGATTATATCTGATTTTCAAGAAAAAGACTATTAAAGGGTTTAGGAATTTAGCTCAGTGGGACAGCATTTGCCTAGCAAATGAGGTTCCATCCTCAGCTCTGAGGTGAGGAGTCGGGTAAAGAAGAAGGGGGTATCTCAAAATAGACAGGTCATCTTCAAACCCTTCAGAGATCTATAGAATATTAAAATGTTTTAGTAACATAGGTTTTTTTTAATGACTATGAGACATGTTTGCTCCTGGCAGCACCAATCTAGTTCAGAGAAGATATGGTCATTGAAGAAAATGCATATGGAGTTAACTTTCATTGTGGCAAACGTTAGTCACTGGCTAACAAAGTACCCTTGCATTGACTGCTGACAGTATGCTGTCCAAAATGGACAAACAGGACACAAAACAAAGGACTACCAATATTTGCCAAGACAAGTGTGGTTGCAGTTTTGGCAACAGGTGTCCTCTGAGGCCAGGACAATGTGGCACCATTGCTGAAGTGGCCTTTGCAGTCTGGAAAAGGTACAGTGCCCCTTTCTTCAAAGGCAGCTGAACAGACAGTGAACCGATGGCTTCTGGTGTGCAGTGGAACAGTAGCTGAAACAGTTATTCTTGAAGGAGTAACTAGGCTGATGGAGTTTAACCCCTCAATGGTAGACCGGTATTTAATAAAAGAAATGAAACCACCCACAAGCCAAGAAGAATGAGCAGTCAAATTCCAAAAACATCAGCAATTTCCAGAATTTAAAATCCTGAATCATGACAGGACATTGGTGGAATTCAGATTTATCTGGTACATGGACTACTCCCACCAAATGTGAGGTGGAACTGTAGGCCTTCTGTACATCCTACTTCACAAATGAGTCTAAAGCCTGTAGGCCGAAGATGATGCCCCAACATTGGAGAGAGACCTCGGGTGACTCTCCAGGCAGCTGGCTATTTCTGTCAACTCACATTTTTCTGCAAGTTGCTTGTTTTCACTTCCTGTTTTACTAGGTAATATTATTTCTTTCTCAAGTCTCTGAGGGAGTTCAAGATTAGATAGTTGTAGTAACAATTTCCCTTGTTAAGAAATTAGAAAAGAAACCCACTAAGGAGTTTTAAAGTGTATAAGCTTAAAAGACATTATAAGATAGTCTTCTGTTGGTAATACAGAATAGGATAGAAAGTGAATTAGGTATATTTTGGACTCACCAAAATAGGATAGATAATGGAATATTCTCTCTGAATTTGTCAAATGCATATGGACTGGACATTGTTGATGTATTTATTGCTTGTATATATTGTATATAGTTATTCTACTTATTGTATATAGTTTTTCTTATATTAGTTATAACTTTTTCATTTTTATTTTTATTAGACAAAAAAAGGGGAAATATGGTGATATTTTATTTGTGCTGAAATGTGGTGATATTGTATTTGTGCTTTAACATACCTGGAGATCAGAGGAAATAGCAAGCCATTTTAAGGAAATAAGAAATCAGGCAGCACATGCCCTTAATCCCTTAGCAGGCAGGATCTCTGTGTGTTCAAGGCCACACTAGGGAACAGAGGCAAGTGTGGTGACAAAGTCCTTTAATCCCAGTACTAACCATAGAGGCCTGGAGGTCTGTTCAGACAGATAGAAAGTGACAGAGCTGTGTAGGAAGAGGAAGTGAGGTAGCTGGGCTAAGAGAGCCAATGAGAGGGCAGAACAGCAAGGCAACAAAAGCATGGGTAGACAGGAAGCAAGTGGCATTTGGAAGCTGCAGAGTTGGTGAGGTAAGGTTGACTGGTGGCTTTCCTTATTTCCCTGATGTAAGGCTTTCACCCCTAAATTTATTTAATAAGATGATTTAGAAATTCATCTACAGAAGGGTACTATAATAAGCTATGCAAGATAATACCAGAGTCTATGCTTCCAAGACGAAGCAGAAAAAAAAAAGAGAGAGAGAGAGAAATAGGTGAATATATCTGAAAAATATTCAGGAAATAAAGTCAGCGAGACATGGGAATGGTTTGGAATTAGGAATGAGCATGAGGTGTGAAAAAGTATGACTTAACACAATGATTGTTACACACACAATCATGATCTTTTTTGATATTTTTACTATTTATATATACACAACACCAACTCAACTAGCAAACTCTCAATATTCATTAAGCTGAATGGAAAAAATCAAGGGTAGTTTTAGGGGTTAGACCATGAGCTAGGCTTTGAGACTTGCATAAATTAAGTTGTACCTCAAAATATATGAATCCTTAGTACCTGTGAGCATGATCTTATTTGGAAATAAGGGTTTTGTGAATGTACACAAGTTAAAATAAAAGTCATATTGGATTAATGTGGCTATCCCTATAAAGCACAAGAACCCAAGCATGGAAGAGATTTAGAGACAAAAAGATACTAAGATATGTGAGGTTGCAGGCAGAAATGGAAGTGTTCCATCTATTAGTCATTAATGCTGAGAATTATTACAACTGCCAGAAGCTCTGAGAAAGGGAAACTGCACTGATTTCCCCCTGAGAGAGGTTTCAGAAGGAAAACACTCCTCTAACACATTGATTTCAAACATCTAGTCTTCAAAACTGCGCTAATAAATTTATGTTGTTTTAAACCAACTGACCTGTGGCATTTTGTTATGACAGTCCTATAAAACTAACAGAGGGATGTCTTTCTGATATCAAAGAAGAAATGTCAATGAGTAATCTTAAATTGGAAGCAATTACTATAATGAAGTATCTTACTCAGAACCTGCTATCATTAGAATAAACATCCTTGATTGTATTCACCCCCAATCTTCTAAGAAAAATGGTTTCCACATGTATTGTCGAGAACATTCTAGGAGGTCTGGGAATACAGCTCAGTGAGTAGACTGTCCATCTGGCACAGGTTTAATCTCCAGCATCGCATAAAGCCAGCTGTGGTAGCGTTCACCTTGTAATTGCTGCACGCTGGAGGTGGAAGATCAAAAGTTCAAGGTTATCCTTGACTACATAGTGAGTTGGAAGCCAGTCTAGACCATATGAAACAACAACAACAACAACAACAAATACCAAAGAGAAAAAAAAAATCATTCTAAGAAATTCCAAACGTCCCTATGATTGATGACAGTTAAGAAAAGAAAAATACAAAAGAAGAAAAGTAAAAACAACTTATTTTAACTTATTCTTTCTTAAGTACGCTTGTTCTTTGCCAGTTGCAGGCATGAATACAGTGCATCCTGTTTACTTTCACCCTACCCTCTTTTATCCTCTTTTATCCTCTTTCCATCCCTGCCATTGCACACTCCTCCCCACAGGTCCCTTTGCTTTGCTCACGCCTTCATGTTTTGTTTCGTGGTCCACTGATTTTAACCAGCACCATCTGTGTGGTCCCAGGTTTGGAACATCTGTTACAGCCCACTGGTTTGCTCTACAAGCAAGGCAATGACTCGTCCATCTCCCAGAATCCGTTAGTTGCCAGCAGCTCAGCAGAAAAGTTAAGGCTCTCTGAGCCTCTCATCCATCCATGACTGGCGGTTGGCAGGCCCAGTCTTGTGCAGACCCACAACAGGCAGGCAGCCACAGCCGCTATGAGCTCGTGTTTGCAATGCTGTGTCATGCCCTGAGGACAGCATTGCACAACGCTTCTTCCTGTGTCCCCGCCTGCTCACTTTTTTTTTTTTCTGTTCTTCCTCTCTTTCACAATGCTCCCTGAACCTTAGAGAGGGTTATATAAATGTCTTGATTAAGGCTGAACATTCAACAGTCATCTGTCCTAACTATCTGAGCCATACAGTCCCCACTGTTCACTGCGAAGAGAAGCTTCTTTGAAGAAGGGTAAGAGTAGTATTTCTCTATGGGTAGAAACAATATTTAAGCTGCAGTTTGGTAGCATGTCAGTTTACCTAAACAACAGTGCTGACTGCTCTCCCCCTTGAGGCCCATGACCTCTCCAGTACCAGTTTTTCTTTTCTTTTTTTCTTAAAATTTATTTTTACTATTTTATGTGTATGAGTGTTAGCCTGTCTGTGCATCGTGTGTGTGCCTGTGCCTGTGGAGGTCAGAAGAAAGCACCAAATCCCCTGGGACTAGAGTTATAGATGGTTGTGAGTGCCAGGTGTTTGCTAGGAATTGATTCCAAGTCCTCTTCAATGGCAACAAATACTCTTAACCACTGATACAAGTCTCCACCCCATTTATGAATTTTTGACTAGGTTTATAGTTCTAGACATGCATTTCCTCACATGAAGCAGAACTCAAATCCACTTTGAGGACAGTTGTACTATTACTGTACCAACAGGTCATCTTGCATGGCAGGTTGACCTTAGAGTTCACAGGGTTAGCAGCTGGACAACACCACTGACACCTTACCTCCCCTAGCAGCCTGCAGAGCACATTCTAGAACTACGGAAGCTAGCCATCAGGGGGGAAATCTCCCAGCTCAGTTCCAGCTTGCTTTCTCTACTATATCTTACAACCAAGGTATATGGTTGTCTTCAGCAACAAGGTCTTATCATCTAGTCATGGAGGGCAAGCAAGACCAATGGACAAGGCCTGTATTTGTAGGGGGACCTCCAGGTCCTCCCTGACCAGCAACTCACAAGGAGGTTTCCCACACGCAGCCTACACTTTTTTTATTTGATAAACAATGACTTCTAGGGACAGCATTATCCAACTGTGATGGATAGCTCCCTTCTAACTATGTTTTCTAAGCTTAGATTTCAATTGGCTTACAAAGTAGTAGATTTTCATAGGGCTTTTTCATAAGTCCATTACTTTAGTTAACTCACCCTCCCCAACCCATCACCTCCCTGTCTCCCACCCTCATAGCTGTTTGAGCCTCCCCATTTCCAATATTCTCCTTCTATCGTTTGTATTACCTGCTCTCCCTGAAGACACCCCTCCATGTACCCTTTCTAGTTTCATGGCTTCTACAGGTGCCCCAAGTTAAACACATAGAACTGAACATCCCAAGAAAAGATACACACTGCCGAACAGAAACTGTTAACTCCCATTTGTCCACTACTGTCCTTATTGCCTAAGCCACTATAGTCCTATTCAAAAGTCCTTACCTATCCCTGGATCTTGAAATGTACTCCCTACTTTTTCTTCTAGCTCTTTCAGAGTTTCGGGTTTTATGTTGAAGTCTTTGATCCACGTAGAGTTGATTATTGTGCTGGAGGAAAGGGAAAGATCCATATAATTCTACATATGGATGTCCAGTTTCCCCAGAATCCTTTGTTGAAGAGGTTAGCTTCTCTTCAGTCTGAATTTCTCACGTCTTTGTCAAAAGTTAAGTAGCAATAGTTGTATGTGTTCATATTGGAGTCTTCTACTCTGGTCCATTGGTCTATATGTCTTATGTTCCAGTCTCAAAGTATCCCACCTCCTAATACAGGTACAGAAATACTTTTCCTATGTTTGAAACTGGTGTACAACCTAAGAAGTTAGCCTCAGCAGCTTCTCAGAAATCTCCTAGGAATTCCTTTAATTTGTCATCACTTTCTTCCAAAGCTAAAAAACACTAAGAAATAACTTTGGGGACCTTTCCTGGTATATAAACATTATTGATTGACAAATTCCTATATGATTCTAAATGCCATCCTCATTTATCCCAGGATAATCTACAAAGTCAATCAGGTATCAGAGATGGAACTATGGCAACAGGCCTCACTGGTATTATTTCTTTTCCAACACAGCTGTTAGTGTTCTGAGCCCTGAGTTCAGAAAAAAAAATGAGTGACTAGGAACCTAGACTGCCTAGAAATGAAGATTGCTGATGTCCTT
Organism: Peromyscus maniculatus bairdii; assembly: GCF_049852395.1. Classification (NCBI taxonomy): domain Eukaryota; kingdom Metazoa; phylum Chordata; class Mammalia; order Rodentia; family Cricetidae; genus Peromyscus; species Peromyscus maniculatus. The sequence continues at coordinate 68,009,466 of NC_134863.1, read as the reverse complement.
CCACCTCGGGGCTCTGTAAAATAAAGGTAGACTACTCCTTTTGCAGAGCTGGCCAAGAGCAATTATCCTCAGATCATCCAGCAATTATCACCTAAAAGGTGTGGAGTTTAAGCCAAGCATGACAGTGTGAGGGTGTAATCCCAGAACTTGTCCAGCGGAGGAAGAAGAATTGGGTATTCAAGCCTCCACCTGGCTACCTGGTGAGTTAAAAGCCATATGAGATCATGTTTTAAAAAATGTTTTGTTTACAGATAGTATCAAATGATGGAGGGGCTTCTAAAACTCTTGTTCAGATTTGAAAACCTCGTGTCAGATAAAATGTCTCAGTGTTGCTAACAAGTTCCAAGTTAGGCTACCTAACATAGCCACTGTCACCTAATACAACTATATCTGAAGAGTGGTTACTACATGAAACACTACCCAAACTCCCTCTCCTAGATACCACATACCGGCCAAACAACTCCTTTATCTCCCTGCTTCCCAATCAGATGCAAATCACTGTCCAAGTCTAAGTGATGTCAGACAGAAACATTCCAAGCATCATGCAGAAAGGACTCCTTGAAGTAGGCAACTCCAGGTGGTCAAGCAGAAATGATGGAGTCTCTGGCCTCACCTGGCTCTCTTATACTAAATTCTAACTTTTCTCCTGAGTCACTCTGGTTTGTCAATCACTTTACCAAATTTCTGTGCAACATAATTCCCCTCAGTAGCCCAAGACATGCTTCAAGATCTTATTTTCCCCCTTTCCTAGCCAAAGGGGGAAAACAGGATGACTATTTCTCAAAAAGAGTTGTATCAATAACACAAGAGTAAAATAAAGTACCTATACATGAGTACATGGCTCCATGTAATTGGACTGTGAATGGCGAGGAGACTGGAGATAACACCTAGCAAGCAGTTATCGATCATTGGCTAGGGCATGGCACAGGTGATGTAGTGCCCTCTTCTTCCCCAAAATGGTCTCTTTATCACCTACTTGCCAATGAAATCATGTTGGCCATGAGTGGACTCATTGAGTCTCTAGTTGTCTAACATGGAAAAATGAGAGGAAGCTTGATCTCAGCTCTGACAAGAAGTGCTCTTGTTAATTAGGGAAGCAGAGAGAAGTTCAAGGAGAATCCAACCTTGGAATTGGACTGGGCCCATTGCAGCCTCCTTTCAGGTGTCGGAGCTGTGCAGACAGTCTCCTTCCTTATCTCTAGATCTAGAGCACTAGGGAGCAAGGAGGGCAAATTCCAAGCAGGCTCACACCGGCTTAGCATCAGTGAGAGTAGAAGCCTAGCTACTGAGACGGTATGGGCTTTTCCTTGGGAGATTTTCGAGTAACTGAGTATTCTTTTAGGCTATACAGTGTTAATCCTCTTAACTACTGTGGCTGCAGCCCCTCAGCTCAGCTGAGCTTATTAAGGAGGGGCATGAACCTTCGAGGAACTGGGTCCAAAGCTACAATGATCTATCAGCTCACACCTGTCAGAGTGGCCACTCTCAAAACAAAACGAGAAAATATGTGTTTGTGAGACAAGTGGGACAGAAGTGTGTACTATTAGGATTGGAAAATGACACAGCCATTATGAAAGAGAATACAAGCAGTCCTCAGCACAATAAAACTAAAATCACTACCCGATCCAGCAACGCCATCTTTGGATATTGACACGGAAGAATTAAAAGAGGGATCTGAGAAGGGTGTCTGGACACGTGCTCCTTTGTCTTATTCACAACAGCAGGAGGTAGAAGGAATATTTACAAGTGAATGGGGAAAAAAACATGGCACATTTGTGCAATTGAGTATTATTCAACCTTCGGAAAGAAGTAAGTCCTGTCACATGCTAAAACGGGTACAATACAATGAAAAGGTCAGCCAATTCAGTCCCTACTAAACATTTCCAACAGAGAACATTGCTATAACTCAGTGTGTGCAGAGGTGATGGAAACATTTGAAAACTGGTAGTTAGTTCCACAGTACTGGGATATCTCAAATGCCACAGAATTTGAAAAAAGCATTTCATATTGAATGTTCCTAAATATTTATGGTTTCTTTTCATTTGTGTGTGGTAGGTAGCACAACAAACTCTACAGGAATTTGTATTACTAATTTTGAGTTTCTTAGAATGTAGCTTTTTTGTTTTGTTTTCTTTCTTTTTTTTTTTTTAAAAAAGTTCTATAATAGTATGTGTATTTTAAAGATTATTCCAGGCTGGAGAGTCAGTTCGGCTGGTAAAGTGCTTGTCATAAATGCAACCATAAAGAGCTCAGAGTTTGATCCTCAGAACCCATGCAAAAGCGGCCAGGCATGGTGGCATGCACTTGTGATCCCAGCACTGATGAGACTGAGTCAAGAAACCCGTGGAGCTTGATGGCCAGCCAGCCTAGCCTAATCAGGGAGTTCCAGGCCAGCAAGAGACTTTGTCTCAGTGTTTACTTGGCCTCTGCAAGTATATACATGTGGATGATGATGCTGACTAATGACACCCAATGTTGACAAAAACACATGTTCACCCATACACCCATGAACATGCACACATTGTATACATATACACATGCAAACAAATGAAATAAAATTTAATAGAATCCCTTCGGTTTCCTTACATTTCTTTTGTGGGTTCTCTAGCCCCACCTACTCATACTATGCTGGCATTCCCCAGACCACATTCTTGGCCTACACATGCTGAGCACAGCAACTTCAGCCCTATATGGATTTAACAACCACCTGTAGGATAACAAGTCTCTAACCTGAAACTGCAGCTGAGCTGTATCCCCAAAGCCTCAGGCATGCATATTTAATCACTTACTCAACATTTCTACCTGAATGTCCATGGGAACTCAAGACTCAGCATCCAGAATAACAAGTGAACTTTCTTTTTTTTCTAATTTTTAAAGCATTTAATTTATTTATGTGTATGTATGTTCTGTCTGCATGTGTGTCTGTGCACCATGTGTGTGTCTGGTGCCTGAGGAGGCAAGAGAGGACAACAGGTACCCTACTGGGGTTACATATGGCTATGAGATGCCACGTGGGTTCTGGGAATAAAACCTAGGTCCTCTGGAAGGGGAGCCAGTACTCTGAACTGAAGAGCCATCTCTCCACCCCGACATCTCGCCACCCCGACATAACAACTTTCAAACAATGCTTCCTCTCTTAATATCACCTACTCTACTCAATAGCACCCACCTCTACTCAATAGCACCCACCTCTACTCAATAGCACCTACCTCTACTCAATAGCACCCACCTCTACTCAATAACACCCACCTCTACTCAATAGCACCCACCTCTACTCAATAGCACCCACCTCTACTCAATAACACCCACTCTGCTCAATAGTACCCACCTCTACTCAATAGCACCCACCTCTACTCAATAGCACCTACCTCTACTCAATAGCACCCACTCTGCTCAATAGTACCCACCTCTACTCAATAGCACCCACCTCTACTCAATAGCACCTACCTCTACTCAATAGCACCCACCTCTACTCAATAACACCCACCTCTGCTCAATAGCACCCACCTCTACTCAATAGCTTCTGCCTTTACTCAATAGCACCTACCACTACTCAATAGCACCCACTTCTATTCAATAGCACCCACCTCTGCTCAATAGCACCTGCCTTTACTCAATAGCACCTACCACTACTCAATAGCACCTACCACTACTCAATAGTACCTACATTTACTCAACAGTACCCACCTCTGTTCAACAGCACCCACCTCTACTCAATAGCACCCACCTCTACTCAGTAGCACCTACCTCGACTCAATAACATCTGCCTCTACTCAATAGCACCTACTTCTACCTCTACTCAGTGGCCAAGCCAAAAACCCAAAGACCTTTGAATCTTTGAACTTCCTTTTCTCAGTCTCTCTTTTAAATATATTTAGAAATCACTTCATTATCTATTTTCTATCCCAAGAATAATTTATTTTTCTCATAATTTATTATGACATCAGAGTCTAGACTTCTCAGAGGTTTCTGAATTTGCTCAACAGTGGCAGATAGGTTGCTTAAAACTAAGGAAAAATACCAGTGAGAAAATTAAAGAGTTCTAAAAACAGTATATATGATGACCAAGACATAAAATTATCTGTGTCTAATTTCTTCACTAATTTGTTCTTCAAAAAGTACTTAGTAATTTCCTTAGGATAAAGATTTTTATAATGTTTGTAGCTAAATGGTTTTCTCATTTTGAAATAAGTATGACACTTTCTGAATCAAACAGGACAAAAGATTCAGATGTACAGGATGAACTGAGTCCATTGAAAGCAAAGGTATTTTGAATATAATTTAGATGTTGACCTTTGATAAACACAAAAACAGCATATATAATATCTCCAGAGAGTTTTCAAAACTTCTAAGCAGTTGATATTACATTTATAAACCTCTAGAGGAGAATCTTACTGGCAGCCACTCCCATTATTTTTTAACAGCATATATAGCATTAAAATACAAAATTATGAAAAGCACCACACAGATACCACCTAATTCTGCTAATTATATCTCTATAATGTTTCTTGTTTTGATAGCTCCCTTCCTGCTAAAACTTTCCAATAGCTCTCTGCTACACGTGGTATAAATGTGTACTGCAAATCTCTGGCCACACCCTTTACCATCTGTCCTCTCCATCCTTATTTCTTCAGATGGGCCCTTCTCTGAATGGCCTTTAGACACATAGCAACTCCTTTGTTCCCTACTCTAACACACTCATCTCCCAAGGCTGTACCATTTGAATATCCCTCTTCCTGGAACCATCTCCTGCTGGTTCCTTTGTCATACCCACTTCTTGAGTCAACATGTCTCTAAGAGCCCTTCCTAACCTCTAACACATCCGGTCCTTACCTACCTCTCTCAAGAAGCACAGCCTCCCAGAACATCACTGTTCTCCTTTCTTTATAGTGCTTAGCACTGTTTGGCTCACTCTATCAATGATTTGCTTACTACTTAGAGAAGAGGACTTTTGATTTCAGAAACATAATTTCTACTTTATTTTGGCCCATAATCCTAATCAAAATTCAAATCTTACAAGAGTGGGGGAGTATATGTATCTTACAGCCAATTTCAATCAGCTCCCAGTGGCACACATACTGGCCTCACTTCCCTGACCTAACCTGCAGATGTTCCTGTATTTCCTACACTTGATCTTAACTGAACTATGACAATGAACAAAGAAATAAAGCTTTTCCCATTCCAAGACAGGACTAGTCCTTCCAATTCCGAGCTGCACTGCACCCCACACAGCACCCCAGGCTTGTTGGCATACACCTGTACTCCTACTACTCTACAGGTTAAAACAGTGATCAAGAGTTCAACACGACAACGGACTGCATAGCAACCCTCTGTCTAAATAAATAAGTAAAACAAAACTTTAAAATCATATCCTGAGCCTCACACTGGTAGTATGATACTCAGGGGAATACTGAACACTTGTTAGATGCTTTCTAAGGGCTGGGTGAGGTATACTGTTGAACTTGGCATTCTCTGACCTATAAGAGCTCATATCTCTATTAGCAAAGGTTTACAAACAACTCTATCTGTGATAAGCAGATACTTTTCAATAGTTTGCGGCAGTTGTGATTTGAGGTCATACAATCTGTTTGTGATACAGAACAACTTGAGCTTATAAGCACAGATTTGAGATAATAAAAAAAATACTTGGAAACAGGTATGAATAAAGTACACTGTGAACATAAAAGAAGCAATTCATTCTTTTGGTAGGAGCAAGTGAAATATCATGACTAAGCAGTCATTACCTTGTTAACATCATCATCATTATTATTGAGACAAGTTCTCAAGTGTAATATAATTAGGCCTAGAACTTGAGGTCCTCCGGCCTCAGCCTCTGAATGCAGAGATTATAAGCATATACTCATACTCTGGCTAGTCACTTGGATGTTGATTAAATAAAGAACTTTTTCCCAACTTGAGAAAATTTGAGACAGTATTCAAGTCAATGAGAAAAAAATTATGAGTAAATTAAAAGTGAGTGATGTCATCAAGATCAGGGAGTTGGAGAACCCACAAAGATAAATAGCTACAGAATCATAATGCTTGGTTTTAATTGCCAACTTGATACAACCTGTAATCACATTGGAAGAGTCTCAATAAGGGATAATCTAAATTGGGTTGGTGTATGGATATGTCCAGGGGCCTTGTCCTAATAAGGGGAAAGACCAGCCCCACTGTGGGTGGCAACATTCCCTAAGCATGGGTCCTTAGCAATATAAGAGTGGAGGAGTCCTTTTTAGCTCTTCACTGTGGATATGATGTGACCAGCTTTCTCCTGCCACTGTGACTTCACCACTTTGGTGATTATAACTTGGAAATGTCCTCTAAGTTACTTTTTGTCAGGGCCACTTTATCATAGCCAAAGGGGAAAAAAAACAAAAGAAACAAGAATAAGAATGATAGATACATAATTGCAAAGAACTTTGAGTATTATGATAAGGAATGCTGGCTTTACCTCTCCCTCTGATTCACTGGTACCCATATGTGTGTAAACTGGCTACAGAAGAATCCCTTGGAAAGCATGTTTAAAATATCCCAAATGTTCAGATGTGGATAATCTGGTTGAGGGATTTTAGCTCATTTTTTGGTTTTGTTTCTTGAAACAAGGTCTCTCTGTGTAGCTCTTTGTGAATCTCATTATATAGACCTGTCCGCCTCTATATAGGTTATTATCTAAGGAGTATCCATCTGCGCATGTATTCCCAGCCTACCTCATCCATCTTTGAATTTGAAGGGACAGAGATTAAGTCTCTGTCCTAAACCTATAATCAAGCATGAGAAATTGTTTTCTGACAACCTCATCCCATGAAGACAAAAGGATTCTTTGGACTGACCACCTTGCAGAACCAGAGATGAAACAATGGTCAACCAGACAGCACTAGACTAAGACTACATAATTATGTACACCTCTTTAGCCATGTCTTGATTTTATCTAAGGCTTCTATCTGTAGAAATAAGGTAGGAAACTTCAGATTTCAAAGACACAGAACTTAAGCTAATCATACATAGACAAGGCTTGAGGTAAAGCAAGCATAGTCAGTAAAGTATTTACCAGGTAAGCATGGCTTGAGTTCAGATCCCCAGCAGCCCAATGTTGACTGAGGTGGAGACAGGTGGCTCCCAGGGGATTACCTGCCAGCTATGCTAGTCAAAATGATGAGCTTCAAGTTTGGTAAGAGGCAGTGGTGGTGTACCTCTTTAGTCCCAGCTCTCAGGAGGCAGAGGCAGGCAGATCTCTGTGAGTTCAGGGCCAGCCTAGTCTACATAATGAGTTTCAGGACAAGCTCCAAAAGCTACAGAGAATCCCTGTCTTGAAAAAGAAACCTTAGGCATTGGAGAGATGGCTCAGTGATTAAGAGTGCTTGTAGAGATTCATAACTGTCAAAGTTCTGGGATAAATTGGCTGTGAATACTGAGCCCTAAGTGTGACATCTTTATCAACAGCCCCTTGCAGACTACATGTAAGAAATGAAAGACTCAGTCAAATAAAATGTTAAATCTGAAAAAATTCCCACATAAACATCCAAGAACTCTGGGATACTATGAAATAACCAAACCTACAAATAATAGGTATAGGGGAAGGAGAAGAAACCCAAGTTAAAGGCACAGAAAATATTTCTGTTTAAATCATACACAGCTGGCCATGGTGGCACACACCCTTAATCCCAGCACATGGGAAGCAGAGGCAGATGGATTTCTGTGTTCAGGTCAAACCTGTTCTACAAAGCTAGTTACAGGACAGCCAGGGTTACCCAGAGAAATCCCATATTGAAAAGCAAAAAAAAAAAAAAGAAGAAGAAGAAAATTTCCCCAATCTAAAGAAAGAAGGAGGTCTCTATCAAGGTACAAGGGGGACACGGAACACCAAATAGGCTGGACTCGAAAAGAAACTCCCCATGAAACATAATAATCAAAACACTAAATATACAGAGCAAAGAAAGGATATTAACAGCTGCAAGGGGAAATGACCAAGTCACATATAAAGAAAAGTAAGCCTATAGAATAACACCTGATTTCTCAGAGACTCTGAAAGCCTTAAGGACCTGGTCAGATATTTTACTAACTCTGAGAGACCACAGATGCCAACATGCATTACTATAGTCAGCAAATCACAACTGTCAGGGGAAGAAAATCATTTTACAATAAGAACAAATTTAAACAATTTCTGTCTGCCAGTCTGGGTCTATAGGAAGACACTGGAAAGAAAACTTCAGTCTGAAGAGAAGGTAAACTACACCCAAGAGAACACAAAGAAGAAATAAACCGGAAACAGTTAATCAAGGGGGCAGGAGGGAAATACCACAACAGCAACATAGCATCCATGGTGTGGGAAGATACTTTGCATGCTACCAAAGAGAAAAGTAATCATCAGTGTCACACAGCTACAAACTGAGACCTATAACAGCAACCTGCCTGCAGCATACGCTGGTACAGTAGTGGTACAATGCTATGGGAGTAGCCAACCACTTTTTGATTGCACTTAAGGTCTACTCCATGACTCCTAATGACATACTACTATACCAGTCAGTCAGGGTTCTGTTCATTCTTCATCAGAGAAGCCCCTTCTTGCAGTAGATGACAGTTCACACAGAGACAACTGAAGAATGTGTAAAGAGTAAGACTTTGAAGTACTAAAACCCAATGGGATGGCTTTAGCAAACCCTTCCCTTCAAGGCTCAGGGATCTATGCAGAAGAAGAGGTGGAAAGATTGTAGGAGGCAGAGGTGGTGGGTGACTCCGTGGAAACAGCATCATCAAGGCACAGAACTGATACAAATAAGCGATCTATGATATCACATATCACAGAGACTGTGGCAGCATGCCCAAGACCTGCAAAATTCAAACCAGACAAAACTCCAGCACTAAGTAGAGCAGGAAGACACAAATCCCCATTTGAACCAAGAAGTTATATGCAATTGATATCTACTTGGAAAAGAAAGATCAGATTACTCCAATAGAGTATCATTGGGTATATGAACCATATTCCAGGGCAGACCTCATGCCCAGGAGTGGCTGACCAAACACAAAACAGATTCCATGTTTTTGTGTGCGTTTTGTTTTGGTATTTTTTTTTCTTATTGGTTTGTTTCATTTAGTTTGTTTTGCTTTTGATCTATTATTCCGACCCCCTAAGAAATCCCTTGAGACGATACTGTAGAAGAATAAAAGAATAAATAATTTCTCTCAGAGATGAGCTTCTTTCCAGTTTGTACGGCTACTTTGAGGAACACACTTTTTTTTAAAGTGGTAGCAAGCAACTAATCATTTTTTCGCCTGTTTTCCACACGCACATTCCAATTTTGTTTGACAAATGTACTTCTGACTAATTTGAGCATCTGTGCACTGCTTTAATATTTGGCTCAGGAAACAATTTTTTGGTTAAAAATAAGAGTCATGTTTTGGTTTTAGAATATTTATTTTTCCTAAGATTTCAAGAGATGTGCATTGATTTAAAGGAATGGCTTCAAATTCGGCTCCTGGTTGGGCCTTACAGCTCTCATTCCATTCAGAGAAGAACCCCCTAAGAAGAACCACATTAACACACGATACTGCCTAACTGTCGTTTCTTGACTCCTTGAAAAACCTCACTATCTCCTTCAGTGTGCTTTGTGAAACTAGGCAGAGCCGATCGATGGAGCCAGTAAGTACGATTTCCCACTCCTAGTTGGACTAACGGCAGACTCTAAATTAGAATGCAAACATGGTGTTGTGTATAAAGGACCTGACCCATTTTAAGAATCCACATTGCCTGTGGCCTCTGACCCACAGGCCACGACCATTGGAGACAGCACTGTGGCTCTGGAATCTGAAGCCATGCTTCCATTAATCACAAGTTTGTTCTTCCTGGCTTTCGTCTTTTAAGAAAATAACTGAATGGTTGCCAGTCTCCTTTTCTGTTCCTCAGATACTTTCTGCTGTGGAGAGAACATCCACAATGTGCGCTGTATAATTATCTTCTTCCTTGATGGATTCGCTAGGCTTGTATGTTCAGGAAAGAGCCAAGTGCTCTCCCAAGAGCAGATGAAGAATGGCTTACAAGGAAGAAGAAAGAACTTGACCTGAGGAAGGGAGTTGCCAGTTCCCTCCTAGGCATTGTGTCTCCTGCCAAGTCACCACTGCTAGGTTGCCCTGTGTTTTTCCACACTCAAGACTGAAAGGGAGTGGTGTTCTTTGTTCAGGCAAACCAGGGAGAGGATAAAATAATAAGAGTAAATTTGTAAAGGAGCAACAGATGTGGTCTAATTCACTGTGACCTAGCTGCACTTCTAACAAAGAAGAAAAACCACCTACCCCTGCGTGTAAGAACAAGGCCCAGCAGGAATTCCTAATTGAAAGCCAGCTCCCAAGTAGACAGAATTACTTTATGCCAAACTGCAGAAAAAGGCAGCACAGGTTGGGCCGTGACCTCACCCATCGTTGGTATCTCTCCAGCTGGTACTAAGGCCTGAAAATGGTGGGCATGCTAATCCATCTCTTGTGCTAATCCATCTCTTGTGCTACTCTATATCATCAAGTCCACCTGAACTCAAAGTTCTCAAGGCAATTTTAGAAGAAATGCTGGGTTTGGAACGAAACTAAAATTTGATATCTGCCTTTAAAAAATGCTTTCATTTCAGTAAAATTCTGTGTACTTGGGAGTGAAGCAAAACTAGTTCAACTGCCCCAAGGAAGAAAAAGAAAAGAGATCGCAATTTCAGATCTTGTCTTGAAATGTTTGCTTGTCTCTTGCAAGCCCCTGTGAGTCACACTGTCACAGCTCACTCCTTACTGGAGAGGCTGACACTGGCTCCCAGTCATGAAGACGATAACTGCAACTCGGAAATGTTGCACATTTTACTAGCTCTGGGGCAAATGACTTCAAGAAAGCAGATCCTAGATTAGGACCCACCTCAAAAAAAAAAAAAAAAAAAAAAAAAGAACAAACAAAAAACAATTAAGTCTGTCCTTCATCTTTCTGACTCCCGAGTACTAACCCCTGAGCTGGAAGTAGCCTGGGTACTACCAAGACCCAGAAGCATTGGACAATGCCTGGGTCACAGGTTGCAAAGAAATCGAATGTAACAAGTCTGCAGTGTGGCCTGGGAAATAGTGCTTTCCAGAGATCTCAATGTCTTTCTGGAATCACACTTGTGAACCATGCACATACTCGTAGAAACCTCTCTTCCTTTCATCAAGTAACTAGTTGACTATGGAAAGTCTTAGCTGATTTCTTAAATGAACATATAATGCACCTGTCACTCTATTGCACCTAGGAATCTTTGTCTTTCTTTGAACCATGAAATACAACTTTAAAATATTCAAAATTCCAGTGCTCTTTTAGGAATTGCCCCTAGTATAGGAATTAAATTTAGAGAAAGGGAGCATATTCTTGGGACTAATTTATCACACACAATTGTCTTGTTGGCAAAGTTCTGCCTTTCCAGAGGTCTGTGGTTATCTTATCAATGATTAGGGAACCCGGTCCTTCTGATGCTCAGGACAGACCATTATCAAAGACTTTTGGGCTTGCTGCACCATCAGAGCTCTACTCTAGATGTGAGTTATGCACATGTTTAAACACATTCCCTAAAATACCTATTCCCTGCAGCAACTTCAGCTCTTTGCTAAGGACTCTGGTGGACACTTCCTGGGACTGAGATGGTGCTTCCTGTATCACTCTCTTCTCTGGATAGATGAAGTTCTCTATGTTCTATATCAAAGTCTCAAAAACTAGTGTCTCCTCATTCCCTTCTTTGCTGAAGGAGTGTACAGCTGGCTGAAAATTTGGTTCAGCAGGTGACAGCCAGAAGGCTCAATCCAGTGTGGTACCTGTTTTATTAAATCCAGTTTTAATGGAACTCAAGTATGCCATGCCTACTCACAGGCTTGCTTCTGGAGCACACATAGTAGCAAAGTTAAGCAGCCAGAGGGATGGTTTCCATCTACCCCACAAAGCCAGAAGTTACGTCCTAGTTGGCTTGCTATGGTTCGAATGTGGTTTGACAACAAGGTTCATATGTTGGGAGCTCGGTGCCTAGTGCAGTAGTGTTGGGAGGTGATAAACCCTAGGCAATGGAGCTGCGTGAGAGGACATTCAGTCATAGGAGCGTTTCTTACAGAAAGAATAGGGGCCATACTCACAGAATCTGGTTCTCTTGAAAACAAGGTAGTTAAGCCTGACTCTAAAACACTGCCTAGCTGGTGAACTAATTCCATCTCCACACATACCCCTGCCTTAATGCCATTTACCATTAGGTCCTTGCCAATGGGGTTTCAAAATTGTGACCTTTTTTCTTCAAAAGTAGCCGAAGTCAGTGTCTTAGTCAGGGTTTCTATTACTGCAATGAAACATCATGACCAAAAAGCAAGTTGGGGAGAAGCGGGTTTATTTGGATTACACTTCCACATGTAGTCCATCACTGAAGAAGTCAGGACAGGAACTCAAACAGGGCTGGAACCTGGAGACAGGAGCTGATGCAGAGGCCATGGAAAAGTGCTGTTCACTGGCTTGCTCAGCCTGCTTTCTTATACAACCAAAGACCACCAGTCCAGGGATGGCTGCGCCCTCCCCATTGATCACTAATTGAGAAAATGCCTTACAGCTGGATCTCATGGAGGCATTTCCTCAACGGAGGCTCCCTCCTCTCTCATGATTCTAGCATTGTGTCAAGATGATACACAAAACTAGCCAGCATAGTCAGGTATTTTGTTATAGCACACAAGATTCAGGAATGCACAACTCTTTACAGAAAATGTTTGTCAACCTTTGGATGAAAAGATATGAATTTATTTTTCTGCTACTAAAAAAGCATCACATATACTTCTACTATCACCCCAAATTTAATATGCTGTGAGAATTTTCCAGTTCGCTTGCTTTTATTTATTTTGATCTTCTGCTTTAGATAACAATATACAAATTCTTGGAAGATTCCGCTGATTATTAGAGAAGCAGAATTAAAGCTAAAAATGATGGATGAGTCTGAAAATAGAAGCCAGACTTGCACAATGACAACTCAAGTTGACGTGACATCTGGGAGGGGGAAAGTTTGACAAAGCCCCACCCACCGGATGAAGAACTACAGACAATCCATGGCTGCTTAGGAAGGGAGAGTTCGTTCTTTCCAGGGATAAGACCCCTGGTTGTCCAGTCCCAAGTTGTCAGTCCTAAATACACATAAATACAAGTAACAGTATGTGTGTGTGTGTGTGTACATGTGTCTCTCTGTGTGTATGTGTTTATGTCTATGTGTGAGTGAGTATATGTATATGTGTGTCTGTGTATGTTTCTGCAAATGTGTGCGTGTGTCTCTGTGTGTGTATGTCTGTGTATGTGTTTATGTCTATGTGTGTCTGTGTGTTTCTGTGAATGTGTATGTGTGTATCTGTTTGTGTTTGTCTGTGTTTATGTCTGTGTGCCTGTGTGTTTGTGAGTATATGTGTATGTGTCTGTGTGTGTGTCTCTATGAATGTGTGTGTGTGTATGTGTGTAAAACAATAATTATTATACAAGAAGAGGTCATGACTGATAGAGAAAGCAAAAAGGAAGAAGGATGTTGGTGGGGTAGAAATTATGCAAATAAAGTGTACCCCTATTTGAAATATGCTCAATAACAAAGTGAAAATGTCATCATTTAATAAACAAGTCACCTACTTACATGTGTGAGAGAAGAGTGGTGTGGAGATTATTTGACTATGTCAGCTGGTATAATTTCTGTGTAATTCATAATTCTTCAATGTTCTCCCATCTTCTAAGATGAACCTCAATTGCATCAGTCTGAAATTTGCATTGTTGATAACAAAAGGAAACAACTTGTTTTCTTAATGTTCACCAAGACACGCTGCTCACTGCTGACAATGAATGACACACATCTAGAAATTACACATAGATGATACTAATCCAGGAACACAGAATTTTAGAAAAAAAATCACTAGCAACTTTTTGATGAAAATGAGAATTTGTGTGGCCTTGTTTACTAATGAGCAAAATCTGGTTATTCTTTTCAGGTGCCGTAAAAATGAGTAAGGAAACTCTACAGATTTAGTTTTTAGCAACTGCAGAAGAGCAGGCTTGTGTCTTGTCCTTTGGTGTGGGACTGGCAACTCACTGATCTTTAAAGTACCAACACGCCCTCTTGTGGTAAGTCACAGTTACTGTCTGTAGGGACCCATTTTATACGACTCGTTTTACAAGACACCAATTTATCTTACATCTCCTCTGTGATGGTTTCATATGGAATAGGAGTTAATAAAGTCTGAATGAACTTTCTGGATCAACTTCTAAAATTACCCTGGACAATAATGAAATTTGATTAAGGCTGTTTTACAGCCACCCTGAATTTCTAAGAACAGCATAAAATCTAACATCCATTTTCTCAGTCTCTAGGACCAGGCTTTAATAAATAAAGTATATATCACTTTCTTCCATACTGGGAGTTATTTAAAAAGCTTGTGCTAGCTCTGCTTTCCAACATGAGGATATGAATTCACATAGAAGCATAAACAATTTTGTTCTGGGGCAGAGGAAAATTCTCTAAGTTAAAAAAAAGGGGGGGGGGTGTTGTGAGAGTGAAGCCTGCTTCCCAGATTCTGCCTGCCTCTTCTCAGAGGAGCTTTGGGTGCCTGCTTTGGCCAGCTAACCGTGTGAACACACTTGACATTGGCCATTATACAGCACAAGAGTCAGTTTGTCCCCTCACGTACATCTTGGCACTTGGAATCTACACCGCAGTGATGGTGCTCTGAACACAGCACAGGTCACTTCCCTTTTGTGATCTGTTGTCCCTGCTCTGGGTTTCTACCATCCTCTCTTTCCATAATATCTCCCATAATACGCTTCCTTGCTTGCTTTCTTCTTTCTTTTCTTTGAGTTTTTACCTTGAAGTACCACCACTTAGTAGTGCTGTGGCTCAGAAAATAGTACCCTGAGTTCATTGAGTACTTTGCACTGGAAGCCATTTCCTGTTTTCCCTTGCCCATCTCCTAGGTGGATCACAGAAGCAGCAGTCCCTCCCTCTGGGGCGATCAGAAGCAGACTCCTCCCCTTCAGCCTGCCTGGGCTCCATAAAGGACCCCTGTCCCATCCCCATGATCTTATTCTATCGAATGGAGGGAAGGCATGCCCCAAAACGGAGCCAGGAAGAACCTGGATAGGCCATGCGGGTTTCCTCCCTCTGTCTACATGTCATCTGTAGGATCATTTTGTCCAGTCGCCTTTCTAAGGAGAACTTCACTCTTGAACAGACTCAAGCATAAAAAGCCTTCCTAGGGGCTGGAAAGATTTCTCACTCAGTAAACTGTCTACTGGGCAAGCTCTGAAGACCTAATTCAGATCCCCACTATCTACACAGAAATCCACCTATGGAGCCGGCGAGACGCTGAGTCAGTAACGTGTTTGGCAACTATGAGGACTTGAGCTCAGACCCTAGGCGCCCAAACAAAAGCTAGTCACAGTGTTACACAACCGTAACTCTAGCATTGGAGGTTAGAGCAGACAAACAGCCTTGGGGCTTGCTGTCCGGGCCAGCCTAGCCGAATCAGTGACTTCCAGATTCAGTGAGAGACTGTCTCAAAAATAAGATGAAAAGTGATAAAAGAAGACAATTGTCATGGACCTCTGGCCTCCACACATGTATGCATGGGTGAGCATACCTGTGTACACACATGCACACACACATGCACACATATCCACACACCATACACATACAAGGAAAGTCAGGGATGTGTGACACATATTTGTAATCCCTGCACTGGGAAGGAGAAAACAGAAGGATCTCTCAGGCTCTCTGGCCAACCAGCCTCACTGAATCACTGAGTCCCAGGTCCCAGTGAGAGAACACATCTCGAAGAATAAGGTGACCAGCTCCTGAGGAAGGACACCCAGGACCTCCATACAAAGCTGCAATCTGCACACAAACACATACAAAATGCATGTTCTACACACAATGTCTTCTTGAGTCTTTGGATTCTCATTCCTGAAGCCTTCTGTGGCATGTAAAACTGTTCACATATATTTTTATGTTTTACCCATGCTAACCCATCTTTGGTTATAGGCTTATTGGCCCTGAAGCTTATGATAAGTGATGATGTTATCATGCCTTTCTGCCCTTACACCAGCCTACTCGAAATTTCTTGTACAATTTACTGTCTCTCAGATTTAATTTTTCATCAATAAACAGTTGATATTTGTAGCTAGAGTTTTCCTGCCTTGCCCACAATCAGGACAAATCTTTGTCACCCGCCAGTCCCACAGCCACTCAGATCCAACCAAGTAAACACAGAGACTTATATTGCTTACAAACTGTATGGCCGTGGCAGGCTTCTTGCTAACTGTTCTTTTATCTTAAATTAACCCATTTCTATAAATCTATACCTTGCCACATGGCTGGTGGCTTACCGGCATCTTTACATGCTGCTTGTCCTGGCAGTGGCTGCAGTGTCTCTCCCCTCAGCCTTCCGCTTCCCAGAATTCTCCTCTCTCCTTGTCCCACCTACTTCCTGCCTGGCAACCTACTTCCTGCCTGGTCACTGGCCATCAGTGTTTTATTTATATAGAGCAATATCCACAGCACTTCCCCTTTTTTTCTTTTTTTAAAAAGGAAGGTTTTAACTTTAACATGGTAAAATTACATATAACAAAACAATTACCGAGCAAGAATTATAGTTACAATATTAAAGATGTCCTATCTATCTTATATTTGTGAGTTTAAGGTTTCATATCTAACTTATCTTTTATCATAACTGAGGAAATTACAACTATCTAGTTTTCAACCACATCAAAGACCTGAGGCAGATATTAATAACATCAACCACCTCTAACTGTTATGAGGATTAAGTACAATAACAAAGCTAAGTATCTAGTATGAGATAGAACAGGCAAATAAAGTTAATAGGTAAAAAGTCGGTATTATTTCTGGATTTTGTAAATATATCCTCTCAATAGTCCTCTTATCCCTTTTCATTTCTCTGATATGTTTTTGGGTCGGCTTACTGATTTAGTGTGCTTGTTTCGCTTGCTGTGTGGCAATGGAAATGGAAGATTGTAGCATATAGATTCTTGTTTCAGAATCTTTTTTAAGATTTATTTTTTTAACTACTTGTATATTAAATAGTTACACATATAGGGACCAGGCAGAGGGAGAGTAGAGGGGGAGAGTATGGGGGAAGACTATTGGAATTGGAGGGCATTGGGGCAATGTAGAAACCCAGTGCAGTAGAACCTCCCAGGATCCGATGCGGGAGACCCTAGTAAGGACTCCTAGTGGTGGAGGATTCAGAGCCTGAACCAGCCAATCCTCTGTAATCAGGCAAGGCTTCCAGTGGTGAGACTGGGACACCAACCCAGCCACAAAACCTTTGATCTACAACCTACCCTGCCTGCAAGATGTGCTGGGGCAATGGTGGCTCAGAACCTGTGGGAGTGGCCAACCAAAGACTGGTCTAACTTGAGGCCACACCATGAGAGGGAGCCCATGCCCTACACTGCCTGGATGGCCAGGAACTAGAGACTGGAGAGCCCAGAGACCAAGAGTAGAACCAAGTATAACTGGCCAAAAAAAGTCAATGAAATGATTCCTAATGATATTCTGCTATACTCATCAATTGGTACTTAGCCCAATCATCATCAGAGAGGCTTCACCCAGCTACTTATGGGAGCAGATGCAGAGACCCATAGCCAAACATTAGACAGTGCTAGGACACCCCGAGGAAGAGGGGGAAGGACTGTCGGAGCCAGGGGGGTTAACACACCAGGAAAATACAGTCCACAGAGTCAACTACACAGAGCTCACAGGGCTCCGGGAGACTGAAACCACAAACTCAAACCCTGCATGGGTCTGAGCTGGGTCCTCTGCATATATGTTGGGGTTGTTCAGCTTGGGATTTTTGTGGGACTCCTAACAGTGCAAGTGGGGGTGTCTCGGACTCTTTCGCCTGTCCTTGGAACTCTTTTCCTCTTACCAGGTTGCCTTGCCCAGCCTTGATAAGAGGGTTTATGCCTAGTCTTACTGCACCTTGTCAGGCCACATTTGGTTGACAACCCTGGGAGACCTACTCTTTTTCTGAAGGAAGAGTGGATCTGGAACAGAAGGGAGATGTGGTGGGAACTCAGAGGAGTGGAGTGAGGGGAGGCTGTGGTCGGGAGGTACTGTACCAGAGAAGAATTTTTAAAAAGATTTCTTTTGAACTATTTGTATGTGTATCTGTGTCAGTGAGGGTAGAGGTATAGGAGTAAAGTGGCCAGAAGAGGGCACTGTATCCCCTTGAACTGGAGTTCACTGTGGGTCACGTGATGCGGGTACTAGGAAAGGCATCCTTCAAGAACAGCAGGTTGACTTAACTACCATCTCTGCAGCTCTTTTTCAGAATCTTGAGTGTGAACTGAGTGAGTACTATTTCTTACACAGGCCAACTGTGCTGTACAGCCAATACCTAGAAATGTAAATAGCAGGGTACTTCGGGCTACTCGGGTCTGACTCTGGATACCTTTCATTAGAGCTGAAAGGACTTTAGTGTTTTAAAAGTAGGAAGGAGCAACACACGTAAAATTTGCTGGTTGCTTTTATAGTGTTTAGAAATTCTTTTCTATTTGACTATAAATTCCCAGTGCAAGTTGGTTTTAGGAGGAAAAGCTCTCCCAGCATCCCTGTTGAATCTTTCTTTTTTTTTTTTTTTAAATTTTCATTTATTTTGTTTTGCAATGCTGGGAGCAAGCCCCAGTCTTGCCTAGGCTAACTGAGAGCACCCTGTACCTGGGAGCTGCTTCTGCAGCCCTGTCTGCTCAAGCGTGAAGAGTGAACGTCACTGGACAGAAGACATACTGCACCTCCAAGAGTGTTTCCGGGTCCACAGCTTCCTCCGGCGCTGGGTGACTTTCTAGGCCGGCTCCTGCTGACCCGTGCTCATTTCAGAGCCCTGGTTGCTTGTTTCCTTAGCGATGCTGTGACGTCACGCCCACGGCTGTGCACTAGGACTTCCGGCTAAACAGGCTTCTTCATTTTCCTCGTACAATTTGTATTTTGGAGATGTTTCAATCTCCTCACTAAAGAAAATCCAAAATAACCCAAAATAGGAGGCAGGCGGTGGGGAGAGATGTGGGGAAAGAAACAGGGATGCTTTTAAATGGGTAATTGAAAATAATACTCAACAGATTTTTAATCGTGTCCTTCCTAGTACTCACAATGTTCCCTGTTTCCTAGGAATGGAAATTCAGAACAGCAGGTATGATCACCATGGTAACCTGAAGAGCACTGGCACATTGAAAATGGAACCAAAGTGAATACATTTACCAGCTGTTTTCCTCAGGTGCTAACTTCCTCCACCAGATCTCCTACCTATCACACGAAAAGCCTTTTTTGTTAACTTTTCAAAATCATTCCGGTTGTCGTGAGACCATGAGTTCAACCCGAGAAGATTAAAAATAAAAACAAACAAAGCATCGCACACTGGCAAGCTCTTCTCTCTTTTGTTTGCTTGTGGAAATCACCATGGGCTTTTTTTGTCTTTTTTTTTTTAACACAACTTAAAAAAAAAGAAACATGGCCCTGTGTTATTTAGACTTCAGTGGACAATAAATAATACAGCTATCTGTTTATGGACACACACTTCTAAATTATGTTTTAAGATCAGGAACATACTGTCTGGCCCGCAGTGCTCACTGTCACTCACTGTAGGTGGGAATGTCGTAGGAAATTAGCACTCTGTAGGAAAAACTCTGCTACCCACAAACTACCTTCTCGCTCCGCAGATAAGATCAAACAGTACGAATTTACATGTTTCTAAATTCAGCCACATAAAGTTCAATGTCACGCAGCTGTTTGGCATCAAAGCAGAACTGTCTGCGGCGTGTGTGTCTGTTCTCAAACACCAGGCAGCTACTTTAGTGGACTTCTTTCTCTCTTTCCGTCCCCCTCTGCCTCCCCGAACCACAGCTAAGGACCTGGACGTTCAATCTGACCTTCAGTCATGCTCTTGGTTAACGGAAGGTCATTCTGCTTCTCTGAAGTGCCTGCTCCTGCTTTTTTTGGTGGTGATGACACAAGTCTCTGGGCCACGGCAGATGTCTTACAAACTGTAAAGTCCTGAAGGCAGACTGCCTTCCAAGTAATGTATAGCTGGTGAGACCACTTGCTTCATTCACTAGTGTCTAAAACAGCTGGAGCTCATGACTCAGGAGGTGACCATTCTCGGACTGCACCTCTGGGAAACTTGGGTGAAGGGTTGAAAACTCTACAGTATTGGAAAGGGACTGGTCATGAGCAGTCTACAGATAGTAAAATCAGAATACGATCAAGTTTCTTATTATAAAATGGATGGCTTGGTATTTGATTATAATCTATGCACATCTACCCCTCATAAGTCAACTCTAAGTTATGATACCTAATACAATAGATTTTTCTTGTGTGTGTGTGTGTGTGTGTGTGTGTGTGTGTGTGTGTGTGTGTTGAGATATGAGCTCCCTATGTAGCCCAGGCTGGCTTTGAACTCCCATCTTTCTGCTCAGCTTCACTCACATTGATATGTATGCACCACTGGGCCCAAGTTTAGGACCTAAAATAACAAGTATCCTAAGTAAACAGTTGTTATAATGCATTGTCTACAGAATGCTTAAAAAAAGCCTATATGCATTCAGAATCTTGACCCATAGGTGGATGAATTCATAGATTCAGTGCTCATGGGTGAGAAAGGACAACTATAATTTCTTACCAACCAGATCCTCAGACTGAGCAGAAAACTCCCTAGACAAAGAAGTAGATGAGAAATACCTGTTATTTCTGTAGTTTAAATAACAAGATAGATGCTGTTCATCATATTCTAAATACATTTGCATTGTGTTGTACCCCAAGAGTCAGAGGTCAACAAAATACATAGTTCATTACTGAAAAGGAATCAACTAGTGATTAATGAAGACATACAGGTATTCCGGGCAGGTCTACAGGAAAAATACTTATTCTCCAATGAGGAGTCTGATAGTCGTTAAAGGGTGAGCCTCCTGGGAAGCTCTTTTCTCTGAAGTCTCTTCACTCCCTGCCTCCCAGATGCCTACACCCCTCTCAGTGGAAGTAGACTGGGAGTTGGGATGGCCGTTTTCCTAGGCAACTCAATGCCTGTCATCCTTGGGTTCTCCCTTAGGAAAAGAGGCCTAAACATTTCTGAGTCTTCTAATTGAGGTATTCGGAGTAAAGGTGATCTTCCCGGGAACACGACAGGGTAACACATTCCTCCATGGAATCTGATGAAGAAGAGAGTCAGAATAAGGAAATATGGATTCTATTTCAGAAAGAGGGGAGAGGCTGGAGAGAAGGCTCAGCAGTTCATGTTTGCTGTCCCTGCCCAGGACTGGAACTCGGTTCCCAGAACTCATACTGGGCCATTCACAACCACCTGTAATTCCTACTCTAGAGGGCTCAAAGTTTTCTTCTGGCCTCTGCAAGTACCTGCAGACACATTGAAAATGGGAGAGGAAGAGTTTGGAAATCCTCTAACGTAGTGAAAGGATAGCTAAAAAGCATAGAACAATGAGTGACAGACCTGAAGAAGTAATCCAAAGCCAGCAGGCAGCCGAAGGCAGGGTGTGGTCTTTTGAAAGAGAGGTCTCCCATAATCTTGGACATCTGAAACCTTCCTCCCTACCTGGAGGCTGTTTGGGGAGGATTAGGAGTGTGGCCTCACTGGAGGAAGTCTGTCACAGGAGGCTTTGGGGTTTCAAAAAACCCCAGGTCATTTCCAGTCAGCCCTCTCTGCTTCCTGTTCTGTGGTTGAAGATATGACTTCACCTGAAACTGTCAGCTCTGGTTCCAGCTGCCTGCCCCTTCTACCTCTGCTCGGCAATCATGGATTCCAGGCTTCAGGAACTGTAAGCCACAAACAAACCCTCTCTTCTACGAGCTGCTTTGCTCCTGGTGTTTTATCACAGGAATAGAAAAGTAACTAACCCAAGGGGAAAGGGAAACAGAAGTTATTTCCTAAGGGAAGCCAAGCAAGAGACAGTCCAGTTCCAGCGGCTGGCTTCACTCCAGCACATGGAGGAGAGGCATGAAGAACCCCATTTTGACACACAGTATGACTTAGAGAGCAGCAGCGGCCATATTGAGAGGCAACCTACAGTTAAAAGCTGAGCTATGCCGGAGGCCTGAGAACAAAGAACAAGAGAGGCCCAGGAGACTTCATTTGGCCTGCTACTGCCCCAGGGTGAAGGAAGGCCCTGGGAGGCAACTGTAAAGAACATGAGAGGCAGTACTGACCAGCCAAAAGGTGCAGGGTAGAAGGAGGTTCCGCTCAGGCAGGGGAGTTCTTAGGGAAATGCTCTGTGATCAGTAGCCAAGAGCAGATCCCATCGACTGATAGTAACCCTGGAGTCATAGCTCCGAGCTTCAGGTCAGCAGGTAGGTCAAGCTCTGGATCACATGTCTCCCTTCACTGCTGCAGTAGAACACAAAGAGCAAGCTGGATATCCAGTCCCTCCCACAGGGTCATTAACACTCAGGAAGCCATGGGAATTCAAAGGCGGGTGCTTGCACTCGAACAGACCTCAGTGAGTACTGCCCACACTACCCGGGAATCTGGGAGACACTGTCCCCCAGCTCCATCATTTTAGGGATATAATCTCAGGAATCTGTTGGGGGAGGGGAAGGGATCCTTTCCAACACCCACACCACAAGACTAAGGATGGCATGGAGGCCCCTGGTACTCAAAGCAATTCAAGTGAAGACAGTTCTGGCAGGTGTTGGCTGTTTGTGGGATGCTGCGACCCAACCTCAGCGTAAAGCACAGTAAAGATGAGGGTTCACCAATACAACTGACCCTCCCCTGCTCGGAGCATCAAAATAAGGTTTTTTGAGGACACCAACACTTCCTTCTTTCTAAGCTCTTTTCTTGCCCTTTCCTTCTTGTTAGTTTGTTTGGACCACCAGGGTTGCCTCTGTTGTCCTCCACATAGAGAAATAAAATGTCTATCATATGTTTTTATGGTTTTGTCCGTTATTGCCTGTCAGGCATTGACCTAGCTTTTGTTTAAACATTTTTCATCATTGGGTATTATTTTTCCGTAGTTTCCTTTCTACATGTTTACACTGTCCCTTTCTTTTTTCCCTCCCCCCACTTTTAATAGTATTTGGCTTTATTCATTTTCAAAAAATACTCCTGTTATTTTATGTATGTATGTATGTATGTATGTATGTATTTTATTTATTTATTTATTTATTTATTTATTTATTTATTTATTTTGGGGGGGGTTTCAAGACAGGGTTTCTCTGTGCAGTTTTGGTGCCTGTCCTGGAGCTCACTCTGTAGATGAGGCTGGCCTCGAACTCACAGAGATCTGCCTGCCTCTGCTTCCCAAGTGCTGGGATTAAAGGCGTTATTTTATTTTTGATCACCTCCCATTTAGCTCAATTACTGTTATCATCATTAATATTTGGGGGTTAGGAAGAGAGCGTGGGTGTGTGTCTGTGTTTGTGGAGGTCAGAGGAGAACGTGCTGGAGTTGGCGCTCACCTTCAACCAGGGGCTCTGGGAATTCAGCCACGTCAGCTTTTACCTGCTGAGCCATCCATGACATCGGCCCCCGTTACCTAATTTTATTTGTGTACCTTTTATTACGGGGAAATCTTTTCTCCATTTTTTTCTAATCCCTAGCTCATTTTCCCCTCCACTACCATACTCTCCGTCCCTCCCCTCTCTCCTTTCTTCTACGTGATCTTGCCCCTCCTGTTTTCACCTTTATCCTGCTGCCTTTGTGTGAAGTGTTCGTTTACTAGTCCCATAGCTACTCTAGATCACTTGTAATAACTTTAGCACATTCTACAATGGTTTTTACACTTTCTGTTTCATGGTCATTGGTGGTGTATTTATAACTGGGTTTTAATTTATTTCAAGTCTAATATATTTGATGTTGAATATATCCATTCAAGAAATTCAGACACGAAACCAGGAATAGCAGTAGGTGTTGGAGTTACTGAAATGAATAATTTATGCCCGCAGTGCCAGGGCCTCTGAATTCACCATTCTACCGTGGGTGTGGTAAAAGTATAAACAGACATATAAAAAATCCACAGTGATGAGCCCTGTAAGCATGTGTATCTAGATATGAACAATACGTGGTGTTAGCATGGACGGCACCACTCTTCTTGGGAGAGTTTCACAAGTTGGAGGCAGGTACAGGAACACAAAGAAAACATGGCCACTGAAAACGTCCTGGGTCACAGCCTTGGCACAGCCCTTTCAAAGTGGACCTGTGCTACTTTGCACAATGGGTTCTCATTTTTCCACCCCAGTGTTTAACAGCTATGAAACAGAAAAACCGCGAGATGCCAAGAGCAGAAAGGGCAGGAGGAAAAGGCAGCACAGATCTGAATACAGGCCTAATGCCTAGCACTGTGGTGTATGAATTTGACAAGGCTTCCCTAACAAAGTAATACAGCCTAAGTGGGCTAAACAGCACAAATAGATTTCTTCCCGTTTGTAGGGGCTACTAGTCCAAGATCCATGAGTCAAAGTAGTTTCTTATGGGTGCGCTCTCCCTCCCTCTCTTCCCCCTCCCCCTTCCTCTCTCTCTCTTTCTCTCCTTCTCTCTCTCTCCCCTCCCTCCCTTCCTCTCTCTCTCCCCTTTCTCTCTCTCCCTCCTTCCCTCACCTCTTCCTCTCTTTCTGTGGCTTACAGATGTTCATACTTTTGACCACACACCATAAGTGTCATGACTGACACCCCATAAACACCTGTGCTAGAGTTTGTATCTTGAATATCTCCCAAAGACCTTTTTTTTTTTTTTTTGAGACAGGGTTTCCCCGTGTAGTTTTGGTGCCTGTCCTGGATCTCGCTCTGTAGACCAGGCTGGCCTCGAACTCACAGAGATCCGCCTGGCTCTGCCTCCCAAGTGCTGGGATTAAAGGCGTGCACCACCACTGCCTGGCAAGACCTGTTTCTTAAAGGTTGGATTCCCCAGATAGTTGTCCTGGGAGTGGTAGAGGTATAGCCCTTTAGAAATGGGGCCTAGTGAGAAGACCTTAGATCACAACAGTTGTGCCTTTGAAGAGGGTTTCTGGACCATTTTATTTTTTTTTTATTTCTCTTTTGCTTCCCAATGGTGAGGTAAGCAGCTTTGCTGTGCTGTCACTGATGCTATCATGGGCTGCATTACTACTGACCTAAAATAAGGGAGCCCACTAACCACATACTGAAACCTCCAGACTGTGAGCCAAGATAGGCCTTGTTCCTGTGAGGGGATTGTCTCTGTTATAGTGACATCCCCTGAATCTAACAAATTTATAAAAGAAGGAAATAATCAATTCACTTCATCAGAATTTCACATGACAATAAACCACCAGAAAATAAAACCCAAAGGCTTGACAATGAGTGGACACAAAGGCTGGATGACGAGTGGACACCATCATCTTTGTAGAAATGGGGTTGTACCCTAAGGGAATAGCGATCAACAGTGAGGGAAATGCAGCAAGTTCTATGAGTTCAAATCCTATGAGTTCAGACCTCTTCCTGGCTGCTTTGTGTATCAATCTTATTTCAGATATAGGACAGGACCTCTTCAGGACATCAAGATCTTTGGAGCAAAGGGTCAAGCTCAGAGAGTAGCATTTCTAGATTTTGTGGCTTGTTTTGATGGAGAAGAGTCCAATTTCTATGACCCACCTCAGCAGAGAAGAATTCTGGTTTTTATGACTTGCCTTGGAGGAAGAAAGGGAAGCTCCAGAAAGGGTGGGAAAGGATTATAGAGACATTGTTCAAAGACCCTTCCACTCTCCTTCAGTTCAAAGTCCTCTGTATACCAGTACTTGTCTTTGGGGTGGCATGTCCTCAGCCCCGACACTTGTGTACTCTGCTGCTTTCACAAGGTCCTTCCTCTGCATTTATCTTCTTGCAAGGACGATAATCACACTGACTTGTGCCCTAACCATACGATCTCATCTTACCTCAATCACTCCATGTTGCTATTTGAGTTCTCTAACAGATTCATGTTCTGACAGTATTTTGAGAAGTTATATAAACTTCAGGGACTAGGACCTAGCTGGAAGAACATCAGTGGGGATATGTCTTTGCAGGTTATATAGCGTCCTCATTCCCTTCTGTTCTCTTTCTCTCTACTTCCTGTTTGCTGTGAGGTGAACAATGTTCCTCACCCATACACTCCCACTGCCATGATGTTCTTCACAAGTGTGTATTTACAAATGGGACTTAGTGGAAGGACTGAATCTTCTAAAACTGTGAACTAAAATACCAGTATCCTACCATGTGATCTCACTATCATGTCTGCAAATTGAGACCCACTCTCCTCTTTAGGGGACACTATATGAAGCAATACATGCAAATATTATCCTTTTTATTGTCATTGGCCTTTCTAGGGGACTATATATAGTATTATACATATGTAGTATATACATATATTAGTATTGTATATCCTAGCCATTTTAATCTTTGGTTTATGTACCTTATCTACTTCATATAGTTTCATTAACTATAAATTATTAGCTCCAGCATCATAGTATCCAACTGCCCCTTGCTATTACTGATCCCAAATCCAATGGGAAAATTTATGAAGGCTTACATTCTGCAACTGTTAGAGCAATTAAAAATCTATCTTCCCCTTTCTAGATGGATGGTGCATTCTATCTGTGTGTACCTGCTCTCCCAGTACAGTTCCTATGACAACATCTCTCTGAGATGTTTTTCTGCTCTTTCCAAATGTCAATGGCACTGTGTTTCTTCCTGCTACCAAACAAATAAGCAAAAATGCATCAAGTAAGATCATAACTACAAGGCTGCCTTTCTTTAGCAATGGGTAATCTCAAAATTGGCCCACAATGCGGCACCAAGCATGACAGTAAAGCCTTTGAACTGTTTCCTTAAATGGTACAGAGCCCTGTCTGGGCTCATCCCATGGGCAGCACAATTAGTGGTAACATATAAAACTGGTTGTTATAATGATTAGGTGCTCATAAGCATCGATGCTGAAACTTAAAACCTTTCCCTTGACATTTCTTTTGGCTTTACTATCTGCTGTAATTTTCATTATCATATTCTAACATGTCAACAATGGGAACCTTCTGTGTACCAATGGACTCTAATTTATGACCAAGGCATGAACTGGGCATGTGAAATGTGCTAATGGGATTAACATCCTAAGAACTGACTAGGCAGCTTTCAATATTATTTATTAGAATGTGGATTTCATTTCCAGTGGGTGTGTGTATGCACACAGGTCAGAGGAGGGGGTTGCTGGACTATATGGTATGTAATTTAACAAAAATAAATTACATATCTCAAAAATGTCAGTATTTGGGGCTGGAGAGATGGCTCAGAAGTTAAGACCACTGACTGCTCTTCCAGAGGTCCTGAGTTCAATTCCCAGCAACCACATGGTGGCTCACAACCGTCTGTAATGAGATCTGGTGCCCTCTTCTGGCCTGCAGTCACATATGCTGTGTACATAATAAATAAACTTAAAAAGTCAGTATTTTTAAATAAAAATCAACACAAATTTACTATATAGCTTGTTGGGGGGGTTAATTGGGAAAATTAACATAATTTAAGTTATGTAATATGAGAAATTAGGTCTCTATTTTTGAAGAAGTAACATAAACTAACACTTCCCTGGGTCACCTGTGCAGATGGAAGTTCAACAAATCTGTCCATCATAACACACCTTTCTCTTTAGAGACATCATTTCATGAAGACGCTGTTCAAGGTTTCGAGTGAAAACTTTCCAAGTATCTGGAATCTATGATGGTGTGGTACCTGCTTCCTAGGAGATTACCTAACTGCTTAATGGTGCTGCAGCCTGGGCTATACCATTGCTGCCACTGCCTGGGCGTCACAAGGACAGCTGGTAGGACAGGATTCCAGTGACGAGAGGATTGCAGTGCAGCCCACATCCAGTGATATCTGTGGAACTGCAGACTCTCTCTCGGCTCTTCAACACACTTGCAAGGAGCAGTGTATCGACCTGATCTGTCCTTCCGACACACTGCTGGGTGTCTTCATTGAAGTGCTTACAGATATTTATGCAAATCTTCACACTAACTTCCAGGCTCCCACCACCACCACCACCACCACCACCACCACCACCACCCTCCCCCCCCCCCCCCCCCCCCCCCCGTTAAGTAGACATGATTTTTTTTTAGGGCAATTTAAAGTTCACATGAAAACTGAGTAGAAAGTACATGATTCGCACATGTCCCTTACTCTCCTGTCTCACACTGTCAATATCCTACTGTAAGGAGGTGCATTTATTACAACTGACGAATCTACACTGATCATTCAAAACCCTGGTTTAAAAAGAAAAGTCCCCCCCCCCAATTTAAATTTAAAGACCGAGTAGGCATTCATTTGAGGTTTCAGAACTTGGTACCACCTCATTCTATAAGACAGACTGTTGTGATAAATAGAGAAAAGGGGGTTGACTTCATATGCAGGAAAGTACTGAAGAAGGGAGAAGCAAGGAACACAGAAGACTGGTCATGGAAACATCACCTTCTCAATGGCAGGCTTCATTAGTATGCTAACTCACATTGACTAGGATCTCCTCTATTTGGAAAAATCATTTTAAAGTTTAGTTTAATTATGTCAAACATTAGTGACAGAATTCTGGTTTGGCCTGGTCTGCTGGAGGATAGGAAGCTCATCCAAAACAACGTATACTTTAAACTTAAACATCACACACTATCTATAGATTGCATTAGGATTCATTTGACTGATGTACATTCTGGGTATTTTATGACCTCGATCCAAGAGTAATACCAAACAGAATATTCTCTCTGCTTTGCTATAAATCCTGCATGCTTTACCTATTCATCTCTTCTTTCCCATACCTCCTGGCAACTCCTGATCTTCCTATTACTTCCTTTACAATTTTACAGAATTGCTGACTGGTGGTGGCACACACCTTTAATCCCAGCACTTGGGAGGCAGTGGCAGGCAGATCTCTGTGAGTTCAAGGCCAGCCTGGTCTACAGTGAGTTCTAGGACAGGCTCCAAAGCCACACAGAAAAACCCTGTCTCAAAAAAAAAAAAAGAACAGAATTAATATGCAGATAGCTCCCTATTTTTGATGGTTTATCATTTTTAAATTTACAGTGTTCCAAAAAGATTTGTATTCAATAAGGACAGGATTTTGAATTTTGAATTTTTCTTAGGCTATTAAGCATCAGTACATGCTCTCTAGTCATGGCAGGCAGCTTGTGGGCAGTCACACATCATTAAAATAAAACAACTCACATGCTTCAGTGTGCTATGACAATAAATGGTGATATTTTGTAGGTGATAGAGTAAATGTACTTTCAATGTAGGATATTTTCAACTTACAAAGGACTTATTGGGTCCTTAGCCCATCATAAAGCAAGGAGTATTTATATTTAGAATCATATAGGATGAAACATCTTCAGGTTGATTCATTTTGCTTAATAATACACATCTAATTTCTCCATGTCTTTCCATGAATGGATAACTCTTTTTGTTCTGAATAATGTTCCATTGTTTGGACATAAGACAGTTTGCCTTTCCACTCACTTTACTCTGAGTCTTGTTTATTATGAATAATGTTTATTATGAATGAATGATGCTGACAAAAGTTTTCGACTCAGGTAAAATCAAAAAGCATGCTGCTGTATGATATGGAAGAAGTCATTCCTTCCAAGGTTGTTGTGCCATTTTCTCCATCCCACCTGCAATGATCGATGGCTCCTGTTGCTCCCCTTTTGTGGTTAGTGTCCTGGGTCTGGGCCATTCTTCTAATAGGTATCCAGTGGTACCTCAGTGTTTACGTTTGTGTTTCCCTAATGGCATACGAAAATAAACATTTTCAAATAACACATTTGCATGTGTTCTTTGATATGGTGTCTGTTCAACACATTTGCCTTTTAATTGGATAATATATTTTCTCATTGTTGATTCTCATAATCATTTGTCTTTTTAGATAACAGATCTTTATAAGGTCTATCTTTTGTAAAGATTTCATCATAGCCTGTGGTTTCTCATTTTTATTGACCATATTTATTGTTATTTTTTTATGTTTGAGTGTTTTTCTCACATGTATTATATGTGCACCATGTGTGCCTGTTGCCTGCAGACACCAACAAAGGGCATCAGATCCATTGATATTAGAGCTGCACATAGTTATGAGCTGCCATGTGGGTATTGGGGACTGAACCTATATTCAAGAGGACCTATATTCATTAATAACATAAGAAAACTTGCAGTTGTTTGTGTATTAGAATTATTCATTTATTTACTCTTACATTTATTAAATGTGTTTTTATTGGATACCTGCTAGTGTGCCAGGAATATAGAATACAGCAAAAGAGATGTGCATTTGCTTCCAATCCACAAGGCCAGAGGTATCATGCCACCTACCTTCTCTAAAATCATTTAACCACATTCAGCCCGACTAGGGCAAAGCAATGGCTATTTCCTCAATGCTCCAGTTTGCTTTCCTGATGACATGATAAAACACTCCAAACTAAAGCAACTTGGGAAGAAAGGGGTTTATTTCAGCTTATACATCCAGCTCATAGTTCACCACTGAGGGAGATCAAATCAGGATGTCAAGCAGGAACAAAAGCAGAAGCCCTGGAAGAATACTACTTAATGGCTTGCTCACTGGCTTGTTCCCTGGCCATGCTTTCATATAGAACCCAGACCAACCTGCCTATGGATGGTGCCTCCTACAGTGGGCTGGCCCCTTCCACATCAATCATCAGTGAAGACAATCCCTCATTTACAAGGCCACAGGCCAACCTGATTTGGGTAATGCCTCAACTGAGATTCCCTCTTCTAGGCTGTCAAGTTAACAATAAAAATTAAACCAACCACACTCAAGAGCAGAACTCATTTCAATCTTTTTATTAGACTCCTTTCTGTTAGGAAGACTTTGAGGCTTTTAGCACTGTTATGCAGAACATTCTGGAATAGCTCTCTCATGGTATACTACTATGCACTCTACTGTTCTTCACCTTGGTTATATCCACATAGCCCTATGAAGGAAGACGATTAAAATATTTGAGATTTGCTCAGGAAGAAAAATTTAAAAGACCTAAAGGTACAGAATAATAAAGATTAGGAACCTTTTAGGGAGTAAAATAAAACTTTGTAAAAAGTAAAACAAATTCACTAATTAGTATTTCAAGTTTTCCTGCTTCATGGAGTAATTCCAAACTCCTTGGCATGGCTGCTTAGATATAGCTACACTTCTCTGTTTTTTGTTATCCTGCTGCATGCTGCAGACAGTTCTCACTGGGTCTTAAGAGTTAGGTGCTGATTTTTATAGCCACTTATTAGGTAGAGCTATTACTAAAAGTGAAATGATGCAAACTTCCACTGTGAGTCTGGCCTAGTGATGTACACCTTTAATCTCAGCACTCAGGAGGCAAACGCAAGCTGATCTCTGTGAGTTTGAGGTTAGCTTGGTCCACAGTATGAGTCAGATGAGCTAAGGCTACAGAGTGAAACCCTGTCTCAATAATAATAATAATAATAATAATAATAAACTTGCATCATTTCCCTTCACCTCCTTAGAGAAATCCTATTCCCACTTGAGATCCCAAAACATTTTACAAGCAGGTGTGATATAGTGAAGCTGGCATTGTTCCTGGCTGGTGTTTTCACTGAAATACTGTCCAGCCTATGGGCTTGTCAATAAGATTTCTTATTCTTATTTGTCTCTCTTGCTAGTTGAGGGCTTGGCAGATGACAGGAATTCAATAATAACTTTGTGAGTGAATGGAGGCTAAAACATTTTCCCTTTCTGATATCTTGACATCATCTCTCCACCCAGAAGCACTCAATTTCCTCCATGCTCCACCTCCACACAAACCCCAATCCTTTAGACTCCTAGGAACCCAAGCCCTTCTGTCTTTTGATCAGTCACTAGAATGATAAAGTTTTGTTTCTCTCCCAAAGGAGTCCAGCTTTCATTCTCCGGGCTCTTTCCTGGAAAAAGGCCTTGATATGCAGAGAAAAATACAAGAAGTAGGCTGGGAGAAATGTCTTATTGGGTTAAGGCACTAACTGCCAAGTCTGACGACCTGAGTTCAATCCCTGGACCCACAGGAAGAAGAAAAGAGCAACACTCAAAGTTATCCTCTGCTCTACACACACACACACACACACACACATACACACACACACACACACACACACACACACACACACACGTGGGTGTGTGTACGCACATGTGTGTGTGTATGTGTAATAAATACAAGAACTTGAAAAGCAAGGATCTGTACAAATTTCCTCAGGTATAGAAACTGAATGAATTACAAAGCAACCAGACAGTAATATGTTTTAATGCACAAGCCTGAAACGGAAGGCCCACGTGGGCTGGTTGGGTAAACTCACAGACAGCTCTTTTCAGCTCAGCTGGCATTTTGGAAACAGGAGTGGATAAGGGAATGGCTGGCAGGTATCACTGCTTAGTGGGTTGCTTTATGGGACACTAGCCAGGAGAGTCGCTCATTGCATGCATACACCTGGAAAACATTCTTTAGTACCTTTCAGAACATTCTGGATGATTCACAACATAAATATACTGAGCACTGGGGCTTGGAGGGATGGACAAAGGTTGAAAACCATTCTTTTTTATGTCAGAGTATCCAACCTCAGACAGAGAACTACTTGACCTAACTTCTGATTCCACAAACAGCTTTGGGGAAATAGTTATTGCTTTGCCCTAGGCTTCCTAGAACAAGAACCAAATGTCCCTAAGGGCACCAAATGATACCACCGCCCCACTGCCAAGCTGGCATCGGCAAAGAGATGGGCTATTTGCAGAGCGTGCCGCCTCTGCTGTGAGTGGGCAGTAAACTACCAGGGAGATGAGTGCTGCCTGCCTGCCTGGAGACAGGGTTGCTAGGTGCCTCTGAAGTAGTGAGACCGAGAGGTGTGCATTATTTCCCCCCACGCTCCTTATTTTACACGGTGACAGTTGCAGCCTGAAAACACAAGTGAGGAACGGTGTCTATCGGTGTGAGGAATAATGGCCACCCAAGTGCCCTATGGGGCAGAAGGAGTGGGGTTGAGGCTTTTATCGGAGCGGCAGAAAAAAAGTAATGTCATTTGGTTTCACCATAATTGCTCGAGCAGCCTGTGTGAGAACTAATTATGAGTTCATCTGGCTCCAGAGAAACCCCACCTCTTCCCTTCTCTATAATGCTACTAAAATATCAGCATTGCGTCACCACACTCACTCCCATTGGCAGGCTTTCTTAAGGAAATCAGCATAGTCTGCCTCTGAGATCTTTACAGACGCAGGAAGTCACATCTTTCTGTTACAAATAAAAGGTCCCTGGAACTCAATTCACCTGAAAACTCAGTGCTGGATCATTATTATATCATTGAGAATTTGTCGATTTTCAAATACAGGAGTGATGAATTTGCAGAGAAGGAAATGAAGCATATCATTTATGCTTTATATCATTACAATAGTCTTGTTACTGTTAGGTCCAGGAGGGGTTCTGGATTTCATAAATGCAATGCACATTGATGTCTTGTCTCTTCCTGTCCTTTCCCAGACCTCAGTGTCCCTAAAGAGACAGATACTTCTGCCCAGCAAGCCAAATGTATACTTCTCAAAAGGACAGAATTTGCATTGCAAGTCATCAGGATAAGACTGGGATTCCATGACAATTTTTAGTCCAAATTAAAAATCTATATGAAAATTAGATAAGACTGCTATCCTTTATTTGCTTGTATATATTCCTGCTATATGCAGGCTTTATGTGAGCTCTGAGAATAAGTGAGCTGGCATATCGTGATAGAGGGAACATGGATTTGGATCTCACATTCAACCTGGCCTCAAGTCCTGACTCTGATGCTTAATATGCAATATTGATTATAAAATATACAATAGTTGCATGAAGGTTACTTGCCCTCTCTTTCTCAGATTCAACTAGCAAATCAGGAGGAAATAGCCCTTCCTTGCAGGGTTTCTGTAAGGACGAGGAGAGTGTAAAATGCTTACATGGCACTTGCAGAAAGAGACACAAGATAAATGGTGGCATGTGTCATAGATGTGCTTCTGCTCTGAGAGTTTCATCTGAGTGCCTCTGCAAGAAACTCGGGGGGGGGGGGCTTCGTTATAAAGAGGTTCACTGCCTGCCTTTCATCTTGTAAGCCATCATAATTTGGTGAAAAGGAGGCGGTGAGGAATATGGGGGGGTAGTACTGTCTGAAACAAGCAATCCTGCTCCTCCTGTATAACTTCTAGTTGGGGTAGGAATTCAGGGGGAAGGAAGAACAATGAGATATAGCAATAGCTTAGGCCACTAGAGAGAAAAATAAACACTGATCACAAGTGGGATCTGCCAACTGCTAAGGTTTACCCAGAACTCATATTTAGATTTAACAAACTAATACACCAGAAAGAAGCTTGTCATGTTTTACACAGTTTTCTAATTATTCCTGGAGGGATGAATTCTAAAATAATTGGGGGATTGCCATAGGTCAGATCTGAGATGTCCCCCAAAGACATATGTGCTAAAGACTTAGTTCACAACTCACTGCTGTTGGGAGGGGGGTGGAAACTTTAAGGGGCTGCATCTAATAGGCAGTCCTCTAGTCAGTGGGATATAGCATAGGGGAAGATCTTGCCACACATCAATCTCCCCCTTTCCTTCTGGGCTACATCACAAGGTAAGGAGCTCCCTCCATCGTGGATTCTCCACCACGATACGCTACATTGCCACTGGCCCACCCTTCTCCAAGACTGCAATGTCCCAAAAAGCCACAGGGCCAACTGATCATGGGCTGAAGCCTCCAAAACTGAGTCAAAATAAAAAATGCTCTCTTTCTAAAATTATTGTCTCATGTATTTGTTTAAAAAAAAAAACAGAGACTTCTCCAATAATCCATTTATATCAGCTTAGGAAGCATTATACTACATGAAACTGTTAAGAAACGCTGCAAGTAAAATTTCCAGAGCAGAATAACCAAGAGATTGAAGGAGCTCAGAGTACTTGGTTGAGAGCTCATAATAAATCACATCAAATCCCAGCCTTATTGGAAGGGGAAACACACAGTCTTAGAGAAGGGTAGAGTTGAAGGCTGCAGTTGGATATCAGAACTATGTTTGAAAGCTTCTAAAAGGAAAATATTTCCTAAGATAGATGTCTATATCTGGCCATTAAGATGAGGGACATTTTTATCACTTAGAGCATCGAAAGTTTTATATCCTTTTCAGACCCCCGAAAAAGCAAATAAACTAAAAATTTTTAATTAAAAATTAAAACATGAGAGCCTGGTGACAATGAGGTAGAAATGTTCACAGACCATGTTCAAAAGCAAACTCATGACCACAGCTCTGGAAATGAGTCTGAGGTCAGTCTTTCCACATTAAATACATTTTTTTTTCTTTTTTCAGGAAGGAGTCCTTCAGGAATCTGCAATGGCAGATTACATGTGAGGCTACATGCACTGAGAAGAGATTTAGACTTAGCACATGTTAGAATGCATAGAAAAGAAATGAAAAAATTCCAAGGGTAAGTATTCAACCCAAGGAAAACAGAGCTGTGAGTATATTAATAATTGTATTCTATAAGCCTTAGCTATAAATAACAGTATGATCATAATAATAGAGTAGTTCTGCTCTAAGTCAAATTAGGATGCAGTTGTACTAGAAAGAGCACAGAGGGATTCATGAGGTGGGATATGGGTGAGATACAAGGATGAGAAACAGGGATAATCATCCCATTCTGAAGTATGAAGTAAGTGTTAATAAATAATGACTGAGAAAAAATAAAGAGGAAAGAAATAATCATAGTATTTGGAAACACAAAGTTGATGTATCTTAGGGGGAGCATAAAAAGGTTGAAAGGGTTGATTCTAAGTAAAGTGAAATGGATGTAAACAACTAAAGGGATTTCTTATTTAGTACCATTCTATTATTTTATTCTTTAAACTTTGTGTACCTTTAATTTTGATTTTTAAAAATGTTCAATGGAGGCCGGGCGTTGGTGGCGCACGCCTTTAATCCCAGCACTCGGGAGGCGGAGGCAGGCGGATCTCTGTGAGTTCGAGGCCAGCCTGGGCTACCAAGTGAGCTCCAGGAAAGGCGCAAAGCTTCACAGAGAAACCCTGTCTCGAAAAACCAAAAAAAAAAAAAAAAAAAAAAATGTTCAATGGAATAAAAGCACGAAAGAAAAACTTGCTGTTGAAATATTGCGTGAGTGACTACTTACAACTTTGAGAAAATTCCCTAGTGTAGCATCAAGTTCCCCCCAGCCCTCAGGTTGTCCTCTAAGATTCCCATAGCTTTTCTGTACTGTATCATGACTCCTGCCTCCAAACCTTTCCATTCAGTTTCCCCGTGTCCACCCTCATGATTTACCAGCTTACATTCCTGTTGAGAGACAGGAACCTACCAACTTTGAAAATTTGACATACTTACTTTACAAGTCCAATTATAGCATAAAAACCTTGAGAACTAAAGGTATGTCTTGTGTTTCTTTGAAAGTCTTAACAACTGATTCCAATCTTCTTTAATATTTATTTTTATTTTTAATCATGTGTATATGTTTTGGGAGTGGTGGGTATCTGCATGTGAGTACAGGTACAAGTAAGAGTTCAAAGAAGGTATCAGATTTCCTGGAGCTGGAGTTACAGGTAGTGGGTGCTGGGAATTGAACTTAGGTCCTCTGCTAGAGCAGAACATACAGTTAACCACTGAGAAATCTCTCCAGGTCCCTAATTTCATCTTACAACAAGTATGGATATATTTACATATTTCCTTGTGACATCTTATAGAACAAATACAATTATAATACATGGGTCACCATATTTAATACTGACAAGACTCTACAAGATGAGTTTAATAGCCACCATTTTGCACATGGTGGGGAAAAGAGAAAGCAGTGAAAATTCAACCTTAGCTTTGGGTAGAAGAAGTATCACATTTCCTTATCAGTTTAGGCTACCTGATGCAGCAATCACCTAGCAGGAAATTCCACTTCAATAATTTGTGGACTTCCCTTCTCTACTGCCATTTCCTGTTGGGGTATTTGATCACACTGTGAACCCGAGTTAGTATTTGTGTTAATTAAATAAAATTAATTATGGGTGAGGAGGCTGAGTTAGCAACTAGTTGACAGAAAGTAGTCATAGAGCATTAGAGGGCATCTGAAAGAGATAGACGAACTGGAAGTAGTAGGGAGAGATTTTAAGTGGTGTGGCTTTTTTTGTTTATTTGTTTTGGAGGAGCAGAAGGATGGTTTTTTTTAGGGAGACACCAGAAAGGAGAGAAGGTTAGCTAGGTGCTCCTCAGCCTTTCTGAGCTAGCAGGTTTTTACCCAAACCCTTGAATCTCAAGTCTTATTTATAAACAGAAAGATAGAGATTTAGTTAAAGCTACCTTTAGTGCTAGGTAGTGAGAGAGCCAGTGGCCCATGGGAATAGAATTCACACCAGGCTGCAGCCTGAGCAGCTGGGTCACTGCAAGAGAAGCAGGCTGGTAACTGAGCAGTCACAGCTGCTGGCTGAAACAGCAGCAGATTAAGGTGCAGCCACTCTGCCGAAGACAAAAACAACATTTGGCACTCCGATGTGTGGCATGACCACACAGAGTCACACCAGCCGGCTCTGCCACAGTTGCTGCCTAGGCCTCTCCATGAGACAACACTCACAGCCATTGGCTGGCACTTTCTAGGACTTCAGAAAGCCAGATCACTCTTGGAAATTGTGGGAGGGGCTTGAGCTCATAGCTGACACCACTGAAAAGTTAGCAGATCTAGTGAGATAGCAGGGAAGTCCTTTCCAAGAAAAACTTGCTATTGAAATATTCCATTGAGTGGCTACTTATGACTGAGAGAAAACTCTCTAATGTAGCATCAAGTTCCTCCCAGCCCTCAAGTTATCATCTCCTCTAAGATTCTCATAGCTTTCCTGTACTATATCTATGTACTATGACTATATCTATGTACTATGACTCCTGCATCCAAATCCTTCCATTCAGTTACCCTGTGTTAAACAATATTAAAAAGAACAATTTCTTTCATGTTTGGAATGGAAAACATCATAACACAGGGCACTAGGACCGTGTATAGTGCTCCTATGGATGGTTTGAAATGGAAAATTTAAATGAGGGGATAAATGACTTATCTGGGATTGACAAAATATCGATTTGAGAATATTTGTGGAAGCAGTCATTTCATATAGAATGCGTTCACCCTTTGTGAAGCATATGTTAAATTAATGAACAAGTAGGAGTAAAACTATTCCACAAGACTGGAAAGATTTAACTACAGCAATATTGGAAGCGGTTCTTGTTACAATGGAAAACATGGTTGAGAGAGGAAGCTAGGGTCATAGAACAATGAAGTAGGGCTAGAGATAATGAAATTTCCCAAGACCAGCTTCTCAGTGAGAGCCAATATGCTGATTTGCAAAGACAGTCTACATTTGGTGATCATACCTTGGTTCTATGCTGTACAGCAGCTTGGAATGCTTGGGACAGGGTTGAAGAATCAGGAAAGAGGAATGAGTCATTTACTATAATTATCCAAGGCACAAAAGAAGCCTTCACTGATTTTTTTTTACAAAGATTGACTTCAGCTGTAAATAAAATGATATCAGATCCAGAAGTTCAATAAATATTAATTTAATTTTTGGCTTTTGAAAGGGCTAATTCAGATTGCAAAAGGGTGATCATGCCTTTAAAGGCAAGATCAGCACTCATAGATGAATGGACCTGAAATACAACTGATACTGGATCTTATACCAATGATGATGCTTGGATAGAAGAAGTGATGTCTAAAAAACTTTTAAAAAAATTCTAAAGGTAAGATATTTAAATTATGGTAAACAAGGTCATCTGAAAAGGGATTGTAGGCAAGGCATTCCTAGAAACAATGTTTTTTCTAGAGGTAATTCACAGAAGGCCCCAGCCTTTTGAAATATGCAGAAGTGTGGCATAGGCCAGCATTGGACTAAAGAATGCAGATCAACATAGAACAGGCAAGGTAATCCTTTGCCATCAGGAAACACCTTAGGGGTCCTCTCACAGGCCCCAGTGTCAAATTTGGTTCAATCATTCCCTGACAGCATTGGGGAAACCCCTCCACAGAGCAAATAAAAGACTTAGTGCCTATTGTTAAAAACCATACCGCTCTGGATGACAGAACAGCTTCAGTAGACAAAAATTTTAGGAGAAAAAATTGAGCAAGTATTTTAGCAAACTTCTATAAATGATCAAACACCAAAGCTAAAAATACAAATAAATGGCATTGAAATTGAGGGTTTGATCGACATAGGTGCAGATGTAACAATAATTTCACCCAAATCTTGGCATCCAGGTTGGCCTCTTCACAAGGTAAATGTTCAGCTTCTAGGGATTGTAACCTTATCTCAGGTAAAACAAAGTTCAAGATTGGTCAAGTGTACATGGCCAGAAGGGCAGACAGGAAGATTAAAACCATATTTGTTTAATATAGCAATGAATTTATGGAGATGAGCAATGGAAAACACAGATTAACATTCCTCTAATCTCATAAACAAACTGCAAACTAATGTATGAGAAAAATATTAAAATGTATTATCAAGGATGGTCACAGATCATTCAAGTTGTGCATAACCAGGGCACAATAGCTGTTGGCCTTTCAAAGGTACCAACAGCCCTACCTTTAAAATGCTTAATTGACAAACCTGTGTGGGTGGAACAATGGTCTTTGATGAAGTAAAGAGAATTTTGCCTTGGGGATTACAAATTGCTCCTGGAAATACACAAAGAAGAGATTCTTTTGATTATTTAGGATACAAGATAGGGTTCCAGGAAACTCAACTACAGAAATTACAAATCAGGAGAGATCATTTCTGAACTCTTAATGATATTCAAAAATTACTGGGCGATATTAAATGGCTACAGCCTACAACTAGATTAACAACTCAAGAACTAAGTAATTTACTTCAAATCTTATGAGGTGATAAGGACTTAAATAATCCAAGAAAACCATCACCTAAGACTGAGAGAGAATTGGCTTTGGTAGGAAAGATATTACAGAATACACAGGTGGATCACTTAGATCCAGAGCTTAATTATATTTAGATATTTTTGCCTTCTATCCATTCTCCCACAGGAATGCTTATGCAGAGAGAAGATAATATCTTAGAGTGAATATTTTTACCACACAAACAGAGTAACAAATTAAAGACCTATGTAGAAAAGGTATCTGATTTGATTCTGAGGGAAAAGTGAGACTTTGTCAATTATCAGGAATAGA
Organism: Peromyscus maniculatus bairdii; assembly: GCF_049852395.1. NCBI lineage: Eukaryota > Metazoa > Chordata > Mammalia > Rodentia > Cricetidae > Peromyscus > Peromyscus maniculatus. The sequence goes on along the minus strand of NC_134863.1, from coordinate 67,969,283 downwards.
CCCAGCAGAAATTGTAGTACCTTTTACTAATACTGAAAATGCCTCATTGTGGGCAGTGCTTGTAGTAATTTCTTGGGAGAGATTAGCAACAAATATCCCAAATCAAGAGACTTCAGGTTATAAAAGAACTAATTGGATTCTCCCTCATATAATAAAGGGAACATCAATTTCTGTAGCCCCTACATTCTAAACTGAAGCAAATAAATCAGGAAAGGCAGGCTATGTCAGAAAAATTAAATAAAGTGGTTCAAATCACTTATGATTCAGTTCAGAAATCAGAATTATATACTATTCTCGTGGTATTATTAGATTTTCCAGAACCTCTTAATATACTTACTGACTTTCAATATGCAGAAAGAATTGTTTTACATATTGAAACTGATGGATTTGTTCCAGATGATTCAGAATTAACCTTGTTATTTATTCAACTACAACAATTTTCAGAAATAGAAACCATCCTTTGTATTGAACACATATCAGATCCCATACAGGTATACCAGGCCTTCTAGCATAAGGCAATAATGAAATTGATCAGCTATTGGTAGAAGATGTGCTAGAAGCTTCAAAATTTCATAAGAAACACCATATTAACAGCAAAGGTCGAAGAAAGATTTTTCTATCACTTGGCCACAAGCCAAAGAAATTATAAGGAAAGGTCCTACTTGTTCTTTGTATAACCAAACTCCATTACCTGTAGGAAATAACACAAAAGGTACTCAAAGGAATGAAATTTGACAAATGGATGTGTTTCATTTTGCAGAGTTTAGAAGATTAAAATATGTGTACCATACCACAGATACATATTCAGGATTTCAATGGGCCACTGCTATAAGTTCTGAAAAGGCTAATTCTGTTATTACACATTTATTAAAAGTCATGACCATTATAAGGAAACCTGTACAAATTAAGGTTGACAATACTCCAGCATACGTTTCTGGTAAATTGAAATGGTTTTTTGCATATTACAACATAAAGCATATTACAGATATACCACACGATTATGTAGGAAAAGCAGTTATATGAAGATCTAATCATGCTTTAAAAGATATGCTTAATAAACAGAAAGGGGTAATAAAGACCCCCAGAGATAGATTATACAGTGACTTATTGACTTAAAAATTTTTAAATGCTAATGAAAAAGGAACAAGAGCTATGGAGAAACATTGAAAAAAATTGCTGAATTAAATCAGCCTATATATTTTAAAGATGTGTTGATCTCAGAATGGAAACCAGAATATGTGTTATGTTGGGGAAGAGGTTTTGCTTTTGTTTTCACAGGAGAAGAAAAGCTAAGAATACCATCAAGGTTGATAAAGATTAGATTCAAATAGAAGAGACCTCTTGATTAGGAGAGGTGATGTTCATCAAACAGCTTAGTCAAAACTAACTTCTAAAACTAACAAATGTCTTTCATTTGATCAAGTATGAAAAAAATAATAATAATTAATTCTTATTATTAAAAGATAATTTTTTCTGTTGCCAAAAAAATATTTTGTCTTAACAAAGATATAACTTAATAAAAAGGAACTCCCCAAAATTAGGGTTGGGGAAGAAATTTGTTTTTGTCTTTCCAGGAGAATAAAAAAGCATGGAACTAAGGAATCAGAAAACTACTGTACAAATGAGACATCTGAAGAAGAAGAAGGATGAATTTCCAGAGAAAAATGCCCTAAGAAAAAGAGTAAATTTGGTCTAATGGTATAGCATATTTTCAATAGGATAAAATTTCATAAATCTTCCCAAATATTTGTTTCTGTTGCTCTCTACAAACATAAAAGACAAATGGTATTTTGTGGTTCCAATTCAATTAAAAATCAAAGCTGGCTTTGGAGTTGGAGCATGGTTCTCTCTTTCTCTAAACCCGAGCATGCTTGTTAAAGGAAAATCCAAAATCTCTGTCTCACATCAGAATAGTCACCTGATACGGGACAGAATAAAACCAAAATTAAGGGACTATTTTATTTTCACCAATCTCATAATCCTTTGGTTTTATTTTGACTTTTTAAAACTTTTCTTAAGGTACTAATATTACCTCTAAATTTATAATATATATGTGTGTTATATTAAATATATATATTTAAACTTTCTGTCATGATATTAATGGCATATGACTAATTCTACAAATAGGCTTCATCTAGCCTATTTGTGATTTGGGGCTTGGGATTAAAGCAGGTAACTAGGAATTAAGTTTTTGTACCCTGGATATACTTAGTAGATTGTGGTCCTTTAACCTTTTTAAGATTTGCTGCATATGACATTTAAAATGTTTCAGTTTTCTGCAGTGAACTGTGAACATTCCTAACAATGGCTTTTGAAGTCTGCAAAAGGATGATGAGACTCCACAACAATTCCACTTGGATTGTGGTAATGTCATTAAGCTGGCAAATACCACCCAAAGATCAGCATTGAACTACAAACTGCTCAGGGCAATTTCACGGTGATTAGCTGAGATGGTCCAGCCTTACAGACTATTCCAGCCAGGACTTCAGAAGAGCCCTGCACTTTCCCATTACACAGACTAGACAACCAATGTTACAGCTAGTTTTCCCAAGACTTGATTATTATCTCAATTTTCTCAGGATCGCCTAAAGATGCCATCACCCCCAAATAGTAGGAAGTAATTTGAAGAATATGACATCTATATTCCCAAGAGTTGGGATGGGTGACTTTTGGTTGTTTGGTGGGTTATAATGTTTGTCATCATTTAGGGGGGTTGGTTGTAAATTGTTACTGGTCATGGTAAGGGAAGAAACTAAGCAAGAGAAGTTGGATTCAAGGATCTCTTCCTTAAAAGAAAAAAGCGAATATGTAAAGAATATCATAAAAGGGTAGATTATTGAATCTACTTTAAACTAAAAAGGAATTATTAGCTAGGTGGTGGTGGCACACATCTTTAATCCCAGCACTCGGGAGGCAGAGCCAGACAGATCTCTGTGAGTTCAAGGCCAGCCCAGTCTACAGAGTGAGATCCAGGACAGCACCAAAGCTACACAGAGAAACCCTGTCTCAAAAAAACAAACAAAAAAAAAGCAATTATTAATCTCAAATATTTTACATTACTATGGATTTTTGTATATTGATACAAATTTAAGGTTTTCTTAGAACATAGTCTATACATGTTCTTACTCTTGTTTAAGGTATTTTTGTATATGAATACAAATTACAAATTTATGGTTATTTTTGTTATAGTGTATATATTTCTACTGTTGTTTAAGGTATTGTGCCTATGCAGCTCATTTAAAATTGTGAGTTCAAAGACATCCAGAGCTGTTACACAGTGTAACCTTGTCTTGAAAAAACAAAAAAACAAACAAACAAAAATTAACCTTGGGCCTGGAGGCTGAGTTAGTGACTAGTTGACAGAAAGTAATCATAGAGGATCAGAGGACATCTAGGAGAGATAGATGCACTGGACACAGTTTTTTTGTTTGCTTTGTTTTGGCAGAGTAGAAGGATGGGCTTTGGGGGGGGATGCCAGCAAAGAAAGAAGGTTAGCTAGTTGTTGCTCAGCCTCTCTGAGCTAGCAGGTTTTCACCCCAGCCTTTGAATCACGAGTCTTGTTTATAAATAGGATGATAGAGATTTAGTTAAAACTACTTTTAGTGGCAGTGATAGGGCCAATGCCAGCCGGTACACAATTCTCACCAAGCTGCAACCTGAAAGAGTGGGGGGCACTGCAAGAGAAGCAGGCCAGTAACTGCAGATTCACAGTTGCTGGCTGAAATAGCAGTAGATTACAGCATAGCCATTGTGCTGAAGTTAAAACAACAATTTCCAGGTGATGAAAAAAATCAGGTAATGTCTCTTGCGGTCCAGAATACTTAAATGAAGGTCTGAAGCCCTAACTGATCCCCACTGATCTCCATACTGGTGCTGAGATTAGGCTGTGCCCTGTCCTAAGCTATTCCTTTTGATGTGAAACAGTGGTTTCTCAGACTGTACCTTGTCCTGAGAGACTCTACAAGCAGCTGTTGACTGCATTCTAAGGATGGAGGATGGCTCAGCACCTGGTTGGATGAATGCGCAGTGCCACATGTCCAGCACCACACCCACAGCACAGACTGATAATTTATACCTCAGAGTAGAAAGGATACCAGTCGATACATTTCTCAAAGTGAATTGGGACTGTAGGTGCACACTGGCATATTAAAATCCTATTGTGGAGACTAGGCCCAAGAACTTACCAGACATACAAATAAAAGGATGTATCTCTTCACCTGGACCCCATGAAGAGGTGGATTACTGGCACAACAATGGTTTTAACTGCCCCCAGAACTGTCATCTGATCCAGGTGCATGCATCAATGAACCCTACAGCAGAGAACTCCTGAGCATCCCAGGGCCTTCATCTCAGGTCATTCCCTGCTATTGACAACTCAACTACTTAACTACTGTCTGCCCTTCCTCCTGTTCACCAGTACATATCTGCTGTTCACCCAGTCACCTGTTCATATATCTGGACCTGGTCCTGCCCTTTGCTTTTTCTCACTCTGGCAGCTTAACTCAGGCCCTGCATCCTGGCTCTGCAGCCAGGAACCAGGGGTCAAAGTGCCTTGTCCAGCCTCTGCAGCTCATTGTGTTGCTCCTGTCACCAGTACTGAAGCTATTTGCATTTCCATCAGCTTTCCAGCTGCTCAGACCTCTGAAAGCTCAACTCTGCCATAGCCTCTTTAACAATCTGTAATCATTCTGCAGTCAATATCTATTGTATATATACACGTAAGATCGATTTACTGTGTCATATGTAGTGTGTGGTCTGAAAATTAATAATTAAGATAGGAATAAAAGAATTAGTGCTCTCCTAGGCCACGGCCATCAAAGAAGGCAAGAATATCTGGCCCATTGCTGCCACTGAAACCCCTCGTGTCAATTCATTGTTATTCTGACATTGTGGAAAGACACAGATATATTCCTCCCACGAGAACTGATATCTGAAGAGAGTGGTGCTTCTGATTATCTTGGAAAAGAGTTGTGGACCCTTTGTCACAGAAGATCTCCACACCATGGCCACTAGAGTCCTTGTAGCAATCTATTACCAAGTGAGAATTAATGGGCAGGACCTCCACTGCCCTCTTTAGAACCTGCCCCAACCCTCTTCTTTCTTGTTTTAAGGAACTGTCACCTGTAGTCATTTCTGCTAGCATGTCTCAGCACCTGCCAAAAGATCTTGTCTTCTCCTCCATTCTCTGGTTGATATGAAAGAGTCACCATGAAGATTCTAATCTCTCAAAACAAAATAAAGCAAAAATAGAAAAAGGCTGTTCTATGGCAACATCTGCTTTCTCTTTAGCAGCCCAAAGCCCCTGGGGCAAAAGAACACAATGGTTTGGCTACTTTCTTGGAAGGGGAAGGGGAAAAACACCATTTAGCAGTGAAAACAAAGCACAGATCTGTACTACAGAGCAGGGGGGAAAGAGGGCACTGAAGTATTTGGGGGAAGGGGAGAAACTAATCAAAGTGTATGAAGTATAATTAAGAGGAATAAACTTTGAAATCTACGACATAGTGAGGTAAATACAATCAATAACAAATAATAATGTATGCCATATTTCAAAATACTTGATAAACTTCAAATGTATCACTATAAAAAATGCCAAAAAAGTAAAGGGATATGCTAATTAGCTAACCATTTGTGCATTGTATACAAACACAGACATCACATAGCTTCCCTAAATACATAATTATAGCATTAATTATAAATATTAGTACTTATATACTCCAATATAAGTGTACATGTACATTAAAAGCATAAGCATGGACAAGTAGATATTTATGTATAAAGTTATATTCATGAAACAATTGAAAGTGCTGTGAAAAATGAAATTTTTGTTATAAGAGAGTTTTTATTAAAAGAACCTGCTGCATCCTCTAGTCCAGTACCATTACCTTTGAACTGCATTCCAAACCCAGGGAAAAAACATGTTTATAAAACTGCAAAGGTCAAGGGCAGTAATGGAAATTGATTTTACATGCTCAGCAAAGTGTTTTTAAAACCATGGAACAGTACAAGGGAAAAAGAAATCTATTTAATTACTGGACAGTCTTCTGTTGTCCATTACAAGGGCTCCACAATTGTCTACTCCCCTGAATCAACTTAACATAAATCCTCCCATTAAAGAAGTACTTCTTAGAAACTGCATGGAGTGAACCCTGCGAAGAGGTGAGAACTCCAGAGAATGAGCTCAGACAGAAGAGGATGACTCCTGTACCAGGATTCCTGCACTGTTTCCTTTAAATGTTTTTCTTCAGCCAGACATTTTCACTTGACGTTCCTGCCTGCTACCTGATTACCAGGCCCTTTGAACTTGCATTTTTCTCCCTTTGTTTTCTCTTTGATGAGATAATGGAGAAAAAAATCAATAGCCTCTGCTTCAGGAGCAATTAGGGTCTATATTTTACCTTATTCTGTTTTGATTTTTATCTATCATGTTCAACACTAAATTTTTCTATATCTTAAAAAAATTCATGAGGAAATAAGATTTTACTGTTAAGAACTTAGAACATTATGAATTCTTACCATTTTAGAAGGCATGTAAGAATATAAATTAGTTTTAAGGAACTGTGGTTGTGAATGACTAGTTGGCTATATAAATGTCTTGTAACAGGTCAATATGCAAAACAGTCCCTAAGGATAGCAGTATAAGAACTATAGCAAGTCAGACAGCAAGTCTTACAGATCACTATATTCATTCAATCATTAGTCAATTAATTCCATTTCATTAAATTTACTGAAGTGCATAGTCAGGCACTGTGTATATGAATTTTAATCATCTTTCCAAATCAGCCACAATTAATTAATCATGCACTAACTGTAATATATAGTACCTAGAAGGACAGTAACATGGAAACCATGACAAATGTCTCTTCCTGCAGCTATTAGTTTGAATGACATCACAGTTCAGAGTGATTGATAGCCCTCAAAGACTGGACTTGATCATAACTGTCAGAGCAAAGTAAGTCTTCACCTATGCTAATACTGCCTCTGTTGCTTATCTCAGCCGGAGTGTGGCTTTTCTGACTCTTTGCCCTACAACCCATTGAAATGACATCTACTTCCTGTTAGTCATCCTGAGCCTGAGAGCTACCATTATTTTTCTAGAGGACAGTTCACAGCCATTTTTGTTGAAACACGCTTGAAACTTTATACTGATCTTGTGAAACTCATTAGCCAGCCCTGTCAATTGCTCATGACTTCCAGGAAAGCTCTGAACTTCTAGGTTACTTTTATTCTTCCATATGAAGCTGAAAAATGGTTTGCCAAAAGACAGCAGGCCATGTCCTAATCCCAGAAGTCTCTGCCACCTTCACATACGTGATTAGATGAGGCTCTTAAACTGAGTTGACTCCTTGTAGCTGGAGTTTTCCTGCCTGGCCCACGGTCAGGACAAATCTGTCTCACCCGCCAGTCCTGCAGCCACTCAGACCCAACCAAGTAAACACACAGAGACTTATATTGCTTACAAACTGTATGGCCATGGCAGGCTTCTTGCTAATTCTTCTTATATCTTAAATTAACCCATTTCTATTAATCTATAAGTCTTACCAGTACCTTACATCTTACTTTTCATGGCGGTGGCTGGCAGCATCTCTCTGCCTCAGCCTTCCACTTCCCAGAATTCGCCTCTCTCCTTGTCCCGCCTATACTTCCTGCCTGGCTACTGGCCAATCAGTGTTTTATTTATTAACCAATCAGAACAACACATTTAACATACAGAACATCCCACAATACTTCCCCTTTTCTTTTTTTCAAAATGAAAGGATTTAACTTTAACATAGTAAAATTACATATAACAAAACAATTATCAAGCAAGAATTACAGTTATAATATCTAGTCTATAATATCTAGTCTCGCAAAATTAAAGAAGATCTCCTATCTATCCTATGTTTGTGAGTCTACGGTTTCATATCTAACTTATCTTTATCATAACTAAGGAAAATTATAACTATCTAGTCTACTACATCAAAGGCCCCAGAAGGATATATTATCTGAGCAATTCTAAGAAAACAATGCCCCTTCTCCCTAAGGTTTCATATTTTTCAGGGTTATGGATAATGGTTGGAGGTGGAAGAAAATATTAAACTCAGTATTCTCCTTAAGAAAAGAAAAAGTGTCTCAAAAAAAGGGAAAAGAAGAAATGGAATAGATAGGTATAAGACATTATGGTAGATTATTGTATATACTAGTAAACAAATTTAGTAAAATAGCAGCCTTAGATAATTTGCACTGTAATTTGCACTGTTATGGATTCTTATATGTTGATACAAACTAAACTATTTTTATATTCCTGTTTAAGATAATTTGTATATTGATATAAATACAAAACTATAATTGTTATAATGTACATATATTTCTACTCTTATTTGAAATATTTTTATATTGATACAAATGTAAATTTATATCTTAGTAAAGTCATACTGTATGTATGTTCTACTTCTGTTTAGGGTATTCTGTATACTGATATTTATTTAAGATTATTGCCATATTTCATATTGCATTATACATTCCTACCTCTGTTATAAATATCTTGTGTATTGTCACAATTTTGAAGTCATCGTCCTTTACCATACATTTGCTTATAGACTGTTTACCTTGTTTACATGAAGCCTTAGTCTTTAGGTTTTTTAGGTAGATAAGACTTATAGATTTATAGTCACCTATGCTTGTCATCTCTATAGTTACGTTAGTTAGGTTATCCAGATTTACAGATACATAGGTCAGATGGACAGGTCATCTTCAAACACTTCACAGACCTAGAGAATATGGCATTGAAATAACTTAGAATTCTGTTGATGTGAGACACAATTGCTCCTGACAGCACCAATTTGATCCCGAGAGAACGTTAGGCTTCTAAGACATTTCCATTTGGAAGTTTGTCTTCTTGGCACAAAATGGCTTATTGGACAAAGAACTGCCCTTGCCTCAACTGCTAACAATATGAGTGCTGTCCTTCTGGACAAGCAGGACACAAGGATAAGTGACTTCTGAACTCTGCCAAGACAGGGTAAGATGGTCTTTCAGATTTCCTGCTTCTGAAAATGGTCTGTCAGATAATCTAGGCCTGTAACCAATTTGAATGCACCAACAATGCTGAGAAACATTAGGTGACTGTCCAGGCTGCCAGCTGTCTCTGTCTACTCTTGCAAGATTCCTGAAAGTTGCTTGCATCCATCTTCCATTTCTCAGGTACCATTATATTCCTTCTCAGGTCTTTGATGGGATTGAAGACTAGCAGTTATAGTTACAACTTGGTGTATATATATAATATCTTAGATAGAACATATTAAGTATTAGATTCAGGTTCTTTAGGACAGGACACCTTTTGGAATGATCTTTGTAACATGCCATTTACCTACACTCTAGACTTCTCTGGATTTTAGTATGTGTTTCTTGCTTGATATTGTTCACATTGATGGTAGTTCCATCTTATCTACGTCATTATCCCTCATTACTCCAAGACAATATTTGATAACCATTCCTTTGTATATAGTCTTGTATTAGGTTAGAACCTTCTTATTTAGACAAAAGGGAGAGATGTAGTGGATAGCCATTTCAGCTTTGATCTGGAAGTTCCAACCCCCATTGAGGCTTCAGTAACTGTCATGCCTACAAGGTGGGGCTAAGGGAGGACCCTGAAGACCCGAGATCTGGATGCGCCAGCGTGCTTGGTTCCTGGACCCTGGACACTGGAGGTAGACTGAGCAGAGTTCTCCAGACAACACCACTGGACTGTACTATACCTTTCCCAGACCCTGATACCTATCCCTTCACTTGTGAGTTAGCCCACAAAATAAACCTCCCTTTTAAATACATGGAGTTGCCTTAATAATTTCACCAGTATCTCCTAGATTAACTGGGTACACCCTAATGTAGGCACATGTGTCCTCATAAGAAAAAGGCAAAGAGAGATCCAACACGTGGAGATGACAGCATGAAGAGAGAATGAAAGGAGACGGGAACGTGGTGCCCTTGATGACTGGAGAAATGTGACCACAAGCGCTGAAACACTGGCAGCTACCAGTGGCTGAAAGCAGCTTCCTAATCCTGTGACCCTTAATACACTTCCTCATGTTGTGATGACGCCCAACCATAAAACTATTTGCATTGCTACTTTGTAACTGTAATGTTGCTACTGTTATGAGTCCTAATGTAAATATCTGTGTTTTCTGATGGTCTTGGGTGACCACAGTGAAAGGGTCATTTGAACCCCAAAGGGATTGGGACCCAGAGGTTAAGAACCACTGCTCTAGAGGGAGCATGGTCATATTGACATTGTGACTGCAGCTCACTGAGACTAACCCTTTACTTCTGGCCTCCAAACTCCAAAACCATTACACTATAAATTGTCAAATCACATTGAGAGCACAACCCATGTCATAAACCTTAAACCTGTTTTGTTTTATCTCGTAGCGTTGGAGCTCAAGAATTTATCTAGAATTGAAGGTAGACAGTAGGGACGCATAGGGGTGGGGTAGGGGTGGGGAGGACACAGTGCAGAAGGTGAAGTCAGGAAAGTGTTAAAGTCATAAATCAATGGCTGGGAGCAGGAAGTGATGAAGCTGTAAACATAACAAGGTCAGAGCATACAAGGTTTCTAGGGCTCATCGAGGCAAAAGAAAAAAACTGTAAGGTCAACGAAAGTCATGTGACTCTGCCCAGGAAAAAGCATGAGGAGACAAAAGGGCAACACTGAGGAGCAGGGGTCAATAAGAAAATCTTAGGAACTGGCAGCAGAACTAAGAAAGCAATAAACTAGAAAACATGAGGTTGAGACAAGC